>NC_051268.2:5500898-5814049 GCF_015237465.2 Chelonia mydas | reverse complement strand
CTGTCTCCCAAGATCTGTGAGAGTGATGGGTCGTCCTTCAGGATAGGTTGTAGATCCTTAATAATGCGTTGGAGAGGTTTTAGTTGGGGGCTGAAGGTGACGGCTAGTGGCGTTCTGTTATTTTCTTTGTTGGGCCTGTCCTGTAGTAGGTGACTTCTGGGTACTCTTCTGGCTCTGTCCATCTGTTTCTTCACTTCCGCAGGTGGATATTGTAGTTGTAAGAATGCTTGATAGAGATCTTGTAGGTGTTTGTCTCTGTCTGAGGGGTTGGAGCAAATGCGGTTGTATCGTAGAGCTTGGCTGTAGACGATGGATCGTGTGGTGTGGTCAGGGTGAAAGCTGGAGGCATGTAGGTAGGAATAGCGGTCAGTAGGTTTCCGGTATAGGGTGGTGTTTATGTGACCATCGCTTATTAGCACCGTAGTGTCCAGGAAGTGGATCTCTTGTGTGGACTGGTCCAGGCAGAGGTTGATGGTGAGATGGAAATTGTTGAAATCATGGTGGAATTCCTCCAGGGCTTCTTTTCCATGGGTCCAGATGATGAAGATGTCATCAATGTAGTGCAAGTAGAGTAGGGGCGTTAGGGGACGAGAGCTGAGGAAGCGTTGTTCTAAGTCAGCCATAAACATGTTGGCATACTGTGGGGCCATGCGGGTACCCATGGCAGTGCCGCTGATTTGAAGCAGCTATCAAATCCCCCCTCATTCTTCTCTTCCGTAGACTAAACAATCCCAGTTCCCTCAGCCTCTCCTCATAAGTCATGTGCTCCAGTCCCCTCATCATTTTTGTTGCCCTTCGCTGGACTCTTTCCAATTTTTCCACATCCTTCTTGTAGTGTGGGGCCCAAAACTGGACACAGGACTCCAGATGAGGCCTCACCAACGTCGAATAGAGGGGAACGATCACGTCCCTCGATCTGCTGGCAATGCCCCTACTTATACAGCCCAAAATGCCATTGGCCTTCTTGGCAACAAGGGCACACTGTTGACTCATATCCAGCTTCTCGTCCACTGTCACCCCAGGTCCTTTTCTGCTGAACTGCTGCCGAGCCATTCGGTCCCTAGGTCTGCTCTACAAAGTTATTTTAGCATCATTATATTGTACAAGGATGTGAAAAACACACTATGCTCCCTCGGTCGGCACACTGCAATGCCACGTCTGGTAACAAAACTGCCCTGTTTTGGTGACAGAATAAGACCACCTCGACGAGAGGCCTAGAGCTTTTTGCAGGAAACTTAAAACAACAAAGTGTCAGTGTAAACGCTTCTGGTCATTAGATCAGCATAACTATCCTCCGCCGGTATCCCACAATGCCCGCCGTGAACTCGCCTGCCCTGCATTCCTGCTGCAGAGCCGTGGGCCCCCCTCACCTTTCGTCGCTCCGGGAAGCTCTGACGACTGAGCCGGCGGCTCTGCTCCGGCAGCCAGGAGCAAATCGCTGCCGTGGGACGCTGCCCCCTCCCGCACTGCGAACGTGGAGCAGGGTGACGGAAGCTTCCTCACAGTATGGGGGGTCTGAACTCTGGAACCCCTATGACACCCCTTTCCCCAAGACCCCTCACTCCCCCCGCCCCTTCTCACTGAGGTCCTGCCCCACCCCCCCAAGGCCAAACCCACAGAACGCCTCTTCCCCCCAAGACTCTGCCTTGTCCCCCCCTCCATCATTCATCGGCACGGCTGGTAAAAAGTGCTGGGGCCATGGCCCTCTACCCCCCCCCCCCCCCCCCCAGTTCTGGCACCCCGACACACAGCCAGGCAGGCAGCGGCGTGTGTGTACGTGAGAGCGACAGAGAGACGCGGGGGCTGATGTCGGGGGTGTCCCCCTCCCTCTGTCTCAGGACTGCTGGCTTCCAGCGGCTGTCTGAACGTAGAGACAGCGTGCCGACACACTCGCTCTTCCCCAGCACACACACTCCCGCAACACACGCGTTAGGATATAGATATTCAGGCCTGTCTGCAAAGGCCTAGACTCTAAGAGTTTAGGTGTATTCTTATCACTTGGCTAGTTATAGAGGTATAAAAGAAAGAATCAAAATCACTGTCTGCTGGTGTAAGGGCCTTCTCTCCCTGTGACAGTCGGAGGCCCTGTGCTTAGGCTGAGATCTTTGGCTAAGCAACAGAGGCAGCCATAAGCTGGGAAAAACCGGTCACCTCCTCCCATCCCAAACTAGTCACATTGAAAGAAGGTGCTATGGGGCTGTTAGGATACAATCCTGTCCTGATAATGCCGATCGCCTCCAGAGAAAGGGAAGAGCCAAGAAGATGTAAAAGGAAACTTAGTTTGATAGCATCCTGTCTGGCAAGAACTCACTTATCAATAACTGGGATGTGAAATCCTCACTTCTGTATTGTATTGTCATTATAGTTCCCACTTCGCTATTGTTTGTCTGTATAATCTCTGACTGGTTCTGTGATTGTTCCTGTCTGCTGTATAATTAATTTTGCTGGGTGTAAACTAATTAAGGTGGTGGGATATAATTGGTTACATAATCATGTTACAATATGTTAGGATTGGTTAGTTAAATTTCAGGAAAGTGATTGGTTAAGGTAGAGCTAAGCAGAACTCAAGTTTTCCTATATAGTCTGCAGTCAATCAGGAAGTGGGTGGGTGTGTGGGGGTGGGAATGGGAACAGGGAATGGGGATGGGGAAATTGGAATCATGTTTTGCTAAGGGGGGGGAATGGGAACAGGTGTAAGCCTCTGTGGTGTCAGAGCTGGGAAGGCGGACACTAAGGAAGGAAACTGGAATCATGCTTGCTGGAAGTTCACCCCAAGAAACATCAAATTGTTTGCACCTTTGGACTTCGGGGATTGTTGCTCTCTGTTCATGCGAGAAGGACCAGGGAAGGAAGTGGGTGAAGGAATAAGCCCCCTAACAACACACACTGTCTCTCCTCACACACACACGCTGTCTGCCCCACCATGCACACTGTAATTGGAAAGCAGCTGGCAATCTAGGAGGATGCCCATAGAACAATGGGATAGAGAAACCTGGATCATGTGATGCTGTACCAACCCACGAGGCATTGCAAACCCTTCCCAAAGCACCCTGAGGCCAGTTGCACAGTGGGATAGCGACCCACAATGCACTGCTCTCTGTGGCGATCCAAGAGCTGCTAACGTGGATGCGCTCTGGTGACAGAAGCAGCCTAGTGTGGACATGCAACAGCGGTTTAATTAAAACGCTTTAACTAAGACGGCATAACTCTGTAGTGTAGACGTAGCCTGAGAGTGAGACAAGACCTAGCTCTCGGTGGCACCAAGGATGCTCAGGCACTGAAACTAAAGAACCACAAGTTCCTCCATCGTTGGCAGGATTTGAACCTACACAGGGAGACTCCAATGGATTTGTAGTCTATTACCTTAGCCACTTGGCCACAACTAGTTGATTGCCACAGATTTCTCACGACACTCTACTTCTGTTCTCACTGCGTGATCGTTTCCAATTGTTTCCTCAGACCAGCTTCCACAACACACTCACTGCTGTGTGGTTGTGTAAGTGTGTCCATGGCTGAATAGCAGGAGTTCCTGCCCGTTTCCCTTCCGGCTGGAGCGTGATGAAAGTGTGTTTGTGGTTAATGACGTTGCTGTAGATTGTTGTCCGTTTCCTGCCTCGATAATTCAGACAGTCCCTTTCCCATCATATTGCCAGCACATCAGTGATTGCAATAACGGGGGCAGGTTTTCTCTGGGGAACTGAGATTTGCCATGAGATTGGTGGCTCCTTTCTTTCCTCACCCTAGGGTGAACTCAGCTTTTTATTCCATCCTTAACTTTTCATGGAATAACAACAGCAGCACGAAGAAAAAGGAGAGTGAATATCTCACTGTCAGGGCTGAAGGTGGCCACGTCCCCTCTGTCTGACCATTCCCATTCCAGGAGAGAAGGTTTAAATGGAATTGAATGCCCTGGCTGAGACAAGAGACACAGAGAAGTTTTGCTGTTCATGGATCTCTGCAAAGAAAAGTATGTCTCTGTGTGAAACTGGGGAGGGAAATGAAACACCCACGTGGTGGCACAATGCCCTAAGGCAGTGATTTTAAAACTTGTGGGTTGCAATCCAGTACTGCTTTGTGGAACGTAAGGCACTGGTTCATGGCGGCTCTGGTCAGCACCGTTGACCGGGCTGTTAAAACTCCCACCAGTGATGCTGCCCAGCTAATGCAGGCTAGTCCCTATTTGTTCTGACATTGCTCTGTGCCCCGGAAGTGGCCAGCAGCAGTTCGGCTCCTAGGCAGAGGGGCCACAGGTCTGTGTGCGCTGTCCCCACCCCAAGTGCTGGCTCCGCACTGCCATTGGCCAGTTCCCAGTCAATGGGAGCTGGGGTGGGCTTTGTCTGTGGGTGAGAGCTGTGTGGAGCCACTTGCCTGCCTCTGCCTAGGAACCGGGCTGCTGCTGGCCACTTCCTGGGTGCAGCATGGACCACAGTTCCAGGGCAAGCAGGAAGCCTACTCTTGAATCCCCACTTCGTCACTGACTGGGAGCCACCTGAGGCAACTCTGTGCCCTAACCCCATGCCCCAATCCCCTGCCCCAGCCCTGAGCCCCCCCCCCCCCAAACCCAGACCCCTTCCTGCATCCCAAACTCCTCAACCCTGGCCCGAGCCCTGACCGCTCCCGAATCCTGACCCCCTGCCCAAGCCCAGAGCCCCCTACCACACCACAAACCCCTCATCCCCAGCTTCAGTGTGTCATGGGCATCAACAATTTTCTTCAACGGGATCACCAGAAAAAAAGTTTGAAAACCACTGCCATAGAGGTAGGGTGACCAGATGTCCCGATTTTATAGGGACAGTCCCGATTTTTGGGTCTTTTACTTATATAAGCTCCTATTACTCCCCCACCCCCATCCCGATTTTTCACACTTGCTTTCTGGTCACCCTACATAGAGGGGGAGGGGAAGGGTCACAATAAAACAGTCAACCTGTGGAACTCCTTGCCAGAGGACGTTGTGAAGGCCAAGACTATAACAAGGTTCTAAAAAGAACTAGATAAATTCATGGAGGACAGGTCCATCAATGGCTATTAGCCGGGATGGGCAGGGATGGTGTCCCTAGCCTCTGTTTGCCAGAAGCTGGAAATGGGGGACAGGGAATGAATCACTTGATGATCACCTGTTCTGTTCATTTTTCTTGGGCACCTGGCCTTGGCCACTGTGGAAGACGGGACACTGGGCTAGATGGCAGTTTGGTCTGACCCAGTGTGGCTGTTCTCATATTCTCAAAGCCACATGGAAAGCACGTTCTCATGCCCAGCCCTGAGCAGCCCATCATTCTTTGCTCGGGGGTTTCTGGGTTAGTGGGGGGCGGGCCTGTAGCAGTTGCTTTTGCAGCAGGGCTGGATCCTAGTCAGCAGAGTTTGAGGTGGGGGGCAGTCTGTGCCCTGGATACAGAGATACCTCACCCCCTGCTGAAGGGCATTGGTGGGTGCGGGGTGCGAGGGTCTCCATGCCCGTTGCTGGGGGCAGTGGTCGTCCGTGGCTTCCATTATCCCCGGATGACCCTCATCTCCACCATCCTGATGATGGTAAATGAAACAAAAGAATCTCCTGGAGAGGCCAGCCATTAATCCTGGGCTCTCACCAATACCCTCTGCCCCTCAGCGATATCCCCCCAACAGCAGTAGCTACTGTCCTGTACCACAGCGGCCCCTGCCTAATGCAGAAGCACCAACCCGGTTTTCAGGCGACGGAGCTCACTTTGGACTTCCCAGTGCTGCTGACTATTTTCAACACTGATTTACCAAAGAGTCTGTGGCGGGTTTGAATAGGCTAACGATTCGAGATCAGCCTGCGAGGTCAAATGAAGTTATTTGACGAAAGCCTAATGCCGCACTATACAGAAAGAAGGTGTACATTACCGCCCTTTATCGAGGGTGAAGAGAAGTTAGTTGGTCTCTGCGTCTGTGTCTGATATAATGCTGACGGTGCTCATTCACAAAGCAAACTTTCCAACCCGCTCCTTTTATAGGGCATGAGACAAAGAGACTTCTTTTGACAAGGGAAAATATTGCCCCATGATAAATTTGATTATGTGTTCTGTTTTTCTAATTACGGATGGAATTTCTTTGATGGCCACCAGTTTACCTACCCACATAAAATGGTGGGGTCTAAATGAGCTGTTACCACTCTAGAAAGAGATCTTGGAGTCCTTGTGGCTAGTTCTTGGAAGACATCCACTCAGTGTGCAGCGGCCGTGAAAAAAGCAAACAGAGCGTTGGGAATCCTTAGGAAAGGGACAGACAAGAAGACAGAAAATATCATAGTCCCTCTATATAAGTCCATAGTATGCCCACATCTGGAATATTGCATGCACATCTGGTCACTTCATCTCAAAAAAGATCTATTGGAATTGGAAAAGGTTCAGAAAAGGGCAACAAAATGATTCGGGGTATGGAACGGCTTCCATAGGAGGAGCGATTAATAAGATTGGGAGTTTTCAGCTTGGAAAAGACGCCACTAAGGGGGGGGGGGATATGACTGGTGTGGAGAAAGTAAATAAGGAAATGTTATTTATGCCTCATAACACAAGAACCAGGGGTCACCGAATGAAATTACTTGGCAGCTGGTTTAAAACAAACAAAAGGAAGTCTTTCTTCACACAATGCACAGTCAACCTGTGGAACTCCTTGCCAGAGGATGTTGTGAAGGCCAAGACTATAACAGGGTTAAAAAAAAAGAACTAGATAAGTTCGTGGAGGATAGGTCCATCATGGGCTATTAGCCAGGATGGGCAGAGATAGTGTCCCTAGCCTCTGTTTGCCAGAAGGTGGGAATGGGTGATATGGGATGGATGACTTGATGATTCCCTGTTCTGTTCATTCTCTCTGAAGCACCTGGCATTGGCCATTGTTGGAAAACAAGATACTGGACTAGATGGACATTTGGTCTGACCCAGTATGGCCATTCTTATGATTGATGAGTAAAAGGACATTTCTAACCTGGTCATTATTACTAAAAGCTGTGACAATTGACAGTTCTTTATGAATTAACATCTTTCAAGGTGTCATTTTTTCACCCCTCACAGAACCCATCTGAAATAACAAGGAACTCTTAGCAATTCCAGAACATAATTGAATCATCAGCACCCTATATCAGTTACCCGGTCTTGTTTATTATAACATACATCTGTAGATACCTTTCATTAGTTTTGAGGGAACCCTTCCCTGGATGTCTTGGCTGTATTCGTAAGGTCATGCTGGTTGGATGTGACGGGGTCCTGTGCATAGCTGGAGGTGATAGAGAGTATGAAGGGAATTTGGGGGGGTGCTGGGTGTGTATATATGGTTGGGGTGGATAAAGGTATGTGCAGGGAAAGGCTTGATGGAGGATGTAAGGGGGATTTGGGTTGGTTTGCAACATGGGGTTGTGTGCAGCGTGGGTGACAATGAGTGAGAGAGGGGTATGTGACATTGGAGGGTTCATGATTTTAGGAGGTTTGGGGACAGCTGGAAGGGAAAATGGGTGCGTCCAGGGCTGGGGTTGATGAGGTGAATGACAGCAATTGCGGGAGGGTGGTGTGATGGGGGTCTGTGCAGGTATCAAGGGGATGTGGGATGGTTTAGAGGTGATGGTGTGTGTGCAGAGTTGGGCTGTGTGTTAGTGATGGGAGGTTGGGGGCATTGATGGGGGCATGAAGGGGATTTGGAGCTGGTGTCAAAGAAGCACTCCCGCTGACCCAGCTGTGTACACTGGGGATTTGTTCGGTCTCACCGCATCACTCAGGGGGGTGGATTTTTTACACCCCCGAGTGACATAGGTATACCAACCTAATTTCACGGTATAGACCAAGCCTTAGCGACAGCTCAGGGATGGGGGCGTCACGCTGCCTGGCGTGGCTCACAACCGGGAGTGCCAACCTCACAATGGACTGTCAAAAAACAGGGCAGAGGCCCCAAACTCGGTTTGGGTTCCATGATTAGATTTCAGCAACCCAGTAGCAACCGTGAACGCCCGAAGCGCTATGACAAACTCACAGTGCAGCCCCAGTCCCCTTGGGCGCTCCAATCTATCTTATCACCCAAGCACGCTTAAGGGTGTGATAAATGGTTTACTCCAAACATCAGAAGAGATCCAGTCCCGAGGGACCAATCACGTACTTCAGCTCACTTGCACCTCAGGCCTTGTCTACACTACGTGGCTAAAAGGGCACCACTGTGGTCGACGCAGCGGTCTGGTGAAGACATGATGAGTTGACGGGACAGCACTTTCCTGTTATCTTAATTAATCCACCTCAACAAAAACATCTCCCGTCGACATCGTGCAGCGTGGACACCGCATTAAGTCAATGTAAGGTACCGCAATTTGAGTTACGTAATTTACATAGCTTAACGAGCATAATTTACACTAATTTGCAGCGCTAGTGTAGACTAGGCCTCAGATCTCACTCCAAAGCCAAGTTTATAGGAAACTAGCTAAAACGTTATTAACTAAGAAACGAAATGAGCGCTATTCACAGGGTAAAGCTTTGCCAGTGCAGACAGGAGGGACGTGATTTTTTTTAAGATGAGTCATGAACAATGGAGAGTTTCATTGTTTCCTTTCTAAGCATTTAGCTCTGGAGTCAGCCTCACGGCCCAGTTAATACCGAGGGGCAGTAGTAATTAAAGGGCAAAACACTCCCTTAATGTAGAGTTAAGGTTGGCTGGTGCAACACCAGCCCCTTGCAGAACCTCTACATCTGGAAAACTCAAGCTTCTGAGAAGCAGATGTAGTTACAGTTGCCCGCACCGCCTTCATCCTGTCCTCTTTCAGCAACGTCCCATTAACACACACACATTTACTCTGCCGACATCCTGCTGGCTGAAATCTACAAGCTGTTCACTACCTTTTAAAGCCCTTCCAACCAGACCTCCAACCCCGTCTTGGGCTGCCAAGGTCCAACCCCTGGGCAAACCAGACTGGGGTAAGGATCGGGCATGGCCATGGCAGAGACTGCAGAGCAAGACCCCTGACCCCTACTCAGATCAGCCCCACCTCACTGATCTCTCCTTACTCAGACACACTGCACCCTCTCCCCAAGTTCCTGAAAGCCTGGGTAGGGGAGCTTACTTTCCTTCGTGATGGTCTGAGCTCTCCCTCCCCACCCGGCCACAGCTGGAACGAAGATAAATGCCCCCTCCCTTGCTCCCCTTTGGGAAACAAAGTGTTAATTTAGAGGAACCTGATAAGGCTCAGACATGGAGTGGCTGATCTCCGCTCCGATTCTCCTCAGTGCCAGCCCCCGTTGCTTATTGAAAGAAATGACTCAAGATCCCAGTTACATGCTTTATTAACACGAACGAATAAAGCCAAGAACACACATCAGTAAGGCTAAATGACTATAAATACTACTCAGCGAACTAAGGGTTAAACAGTACAATGATAAAGTTCAAGTGAAATCAGTAAATCAATGAGTTAACCAGGATATTGAGTTGGAATCAAGTCATCAATTTAGTCAAACCATCAGATTAATACAGCAGAAAAATCAACCCTTATAATTCCAAAAACAGCAACCCAAGGAGAGAAGGGCATATTTACTGATGCCGAAACCCCAACGGGAGATTTTCACCCAGGCAGTGCATTCCAGATTTAGCCAGCTGAATTTTTCAATACCGAAACCAAATTATTGCTTACATTTAGACCACAACCTCAAAGCGAATTACAGTTTTCTCCTTAGATTTCACTATTGTGTAGCTAATACTTCTCCTCACCCTCTTGCGTCTTCCCTGTGTAGATTTCAGAGGTGTTCACACACTCACATGAACTGAGCCACACTGTTACTCCCCAATCTAACAGAAGGGCTGGGAAGGCTCCATGTTCATAAAAAAAAAAACAGCAATAGACAAAAAATAGAAAAAGGAAAATAAATTTCAAAGATTACAAGGGGCTGGATCTCTGTAGCTCTTCATCTTTGGATTCACCTGGAGCAGGATCTGTAGCTGCAGTTGAGGAACCAGGTAATGGCATAGACGGTCCAGCATGTCGGGCTAGCAGGCTTTTCAGGTACAAGGAGATTAGTGAAGGCTGCATAACCTGTTGACGTTGTGTTTCACTCCCCAGAGTGGGATCCTGGCAGTCAGTCTCTCTTAGATGACTTACGTAACATAGAACGCAAGACTGGTTACACTAGGTCAGACCAATGGTCCATCTAGCCTGAGAGTGACCCGTGCCAGATGCTTCAGAGGGAGTGAACACAGCATGTTTGCTGATCTGAAAGCTGAAGGACTTCCATCCTTACCTTTATTGTTGTAGATTCCAGCGTACTTTACCTTACCAGACCTCCCCCGAGGTCTCTGGGCAAATCAGTTGTGAACGAATCCTTCAATATAGACGTGTCGCACTCCAGTTGAAGTGAGGCAGAGTTTGGGCCAATGTCAGTTTGAAAAAGCCCCGCTTAACCCAGCGGTTTTCTCAAAGTACCTGCTGTCATAAACCGCATGTTGTGTGGACGTGCGAACCCCAAAGGTATTAAACATGAAAGAAACATAAGGCCAGTAATGGGGAGGCTTCCATGGCCAGGCCTGAGGGTTAAACAACTGGGCTCGAACAGCTGGCCTCCTCAAAAGGAAAAGGGCCTCAGCACCCACAAAAATAACTGGTTGCAAAAATAAATCATCACGCATCCATCACCATTTTAAATTCTGACATCTCCTGCCCGATGTGTCTTTGCTTAGCAAACGAGCAAACGGGGGAACTCTGTGGCTGTTCCCCTCTAACTGGGTAAAAGCTTCCACAGCTTCTCTCAAGCAATTTTCCTCGTAACAGAAAATTTATTTTAAAGTTTATCAAAATAAATTCCATTTGAAATAGAAATCATTCCAGTCTATACTTCGTCTCTATTTTCATACATGCTATTTCTCTCATATGTTCCCCCCACTCTAATTCCTTCGGAGTGAGGTTTCACTTTTCAGGATTAGCCACCATTTCCGATATAGTAGGAGGGAGCAGGGAGAGAACTAGAAGAAAACCTGAATTATATTGTAACACTGACAGTTTTCACAGAATCAGCCTCTTACTTTAGACTAATTAACTTAATATTTAATTACATTGTCGCTGAGAATTTATTCAAAGATTACAAAATATAAACCTTTTGGGCACTTTTCTCTTAATTCCCATTTTCACCCAGTGAGCTCTGTGTGAAGTCACATTCTACCATAACCTAGGAGCCTTCCATTTCTGAGGGTTCATTTCTCCCTGGGTCTTCTCCCAGAAGTGTGGGTGGAAGGGGTCTCACACTATGTGGGAAGGCTGCATCATGAGAAAAACCACCTGTGCTCTACTTTCACACTTTCTAATCTTTCAGAGTAGCAGGAGGCGGAGAAGTGAGACAAAAGCATTAGACTCTAGAGCAAAACGAAGCGACCAAACTACAGACTCTGGACTCAGCACACATGGATCCTGCAGTCTGAACTTGGAATCTGTTACATTCCCTCATTAGTTACCATGATTTCCCCAGCATGGAAGTGCTTCTTGTCCAGCGAGGCAGCCAGATTGGAACCCATACGCATGGGATGGCTCTGAAGGAATCAGCTGTTTCTCTCTGTGCTTCAGGAAACTTTGGATCCAAAGAGTAAAAGAGAGTTGTTCCCAATTTCGTCATGGCATCATTTAGAAGTGTGATCAATGCCACTTCACTAGGGAGCAGCGTTCTAAAAACAGTTTCACTGGGCCACAGGTCACCATAGCGTCCATTTCTGGGGTGAAAAATCAACCATGAGTACCTGCAATTTCTACCTGAGTTCTTGTCAAATCGTTGACCTCACTTGTAGCAATTTTACACTTCTCTGGCATAGAATTCTTCACCAACCACACAACATACCAGTATAGTGAGGTATAACTCCCCCAAATATGCCCTTTTGTTTCTTTAATCTGATGGCACAGATTTAAATTAGGGACTAAATTCAGGTGCGGCTTAGAAACCCTGTAAGACACCAAATGTCAGGTATCTACTCAAAATAGGTGTCTTTCTGCAGCTCTATCACATTCCTCATGGATTTCATTTCCTACACATTTGCAGCATCTCCCAGGGGTGAGCTGAACACAAATGTCACTTCCATTTTTCCCATCTCTATCTAGAAAGGGATTGCATTTCCCAAATAATAGGCAACATGCACCTGATTAGGAAGGGGAGATCTTCAGGAGCAACCTCCTGCAGGGCCTGGGCCACAACTGCTTTGGGAGGGAAATGAATGGGTGTTTTGCTTAGTTCCAAATCATTTACTAGGGAATCCTCTTCCCAGTCCCTTCGGGAAATATTGAGCTTACCAATTGAACAACAGGGGGATTGGGATGGCGATGGAGAATCCCTGTGATTTACCCGATGTTCTTCTGTTGTTACAGAGGGGAAACGACATTTTTCCCTAGCCCTTCCCTATTCCTGCTCTTGGTTATACTTCAATATATTTTAAGTGAGGAAAACGGGGTAGTAAAAATATCTGCTCTCCAGCAAAACGTGAAGCAACATCAGAGCAACTGGGAATGAAACAATTTTTTCCTGAAGGTGGAACTTGATGACTAACAATTGCTTTGAAATGGGGGAACAGTATAACCGTGATGCTCAGGGTTTGTTAAGACTAGGAAAAGTGATGGCGTTTAGGTCAGGTCAGGGGGAAAGCTAATGCCAACCACTGCACCTCGGCTGCATCTGCACGACAACTGTAGTTGTGGTTTTACACCAAGATCACTGACTTCAGCAGCCAACGCCACGTGCAGTTCTAGTGGATGTATGGCACGGGTAGTTTTTGCCTCAGTGTAGCTTGTTGGGAACAAACCTCTCTCCCCCACCCGGAGCTGATGAACATTCCTGGCTGGAGGGACACACGCTCCTTCGACTCAAAAGGAAAGGAGTTGATAGAAAAGATCACAGGACTGACTCCAACGAAGGGTGAGCTGCAAAAAGGCAGAAGCAGGCAACTGATCTGGGGGAGCTGAGAGACCACGGTGAAGATGGGGCACAGATCACTGAGTGGGAATTAGCAAATGTGATGTAAAAAAAAAAAAAAAAAAATTTTTGGCCAGCCCTCGTCAAGGCATTTGTTACAGTTCTCTCTCATGCGCATTTTCTGATGTCTAGTAAGGGTTGGGCTACGATTAGGGTGACCAGATGCCCCAATTTTATAGCGACAGTCCCATTTCTTGGGTCTCTCTCTCAAATAGGCTCCTATTCCCCCCCACCCCCTGTCCCAATTTTTTACATTGGCTGTCTGGTCACATTAGCGCCGATTGAAGTTTGAGCACGTGGAGGGCGTCTCTCCCGTGTGGATTCTCCGATGTGCGATAAGGTTTGAGCTCCGACTGAAGCGTTTCCCGCACTCAGAGCACGTGTAGGGTTTCTCCCCTGTGTGGATCCTACGATGTGTGATAAGGTGCGAGTGCAGACTAAAGCTTTTCCCACACTCAGAGCACGTGTAGGGCGTCTCCCCTGTGTGGATCCTCTGATGTGTGATCAGGTTTGAGCTCTGATTGAAGCTTTTCCCACACTCGGAGCATGTGTAGGGCGTGTCTCCTGTGTGGATCCTCTGATGTGTGATCAGGTTTGAGCTCTGATTGAAGCTTTTCCCACACTCGGAGCATGTGTAGGGCGTGTCTCCTGTGTGGATTGTCTGATGTCTGATAAGGTGTGAGTTCCGACTGAAGCTTTTCCCGCACTCGGAACATGTGTAGGGTGTCTCCCCTGTGTGGATTCTCCAATGTGTGATAAGGCTTGACCTCCGATTGAAGCTTTTCCCACACTCAGAGCATGTGTAGGGCGTCTCTCCTGTGTGGATTCTCTGATGTATGGTAAGGCCTGAGCTATAACGGAAGCTTTTCCCGCACTCAGAGCATGTGTAGGGCATCTCTCCTGTGTGGATTCGCTGATGTGAGATGAGGGTCGAGCTCTGGTTGAAGCTTTTCCCGCACTCAGAGCACGCGTACAGCAAATCTCCTGTGTGGATTCGCTGATGTGAGATAAGATATGAGCTATAACGGAAGCGTTTCCCGCACTCCGAGCATGCGTAGGGCATCTCCCCTGTGTGGATTCGCTGATGTATGGTAAGGGTTGAGCTCTGGTTGAAGTGTTTCCCACACTCAGAACACGTGTAGGGCGTCTCTCCCGTGTGGATTCTCTGATGTATGGTAAGGGTTGAGCTCCGACTGAAGCCTTTCCCGCACTCAGAGCAGGTATAGGGTTTCTCTCCAGTGTGGGTTCTCCAATGTGTGATAAAGTTTGACCTGTGATTGAAGCACTTCCCACACTCATGGCATGTGTAGCGTGTCTCTCCTGTGTGGATTCGACAATGTGTGATAAGGTGTGAGCTCTGACTGAAGCGCTTCCCGCACTCAGAGCATGTGTAGGGCCTCTCTCCTGTGTGGATTCGCTGATGTATGGTAAGGCCTGAGCTATAACGGAAGCGTTTCCCGCACTCAGAGCACGTGTAGGGTGTCTCTCCTGAGTGCATCCTGCGATGTGTGATAAGGGCTGAGCTCCGATTGAAGCATTTCCCACAGTCAGAGCACATGTAGGGTTTCTCTCCCCTGTGGATTCTCTGATGTGTGAGTAGGTCAGAGCTCCCATTGAAACTTTTCCCACACTCATGGCATGTGTAGCGTGTCTCTTCCAAGTTCATTCTCTCGCATGTAATAAGGTCTGAGTGGCTACTGAAGTTTTCCTCTGGCCTCTGCTGACTCTCACAGGCTTTTGTTTTTTCTGGGCGTGCACAGCTCCCAGAATCATTCCCTTTGGACCTTCCTGAGAACATCCCATGTGCTTCTACTCGCTCAGCATCTTCCTGCTGGGGTTCCTCCTTGTTTTCACTCGCCATCCCAACACCTGATGGGAGACAGAGAGAATCCAGACGTAAGTCTCTGCCTGTGCCACAGAGAAAGGAAATCTCAGAGAGAAGAATGGAAAAAGGGATGAAGAAACCAAAATGTGTACAGGAGAGATCAAACCTATCAGGAGCTGATTTTCCCTGAAACCTTCCCCAGAGGAGAGAAAGGAAGGGATCAGTTCTGGGTCCGTATCTCAGAAGAAATCTCAGGGGTCAGCGAGATTGGGGAGGGACCTGCTGCCAGTTGTCAGTCAGGATAGGTGGGAAGCCATGAGTGACCTCTGCCTAATGATTCCACATCTGCAGGGAACACTCCTGAACTTGGAGAGCTCACAAGGTCTTTGCAGGGCAACCCAAATGTTTCCTGTATTCACCGACAGTTTTGGGGTTGGTTTAATCAATTCCTCACCTGTGCAGGCAGCTCTCAGGAGCACTTCTTTCTCAAAGCCGTGGAGGTCTGGGACCCACGGCTCCGCCCCTCGTTCCAGCTGCAAGATCACATCAGATCTGGAAACTGGAAACCCTGCTCAAGGCAAAGAAAACAAGGAAGGTCTGTGGAATTTGTGGGATACTTGTCACAAAGAATATTCCATGGTTTTAAGCCCAGCTCATTTTTAAGTAGTAACGTCCCGAGGCCGGCTACCTTGGCTGAAAGTGCCAGGAGATGATTATTATAAATCATATTCATTACCTTAGTGCCGAAGGGCCAACTAACAGTGGGTCTCATTTTGCTAGGCACAGTACAAACCGAGAAGCGTTGATGGCCCGTGCCCTGAAGAAGTTTCAATGTAAATAGACAAGGCAGACACAGAATGGGGGAAGGGGGAGAACCCACCAGCAGAGTGAACTCCGTGAAGGCAGAGCGACAGATCTGATCAACACAGGCCTATATCTTGAGACTATCGGATTTAATGTTACAACTAGGGCCAGTGTTATCCGGAAATTGTCGCTAGGACTGCATTTTTTCCCGAAATTACTCTTCGTTTCTGGAATGACTGTTAATATCCGGAATTGCTGATCAGAGGGGGGGTGGGGCATACAGGGTCACAACCCCCCAGATTTCTCCCTGGAGACCCCCGACTCCTCCCCAGGGCACAGGCTGGCTGCGGTTGAGACTTACTGCCAATTTCTTCCCTCCTCATACAAGTCTGGGATCAGCAGTGGGACGCCAGGCTCTCTCATCATGCTGCAGAGAGGACGGCACTCACAGCTGCTGGCGGCCGTGTCCACAGCACCTCTCCCCTGCTCATCTCCCCTGCACACAGCTGGTTCATGCCCCGTCTCTCCAGCGCACAGCTGGCTCTAGGCTCTCAATGCCCAGTGTCTGGGCCCCACCTCCCCCACACAGCTGGCTCCTGTCCCCTCCCCCCAAGGCACTTTCACCCTCTAAAGGATTATATATAGTTCATATTTGTCAATTACTCGGTTTTCATTGCCAGCAAACACTGGCACTAGTTATGACTTATCTGTATATTTGAGGCAGCCCTTGAAAGTATGAATACTTCACAGACTAGGATGCTGAGATGGGCCAGATGATACTGGGGAGGGCTGAGGGGTGGGCTTCCTGTGCAATCTGGTGTCACTACGGGATGAGGAACCCCAGATCTCAAGCCTGGGCATGCAGATCTCCAGCTTTTGAAGCTTTGTCCCATGCAGAAAGGGGTAGTGACTGATTCTACCTCTTTCAGGAGACTGAAGAAGACAGACTTTTTGGGGAGAAACAGCTGAGTTTGAGCTGACTGAGGAGGGTCTTTTTGGTCTACAAACTGACATGACCTGATAACCAAAATGTAAGCTTTTAAGGAAGGTTTTAATACACTTTGGAAACTATCAGGGATTCCCAAGAGAACTGATGAGGGGACAATGGTAAATATGTATTCAGATGCTTTTCTTGTTTTATATCTTTTCCCCATAAGGCACACTGACACTGTCATGGATCCATAGGATCTGTGCAATGCCCTGGCTTTTAAACACTCCTTGGGAGGTGCCCCTTGAGTGCACTAGACCCCCAATGGGTCCCACTCTTCCACAAGGATGAGCCATGGAGCTTCAACACCAGAGACTGAGCCTCTGGCTTCAACACTCCTATTCCAACCTGTGAGCTCTGCCCAGCAGGTCCAGCTGAACGACACTCCTCTTCAGAGACTGTTCCTCAGTCAATGCACAGAGCAAGTTTTTGCTGTGACATTGGGCAGACTTTTAAAACATAGCAGGGTTTATTAGTCAACCAAAACACAGCACTGGAAAGTCCTTGGATTAGCACAGAGAAGCAAAGAAGACAATATAGTCCAATGCCCTTGAGCCATGCTGGTGTAGAAAACACTTTGGTTTTCTTTTACTGTGCCTGTCCATTCCCTTCGCTTCTGTAGAGCTCCCTGCATCTGTGAGCCCAATTCTT
This sequence comes from Chelonia mydas, assembly GCF_015237465.2. Classification (NCBI taxonomy): domain Eukaryota; kingdom Metazoa; phylum Chordata; order Testudines; family Cheloniidae; genus Chelonia; species Chelonia mydas. The sequence continues at coordinate 5,796,861 of NC_051268.2, read as the reverse complement.
CTTGCTCCCAAAAATATAACGAGTCCATGTATGCTTCACTCAGCCAAGCTGAGATCCTCCCATGGACAGGGAACAATTATTCCCTTCTCTCTGTCATAGAATCATAGAATATTAGGGTTGGAAGGGACCTCAGGAGGTCATCTAGTCGAACCCCCTGCTCAAAGCAGGACCAATCCCCAACTAAATCATCCCAGCCAGGGCTTTCTCAAGCCAGGCCTTAAAAACCTCTAAGGAAGGAGATTCCACCACCTCCCTAGGTAACCCATTCCAGTGTTTCACCACCCTCCTAGTGAAAAAGTTTTTCCTAATATCCAACCTAAATCTCCCCCACTGCAACTTGAGACCATTACTCCTCGTTCTGTCATCTGCTACCACTGAGAACAGCCTAGATCCATCCTCTCTGAAACCCCCTTTCAGGTAGTTGAAAGCAGCTATCAAATCCCCCCTCATTCTTCTCTTCCGCAGATTAAACAATCCCAGTTCCCTCAGCCTCTCCTCAGAAGTCATGCGTTCCAGTCCCCTAATCATTTTTGTTGCCCTCCGCTGGACTCTTTCCAATTTTTCCACATCCTTCTTGTAGTGTGGGGCCCAAAACTGGACACAGTACTCCAGATGAGGCCTCACCAATGTCGAATAGAGGGGAATGATCATGTCCCTTGATCTGCTCGCTATGCCCCTACTTATACAGCCCAAAATGCCATTGGCCTTCTTGGCAACAAGGGCACACTGTTGACTCATATCCAGCTTCTCGTCCGCTGTAACCTCTAGGTCCTTTTCTGCAGAACTTCTGCCAAGCCATTCGGTCCGTAGTCCGTAGCGGTGCATGGGATTCTTCCGTCCTAACCGTAGGACTCTGCACTTGTCCTTGTTGAACCTCATCAGATTTCTTTTGGTCCAATCCTCTAATTTGTCTAGGGCCCTCTGTATCCTATCCCTACCCTCCAGCGTATCTACCTCTCCTCCCAGTTTAGTGTCATCTGCAAACTTGCTGAGGGTGCAATCCACACCATCCTCCAGATCATTAATGATCGGTATTCCATTGATATAAGTTGGTTCCAGCCAGTCCTTAATAACCCATTCATATCACCCCATGACAGTTACATGACAAAACACCTCCTGTCTCCTGCTCTTTCTAATCGTAGCAATACCAATCACAGAGGGAAACTGAGGTACGTATTGCCATCATAGAAGTATCACCAAAATTCCCACCTTTACCAAACACACACAGCTCACTGCCCTTGGAGAGAAAGCAAAGCTCAGGAACTGGAGGTTAGTCCAGTGAACACAGTGGAGGACAAGCTGCAATCCTCAAACCCTGGTCAAAAAGGAGAGGCATGTGGGTCCCTACCCACAGAAAGGGGCTGGCTAGAGGCCTGGTACCTGAGAGGCCATTCCTTGAACAGACCATGGAGGCAGGTCAAAAGCTTAGTTACCCCAGAACTGTGACATCGCAAAAGCACATTCTGGGGAATTGTGAAATCTAGTGACTCAGGTGTAATGGGAGGGAGAATGAAACTCCCCCAGTGTGTGGAGAAGGCTGGGGAATGAAACACTAAAATTCAGGAGAAACAGCCTCTAATTCTTCCGGAAAAGGAGAATGTAAGAAACAAGAACTGGGCCACGCAACCTCAGGAGGGCCAGGCTCAAAGATCCAAGGAGCCTGCAGGGAAGACAGCTTGTGGCTGCTGCAGATGGGGAGAGCAGGGGGACAAGACTCTCTCCAAACTCTCACTCCTGTTGACACCTAACTGATTTTATGATCTATGACCTGTCTCATGTATTTTTGGCAATTTTATGCTCGCTGGAAGTAAAATGTCATTATCAGAGATTGCTTTTTAGCTTGGAACATGCATGGAGGGGAAAGGAGGTGAACAGAAATAAATGGGCTGTTAAGCTTGCTACGGTTAAGGGCCTTACATTAGGTTGAGGCTTCGTGGGAGCAGTTATGCTGAAGTCTGGGATCTACCTGAATAGGCCTAAGGAGAGAATCCCAGGTCAGATATTTTGCACCCTCATTTTGAGAGGCTACCGAGTAACCACAAACAGATGCAATATGCCACAGGATTCTGAAGAAGGAAGTTTGGGGTGGGGGCTTTAGCAATTAAGTTGCTATGCAGTATCTCAGCAGTTGGACACATTCAGTTGGACCTAATTCATAGATTGGAATTATTAATAAATAAGTGATGTAAATCATGAGTATTAATGCTTGATGCTTAATTATGGACTTCCCAAAGGCCACATATGGGTTAGGGCAGCTATTGACATTATTGTAATCAGAGTAAAGGAGCAGATATGGGATATAGCCATCCTATTACCATAAGAAAGCGGATAAAATACCTCTCCGAGTTACCATTTTTTCATTTTGTTGGGTCCCGAGACAGTGTAAACGGAAGGAGGGCCTCCCTTCTGATGGTCTCCCTTGGCCCTCGATCTTTGTTTCCAATGATGTCCACAACTTGTAAGTATGCACAATGCAAGACTCTCTTTACTATACTTACCTTAGTCTAATCGTTACGTGTCTTGATCCTTGCCTATGATTTCAATTATAACTGTCTGTATTAAATCAAGCTTCTGTGTGTTTCACCAGATTTCATCTTCTCAATTAACTCTGAGCAGCCATGGACAAGGGCAAGTTGTACCCCAATACGTAGGTGTAAAAATTGTACAGGCTACACCACCACCTTGTGACACCATCATCAATGTGCCCATTTGTGCCTAGGTAGTGGCCCTGTTATGGGAAGAAGGAATGCAGGAAGGACTCAGGATCAGTGGCCAGGAAAGTTGTGCACAGAGGTGGGGAGGTTATTTGTGGAGGGGGATAAGGAGTGGGAGAGGGAGGTCAAGAGTTAAAATAAAAATATTTGGGGAAAAAAATGTATCATGAAGTGAAACTGAACAGAAACAAAACTGGAGTGTAGGCTCTAAAGCAACAAGGCCTGGGTAGGGATTCGGGGTTAAAGGTCTGGGATCCCCCACAGCTCTACATCCCCAAACCCCTCCTCCCTCCCACTGACCCAACCAGCCCACTTCCTGGGTGCCCTTCCTCCACACTCCCCTCCCCTTCGTCCCATTACTCTCAGCCATCACCACCTCCCGGCACCCTGGGAAGTTCTTGTGTTCCCTCCTCGTCTCGCAGTACCTCATCCCTCCCTGCTACTTCTTAACTCTAACCCTGGACACACCCTCCCCATTTCCTGGCACCCCAGGATTATCTCCTCCCTCCCCTTCTCCTCCCCTCCCATGGCTCTGTTCTCCCTTCACCCGTGGGGTCCTGAACGGCAACATTATGCCCTCTCCTATCAAAAGAGGAGCTCATCTGACTGTCACACAAGCCATGCATGAGCCATACACCTATTTACTCAATTTAGAATCCTACAGGCAGCGTATTTTCCTCTTAAAATGAGGAAAAGGCAGGAAAGCTACAGTTATTAATGTAGCCAATAAGGATTCATTAAATGCATTTTTAAAATGACTGACGGCACCAAAAAGCACATATCCAAAAATTATACTAGTGGGTAGGAGATGAGGCAAAAAAAAGGGGGGACAAGGAAACTTGTCAAAACTGGTATGACAAATAAAGGTATAAAGTTATTACTACTTAGGTTCTTTAGAGCTTCTAATAACTGAGGGGACAGGACTCCTTACCCAGCAAGACCACCGTCTCATAGATCTCCTGCATGACGTCTCTGTAGAGGGCTCTCTGGGTGGGGTCCAACAGAGCCCATTCCCCCTTGGTGAAATACACAGCCACCTCCTTGAAAGTCACCAGCCCCTGAAAGAGAAAGAGTCCCACACTCAGTACCGGCTGCCCCAGTCTCAACCCCGCTATTCACGGAATAGCAGCACCAGGTAAATGGAAGCTCCGGGAGGCACATGTTAACAGAGTCCCACCCCACCTTGGTTAGAGCAGCCAGGATGCCTCACAGGGTAGAAAGAGAGAACCTTTGTGTCTCCCAGCTGACAGACGGAGGCAGGGTCTTCACATTTATCACATACCTACTACCCAGAGCTTGATATAGGAGATGGGGCTGTCTCTGGACCTTGCTGGTGGCTCCCTGGTAGGAATCCCAGCACTCTCCAAATAAAATACATGGAAGACAGGGGACGTCAATAGTAAAAACTATAAGTTAAAAGGTCAGAATTGTAGAAAATTGGTAAGGGAAGCTATCAGAAATCAATGACGAATCAAGGAAAATAAGAAGGAAGTATATTAAGGACAAAATCAATCCTAACAATGTCAGTGGTCCATTAGCAGATGGAAATGGCAGAATTATCAAAAATCATGCAGAAGAGGTAAAAGTGTTCAATAAATGTTTCTCTCCTGGATTTGGGGGAAAAACAAATGATGTAACTCATATCAAAAGATGTTGACGATGACACTTTTTCCATTCCAACAATAACTCACGAGGATGTTAAACAGCAGCTATTAAAGGTAGACATGTTTAAATCAGCGGGTCCAGATAACTTGTTTCCAGGAGTTTTAAATGACCTGGTGGAGGAGTGTGGTGGACTGTTAATGTTGATTTTAATTAGGACTTGGAACACGGGGGAAATTCCAGAAGACTGGAATAAAGCGAATGCTGTGCCAATATTTAAAAAGCGTAAAAGAGATGACCCAGCTAATTACAAGAGTGTTAGTCTGACATCGATACTGGACAAGATAATGGAGCAGCTGATACTTGATTTCATTAATAAAGAAATAAAGGAGGGTAATATAATTAGTACCCGTTAACAAAGGTTTAGAGAAAACAGATCCTATCAAATTAACTGGATATCCTTATTGGATGAGATCAAAAGTTTGGCTGCAGCAAATAGCATAGATGTAATATACCTAGACTTCTATGAGGCATATGACTTGGTTCAGCACAATATTTTGACTAAAAAACTAGAATGATACTAAATAAACATGGCATACATTAAATAGATTAAAAACCGTGATTGTAAATGGGGAACCGTGGTGAAGTGGATTTATTTCTAGTGGGTTCCCGCAACGATTGGTTCGTGGCCCTGTGCTATTTAACATTCTTATCAATAACCTAGAAGAGAATATAAAATCATCACTGATAAAGTTTGTAGTTGCCACAAAGATTGGGGGTGGTGGTAACTAATGAAGTGTCAGTAGATTCAGGCTCTAACACTGGGAGTCTGGGAAGTTTTCCCAGCCCTGGCTGGGGGGTTATTTCCTGTTCCACAAGGAGGGGAAGTTCCATTCCCAACTCCTGTGCCTGGAAACTAGGCCCAATCTGACACTGCACCCCATATTCAGCATAATGGCATGATAATAATATGATTAGCACATAACTATGATGCATTTTTTTTACAAGATGAGTCATGTGCGGTGTCATTGGAAAAGTTATGATTTGCTGAATAGGATTATCCTTTTTGTGTCCATGTATCATGTTTGTATCTGGAGTTACCGATATTGTCTATATATATCTGCATTTCAAATGTGCTCACTCTGGGTAATACCCATAACTAGCCTTTCAGGTACAACAACGAAGAAGCTCGACAAGTGCGGCTGGCTCATCAACAAAGATAATGGACCATGGAATAGCTTAGCCTTCCCGTGAATAGCCTTCTGCCAGCCTATGAGTCATGGATATTATGACTCAGCAGGGCATGCTAGGGCATGTGACCAGACCACATGACACTGAACTCCATTTTGGTACCTGTATTTTTCCACAAAGTGGACTGGTAACTGACTTTGGAACAAAGGGTTCCCACCATATGGAAAAGCTATATGAATGTGGGGTGTGACATCATCTCTTGGCCTCACTCCCCACACAAGAGAACTCCTGGAAACGCCTGAGGAACAAAGACTGAGCTGGCAAAAGTGCTGGTCCCAGGCTAAAGGGATTTCTAGCCTGTGTATGGAAACTTGGTGAACTGCTTGTATCATCAGTCAAGGTGACAAATTGCTAATTCATGTCCTATCTATCTAGCATGCTAGGCTTAGTTTGCATTTTTGTTTATTTGCTAAGTATCCTGCTTTGATCTGTTTGCTATCTGTTATAATCACTTAAAATCTATCTTTCTGTAGCTAATAAACTTGTTTTATGCTTTATCTTAGCCAGTGTATTTTGAGTGAAGTGTCTGAGGAGAAAAAAATCTCAGCTTGGTTAACACAAGCTTGTTGTGCATCTCTTTCCCATATCAAGGGGAAGAAAAACTATACTCATGAGTTTATATTGTACAGATCCCTGTCCGGTTGAAGACGGTATAATTCTGGGTTTATACTCCAGCATGGGTGCAAAACTGGGGAGCTGGGAAATTGGCTGTTGTCTTCCATCTGTCCTTGAGTGACTTAGGTAAAGCACTCAGGTAGCTTAGTTGGATATATGCTGCCACCTGCTGTCATGTTGGGTGATAAGAGGGTTTGGAGAGGCTGGCTGAAACTCCAGCAAAGCAGTGTGAGAAGGGCCAGCCCACCTTGAGGGTTAGAGGGCACAGTGGTTCCCAGAAGCCCCCAGACTGCACCCCAGGGGTGACAACCCATCACTCCCAAGATTACAAAAGTCTCAGCAGATTTGTCACATCCTGTCCCCTCCCTTTCTCAACCCTAGATATTTCCTGCCAGAAGAGAAGCTCCCACCCTCCTATGCATTTACTGCTCCTCTCCCTCCAAGCAGAACCCACCACCAGCTCCCTCATAATCCCTTACCTGAGTCAGATCCATTGCAGCCATTTCCTTCCCCCTGGGAGGATGGGATGATCTGCAGTGAAACGTGGACGTTATTCTGTAGCCTGCCAGGGCGAGAAGGGAATGTGAGAGAATTCAGATGGGGCTTTTGTCCATTCCACAAGCCAATTCCCCCCAGGATTTTTCCCTGCTAATGGACATTCTAGGTTCTGCCAAACTGTGAAGCACAGAGTGACCTTATTCCAGTACAGGCCTAGCCCCCTCCCACCAGGGTGGAACCCTCTGAGACATGGTGAAACCCTCCCAGTAACAGAGGCTCTCAATTACACTTATCAAGTTTGCGGATAATATCAAGCTGGGAGGGCTTGCAAGTGCTTTGGAGGAGAGGATTAAAATTCAAAATGATCTGGACAAACTGGAGAAATGATCTGAAGTAAAAAGGATGAAATTCAATAAGGACAAATGCAAATTACTCCACTTAGGAAAGAACAATCAGTTGCACACACACAAAATGGGAAATGACTAGGAAGGAGTACTGCGGAAAGGGATTTGGGGGTCATAGTGGATCACAAGCTAAATATAAGTCAACAGTGTAACGCTGTTGCAAAAAAATCAAACATCATTCTGGGATGTATTAGCAGGAGTATTGTCAGCAAGACACAAGAACAATGAGGAGTCTTGTGGCACCTTAAAGACTAACACATTTATTAGAGCATAAGCTTTCGTGGGCTATGACCCACTTCTTCAGACCACAAGACTCCTCGTTGTTTGTTCTGAAACGGACTTTCACAGCTACCCTTCTGAAACAAGACACAAGAAGTAATTCTTCCGCTCTACTCCGCACTGATTAGGCCTCAACTGGAGTACTGTGTCCAGTTCTGGGTGTCACATTTCAGGAAAGACGTGGACAAATTGGAGAAAGTCCAGAAAAGAGCAACAAAAATTATTAAAGGTCTAGAAAACATGACCTATGAGGGAAGATTGCAAAAATTGGGTTTGTTCAGTCAGGAGAAGAGAAGACAGAATGGACACGATCACAGTTTTCAAGTACATAAAAGGTTGTTACAAGGAGAAGGGAGAAAAATTGTTCTTCTTAACCTCTGCGGATAGGACAAGAAGCAATGGGCTTAAATTGCAGCAAGGGCGGTTTAGGTTGAACATTAGGAAAAACTTCCTAACTGTCAGGGTGGTGAAGCACTGGAATAAATTGCCTAGGGAGGTTGTGGAATCTCCATCATTTGGGATTTTTAAGAGCAGGATGGACAAACACCTGTCCGTGACGGTCTAGATCACGGGTGGCAAACCTGAGCCTTTGAAGGAGCCAGAATTTACCAATGTACATTGCCAAAGAGCCTCATTCATATGTAACGATTATATACATACATATGCACACACATACATTATCAACTTATATAATGTATATTTATTATACATTTATAATGTATAGTAAACAATAATAAACTTAATCTTTTACTTAGTGGGACTTCTGCCAATCCTTGCTTTCAACAATTCCCTCGAAGTTTGGTTTGTGTTCAGTTGTGCTCACACGCAGCAGTTCTCTTAAGTGGCTGTCTGTCAACATGGATCGGTGCTTGGATTTCACATGTTTGAGTGTCGAGAAAAGAGACTTGCAAAGATAGGTTGAGGGAAACATCGAAATTAATTTTAGGGCTGTACCTCTGGGGTATTTAACCTTTGGTACAGATTTCCAGAAAGAAAGGGTCCCCGCTGCCTTCTGAAAGGATTTCAATCTTCCAAAAGTTCTATTATTTCCATCTGGGATGTTGCTTCGTCGGTGACTAAAGGGGGCTTCAGACAATTGGCTTTCACTGCCCTCGCCTGCAGGCACCGTTCCCCGCAGCTCCCATTGGCCGGGAATGGGGAACTGCACCAATGGCATCTTTGGGGGTGGTACCCACTGGCGAGGGCTGCCCCAACCCACCGCCAGGAGCCACTGCTGGAGATGCTGGCCACTTCCGGGAGCGGTGCAGGGCCAGGGGAGGCAAGAAGCCTGCCTTAGTCCCACTAAACGACGCAGCCACCATGGAGCCGCTCAAGATAAGCGGTGCTGGGCCGAACACCTCCTGCACCCTGAAACCCCAATCCCCTGCCCTGAGCCCTCTGCCGCACCCCAACCTCCTGCTCTGAGCCCCCCCATAGTCCACACCCCCTCCTGCACCCCAACACCCTGCCTTGAGCACCTGCTCTACCCCTGCTGCACCCCAACCCACTGCCCTGAGCCTCCTCCTGCACCCCAACCCCTTGCCCTGAACCCCTTCCTGCACACTGCACTCCCTCCCACACCCCAATCCCCAGCCCTAGATTCGTGGCCCTGCATACAGTTTCCCCACCCAGATGTGGCTGTCGGGCCAAAAAGTTTGCCACTCCCGGCTTAGAGATTCTCTGCCAGTCAGGAAGGGGTAGCAGCGCGGGAAGACTGGCAGCTGATAGTTGGAGGGGTGAAGAGGTTTGGAGTATGGTGGGGGGCAAAAGCGGCTGGGACTGGGTAACCGGGGGCAGGTCAGTCTCCATGTGGGACACTCGCTCCTCCTGTGCCCCTTCCACACCCTCTTGCGAGGGGAGAACGACCACTCTGTCCCCACCCCCAGAGGCAACCGTGTCTCAGGACTCTCCCAAGTTGTATCCACTAACTCTCTTCCCATTTGGGGTACAGCTCAGGGCAACAATTTCCCACCAAGAAGAACCCTGCTCTCTGTTCTGATGCCACGGGGACCTGTGGTGGGCGATTGGCAGAACTGCAGCACTTCTCGGGCACAATGTATTTTCTTCATTCAAAATAAATAAATAAACTTCTGCGCTGGACGTGAATTCTGTGCATACGCAGTGGCGCAGAATTCCCACATGAGTAACCCACACCCTGCACAAACATCACCTGCTCACTCCCATCTCTTCACCCTATGTCTCCAAGTCCCAGAGCTGCTGCTGTCATTAATGCACACAGGCTTTCTCTCCTGTTAGTGCTGGCAAGACCCAATCCAGTGACAGGACTGAACTCCCTTATTTTCCCATCACATGGGAGTGTCTCAGCTGAGGGGGAGGTGAGAGTGGGAGGGGGTACAAAGGGAAAAGCCATGCTGGTCACAGGATATCAAAGAGAGGTATTTTAATAGGTTCTTAAACCTAGACTCACCTGGGTCTCTCCAAGAGATCTGAAAGTGGCAGAAGACAAACAGGAAGACAGAGCTCAGGACTTTTAACCAAACATTTTCAAGCCCCTGGAAGAAACTACATATCCCTTCTGCCCCTGGGTATGCTTGTGTCCTATATGAGGGACCACCTTCATGTGTGGTGGGTACACGGGGAGGGGTCCGCAAACAACTAGACCCATCTGCAGACTGGAAAGTCAGGGCAACTCCAGTACAGCATGGGGAGTGTGGTAGCAGTTCTGGAGAATCTGCCTTCCTGTAGGTCCCAGGGCAGATGGCTCTGGCAGCATCAACTGGGTCCATCACTGCAAGGGAAGGCTGGGGTCGTGTCTGAGATTGGGGCAAAGAGTGTGGGTGGGGGGGTCCATGCCCAGGAATGGGGGATGGAATTCACCTCCTCACTCCTCTGCAGAGACCAGCAACTAGGGATTTTTCCAGTGAAATGAATTTCACTCTGGATGACTTTGAGCCAGCCACTGAAAGATCCTTGTGCCTTAGGTTCCACACTGGCCAAAGGAGTTTACTAGTACTCCCTCCCCAGACTGCTGGGGGCAGCCAGGGAAAATTAGTAGGTTATGGGAATTAGAAGGTGAAAATTCATTACGAACTATGATATTTGTGTGTTTATTATTAAATCATCAGACACCCAACAATCCCGGTCCTCCTTCCGATGAGCTATAAATACCGAAGAGACTCAGCTCCTCATTCTGCAGTGAATTTCTGCCCCTCCTCACTTTCTCTAGCAACACTTTTAAGAACAGGCCAGGGAAACATGTAAATACTTTGAACCACATTCCAGAAACTGCTGAGCATGCATAAGTTAAAATGAAACCAAGGTCCCGTCGCTCGAAGGACCTGGCCCCTAGTGCAAAATAAGAGACACTCGCCAGAAATCTGAAACGGCCACTTCATAACTGATAAATAACATTCTATCTATTGACTTTTGGGAATTACCAATAAAAGAAACAACCCAGTGAAGTTGATACCCTGAGAGAAAGATCTCATGTGTCTTTACAAATCAGTATAATCTAATCTGGAACTTTATAGAGTAAAATGCCTTATTCTTAGCCCTATGGCGATTAACTGGAGTCACTACAGGGCAGAATTAAGGCTGGGTGCCTTAGCTGTGAATTTCCATCCCCTAGCACATTACGATTGCTCTTAAGTGGGTTTCACAAAATTCATTTTGTCAATTTTTTTTTTTCCAAATTTCAAATGATGATATGAGTATTTATTTTTAAGCCCGTTTTTCAATGTTTACAATTTCAATGTTCAGCGTTGTGGGAAGTTATAGGGTGGTCAGACAACAATTATTTAATTTCAGTAAACGCTGAGATTCAAAGAGCCAAATCTTTATAATGGTTCAAACACAAATTGACAATGTCACATGCAAAATATACAGTGTAAATATCCTTCAATCAAACTCGAATATCTCCAGAACCATTTCTGTATTTTACCTATATAAATATTTTTTCATCTGTGTGTGTAGAGTGAAATCAACATTACTGCAATTTATTAATAAAAATCCAATCCTTTCAAATGTACCTTTAAGTAATGAAGCACTTTAATTCTTTCACTTCCTAGACTGTAACGCCTGCTTTGAGGATAATTACAGCCTCCCTGTGATGTATTTGACTCTCAGTACCATAACCCCATTGTGATGTAGCTCCTGTCTAGGAGCTCTGCTGAGGCCAATGGCATTATGATCAGAAGGTGACACTCTCACACACGAGGAGAGACACATGGGGGAGGATGGAGGATGAGGTAACATGGAGACTACCAGGGTTGAACATGCCCCTATAGAGTGTGGGGAGCAAACTTCCTCTCACCCTCTCCTCTCTCCCACTTCCCAGAGTCAGTAACTCTGATAAATCGTTCCCTGAAATCTAAAGAGCCCCAGTATGTGAGACAGTGATTGATGCAGGTGCCTTGGGGCAGCAGCACCAACCCCCTGCCTGGACGAGGGGGATGAAAAACTGCAGTAGAAGGGTTTTAGGCTGGGAGAGGGCACAGCTGATGTGGGACTGGGAGGCGAGTTGACCAGGAGGCCAGAACTCATGGGGGGTTGGGACAAGAAGTCAACAGGACTGGGTAGAGGCACTTCTGTGTATTTTCCCCCGTTTACCATCCTGCCATGTATTTAGCTTAGAAACTTTTCATTCACATTTAAACACATTGGAGCTAAGCTGTGTTGATGCATTTCCACTTACAGTGGTACAGTTTTAATTAAGTTCTTAATCAGATGCGTATGCAACACAAATCAGTCAATAATTAGTGTGCTTTCATTAATTAACTTGACTGTGTGTTGTGCATCCGTTTTAAAAAACAAAAAAGATGGTGTGAGCGAGTGTCAAAATTTCAGGCATTAAGACATGGAAATTAGGGCTCAGTTCATTTCTCATGCGTTTATCTGGAAATTTCATTTTCGGTTTTGAATCAGTATTAATACCATGGTGTTCTAATGGCATTGGGATCTATTTGCATAATTGTTTCCAAGATTTCATTGGCTATTGTGAACCAGCCATCTTAACCTTTTATTTTGAAATTACTAAATACAATCCAGCACACGACTCCTGAAAGTCTGCAAGCCCTGGCCGGTGACATGCTCCCTAGAGAGCAAACACCTGACGAGCGCTTTCGCCCTAAAAAGCACTTTGGTTCTTTGACATTGCTTTATCCACCCCACCAGAAAACGCTATCGGTATCCAGGTAATTACAGCGTACCCTCACGAGGTATAGTCCTGCCAGCTATGTGCCAAAATTCAAATGGTTCTGTTTGGTTTATCTTTCATTCAGCTTTGCAATTACTAGATCCCATTTAAAAACTGGAACTGAAATAACCAAAGCAAGTTAAGAAGAGAGCGGCTTTGGGCACAGGCGGGGGTAAAACAACAAAGGGAAAGAACTGACAACGCAAAAAGGGAACATCCCAAACTATCAGAGCCCCAGACCCCCGTCCAACTGAATCCACCCCAGCCAAGCATATCAAGCTGGGCCCCTGAAAAATCACCCATCCCGTCTGGCAGTGAATGCCGCGTGTTCCAGATGGAGCTATGGTGTGTACGTCTGCTCTGCTGACATGCTGCTTTGGTACGGAAGGCACCACGGCCACAGGGAGCAGGGACATGGACTCCTACAAAACACAGTCCCAGATACACCTCCAACATCGCATCCCTTCCCCCACCTCCACAATGTCTGCCATCCCTTCCCCCACTTCCATGTGACCACTCTCAACCTATTCTAGCCTTCAGCACTATAAATAAATAAAACATGGTGTTACAAAAGGTAGATCGTGCCAGGAAAACCTGATCTCCTTCTGTGAGAGGGGAACTAATTTTTTGGACAAAGGAAATGCAGTAGCTCTCATCTATCTGGATATCAGTAAGGCATTTGATACAGTTCCATATGGGAAACTATTCTTTACATTGGAGAAGATGGAGATTAATATGAGAACTGAAAGGTTGATAAGGAATTGGTTACAAGGGAGACTACAAGGAGTCATACTGAACGGTGAGTTGTCAGGCTGGAAGAAGGTTACAAGTGGAGTTCCTCAGAGATTAGTCTTCGGACCAAATCTTATTCAACATTTTTATTCGTGACCCTGGCAAAAAAAGTGGGGGTGACGCACAAAGCTGGGAGGGATTGCCAATCTGGAGGACGACAGGAATATCATCCAAGAAGATCTGCATGACCTTGAAAACTGGAGTAATAGAAAATGGGATGAAAATTAATAGTGCAAAATTATGCACTTAGGGACTAACAACAAGAATTTTTGCAATAAGCTGGGGATTTATCAGTTGGAAGTGACAGAGGAGAAGAAAGACCTAGGTGTATTGGTTGATCACAGGATAATTAGGAGCTGCCAATGTGATGCAGCTGTGAAATAGGTTAATGCAGTACTAGGATGCATCAGGCGAGGTATTTCCAGTAGACACAGGGAAGGATTGGTACTGTTATACAAGCAGTGATGAGACCTCATCTGAAATACTGTGGACCATTCTTGTCTTCCATGTTTAAGAAGGATGAATTCAAATTGAAATAGGTGCAGAGAAGGGCTACTAGGATGATCCGAGGAATGGAAAACCTGCCCTTGGAGAGGAGACTCAAAGATCTTGGCCTGTTTAGCGTAACCAAAAGAAGGCTGAGGGGAGATATGATTGCTCTCTATAAATACATCAGAAGAATAAATACCAGGGAGGAGAGGAGTTATCTAGGTTAAGCACCAACGTTGGCCTAGAATAAATGGATATTGGCCATCAATAAGTTCTGGTTCGAAAATAGGCGAAGGTTTCTAACCATCAGAGTGAAGTTTTGGAACAGCCTCCAAGGGAAGCAGTGGGGGGAAAAAAACAAACTGGCTTCAAGACTGAGCTCGATACCTTTCTGGAGGGATTGGTAGGATGGGACTGCCTAAAATGGCGTGTAGTCAATCTGCAACAGCTTGCAGCAAATATCTCCAAAGGCCGGTGATGGGACACTAGATGGGGAGGGCTCTGAGTTACTACAGAGAATTCATTCCCAAGTGTCTGGCTGCTGGGTCTCGCCCACATGCTCAGGGTCTAATTGATCGCCATATTTGGGGATGGGAAGGGATTTTGCCCAGACTCAGATTGGCAGAGACCCTGGGGTTTTTTTTTTTTTTTATTTTGCCTTCCTCTGCAGCATGGGGCATGACATGTGTCATTTGCAGGTTTAAACTCATGTAAAAGGTGGATTTTTTTTGTAACTTGAAGTCTTTAAATAATGATTTGAGGACTTCTTTAACTCAGCCCAAGGTTCGGGGTCTATTACAGGAGTCGGTGAGTGAGGTTCTCTGGCCTGCGATGTGCAGGAGGTCAGACTAGATGATCAGGATGGTCCCTTCTGGCCTTAATGTCTGTGAGTCTATAAACTGTGCCTTGCGTTGCACAGACACTGATGGAGATCAGGGCCCCATTGTGCTGCGCATGGCAGAGAACCTGACTGAGATCAGCACCCCCATTGTGCTGGGCACTGCAGAGGCAGAGAGGGACAGTCCTTGCCCCAAAGAGATCACAATCCACATAGACAATGGGTAGAAAGAAAAGAGAGAGGGGCTGTGACTTCCAAGGTCAACAAGCAGGTCAGTGACAGCATGAGGAACAGATCCTGCTAACTCCAGAGCCCCGTCACCCGCAGCTTGGAAAGGTCCCCAGACCCCATTGTATTAGGCTGCAGAAAGAGGTGGTTTGTCCAGGGATGCATAGGCTGTCCTGGCAGGGCAGCTCAGCTGCAGTCCCTGCACACAGCTGGGGGTGGGTGTCCTGGGTCAGGAGAAGTCAGTGCGCACTCCTGTGGGGCTGTGCTCCTGGCTCATACCTCCAGCAATCACTGCTGCCCCTCCGTTACCAGCTGCACTGTTCAGCCAGCCCCAGGCCTCAGTGAGGTCACTGCCCCCGCCCTCCACACAAACCCACACTCCAAACCTTCAAACTGGGACATGGTGCACCAGTGCCAGAGCGCACTAGTGTAAATTCTGTCTGTACTAAGGGTTTGCACCAGTGCCTAAAACACCAGCGTGGCAGAGACCTTCAGTACCCACAACAGCAGTACGGTGGCACTAGAACTGAGATCTATTTCTAACTCTGTCACGGACGGCCTGGGTGACCTGGCACGCATCAATGTTTCTCCTCCCAACTTTAGTCTATTTAAGCAGCTGCCCACTCACTGGGGTCTCCTCTCTCTCCAGAGCTGCTCACCACTAAAATCTGTGTGGGTGTCAGCAGAGCTAAGGTAGGTGAGCTCTGGAATAGTCTTAAAAGGGCGGCTGCCAAGTCTCTTTCCCTGGAAGTTTTTAAGAACAGGTAGGAGAAACCTCTGTCAGAGAAAATCTACATATACTCGGACCTGCCTTGGCAGAGAGTGCTGGACTTGATGACATCTTGAGGTCCTCTCCAACCCTACATTTCTATGATGCTATGCAATATATATGTATAAAAACACAACATACAGAATAAAACCCACCACAACATAATGTCAGGCACTTCAGACAAAAAAACAACAAAAAACTACACTCCACAGCACGAAATGACAATACAAAGGAAAAGAAAGCAACACAATGCAAACTAAGACACCCTAGGACAAAAGTAAACAATGGAAAAGAGCTGAATTCAAACCAACACAACGCCGGCACAACACAAGCTGAGGCAAAACAATGCTCCATAAAACTCTGCAACACAACATGGTGCATCACAGGTCCAAATGGCACCATGCAAAACCGCTCAGGCTAGAACATGACACAGCACAAAAGGGAATTATTTCAATGTAGGCCTGGAAGGGATCTTGAGAGGTCGTCTACTCAAGCCTCCTGTGGTGAGGCAAGAATAAATTGGTTAGTCTCTAAGGTGCCACAAGTCCTCCTTTTCTTTTTGCAAGTATCCCTAGACATTCCCAGACTGGTCTACCTCTAACCTGGTCTTCAAAACCTCCCATGAAGGAAATTCCACAACCTCCCTTGGAAGCCAAGGCAAGGCAAACACTCAGACCACAACAAGGCTGTACACACACACGCTGGGCTTGGGGTTAAGGGGAGAGGCAAGGATTCAAACAATCTGGGTTCGGTTCCCAGTTTCGCCCCAAATTCTCCATGCGAACTTGAGCAAATTACTTCAGCTCTCTGCGTTTCAGTTTCCCCATGTGTAAAATGAAGAGCAGCCGCCCACCATTTGCGCGATTTAGCTTTTGAGCTTTTTGGGGCAAGGACTCTCGGTCGCTGTGGGCACGTCTACGCTGCAGGTGGGCACCGGCGGCCGGCCCGTGCCCGCGGATATGGGCTCACAGGGCTCAGGCTGCGGGGCTGTTGAATGGGGGGTGTCGATGGTCCGGCCTGGGCTGCTGCCCAAGGTCTGGCCCCCGCCCACCTCGCAGGGTCCTCCAGCCCGAGCCCAGACATCTACACTGCAAATAAACAGCCCCTTGGCCTGAGCCCTGGGAGCCTGGGCCAGCTGGGGTTTTTTAATGGCAGTGCAGAGATGGGGTCAGTGCAGGGCCAGGCCCAGCGGGGACACGGATCTCAGTCAAGGTCTCTAAAGAGCCCAGTGGGGCGCTGCCCGGCACAAGGGGGGGGCCGTGATCTCGGTCCAGGTCTCAGTTTTCCTGGCACAACAGCGGGCTCAGATCTCGCTTGACGTCTCTGCCGCGCCAGGAACAAGGTCCCTGGTTTTGTTTCCCCGTCTCTGCAGCACCCGGCACGACGGGGGCCTGATTTCAGCTCGGGCTGATGCAGGGCCTGGCGCAACGAGGGCCCCAAACTCGGTCGGGGTCTGGGCAGCGCCCGGCACGCGGGGGGCCCCTGATCTCAGTCCGGCACCGGGGGGAAAGCGGGGAGACTGCCAAGGATTCGCTGTCGGTATTTCAGGAGGGAGGAGACAACGGGGCACGAAGGACACGTCCCTGCAGGGAAAATGGGGGGCAGGGGACACCCCAGACCGGAGACCTGAACTGGCCACGGGCGAAGGGGGGAGGAAACGGGGTACGGGGGGGGGGCAGAGCCCGTCTCAGGGAGGTGGGGGATGGGGGGGGTCACCCGGGCTCCCCCTCGCTGCTGTGGGGAGAGAAAGGGGGTAGGGCGGGAGCGGGGGGTCCCGCGGGGGGGGGCCAGCGGTAAATCCGAGGGGATCTCAGCCCCCCCCCCCCGGGCACGTCCGGGCTGCGCCGACATTTTCCCTCCCCCCTTCCCTCAGGTCTCCCCCCGCCCCCCCCCCCGGGGGCAGATCCCGGCGCTGCGAGAGGCCGGGCCCCCCCCGGACACGGGGCAGAGTCACCGCCCGGCCCCGCCCCCGGGGCTCGCTCCGCTACCTGGAGGCTGCAGCGCCGCCCCGATCTGCGCATGCCCGCCACTCCCCCCCCCTCCCCCTATCTGCGCATGCCCGACTCTCCTCCCCGCTCTGCGCATGGCCGACTCTCCCCCCCCCCCCCCGATCTGCGCATGCCCGGCTCTCCTCCCCGCACGTCCGACTCCCTCCTCCTCCTATCTGTGCATGCCCGGCTCTCCGCCCACCCCCCCGATCTGCGCATGCTCAACGCCCCCACCCCGATCTGCGCATGCCCAGAGCCGGGCGACCTAAAACTCTGCTCCAGCGCCGACTCCAGCGGCCCCGCTCGAGACCGGCAGAGCCGCAGCGCCCCGCGCGCCACCGCAGCCGGGTTGCCCCGCCCTCCACGTCTCTTCCGTTCCGAGAGAGTCAGGAACTACATCTCCCAGCCTGCCCCGGGGCCGCTTCCGCCCTCCCCGGCCCGGCTAAGGGGTTCGGGTTTCAGCGGCTGTTATTACTGCGCATGCTCCGTGCGAGCCCCGCCCGTGCTCCTCCCCCCGCGCCCAACGTCATTTCCGCTGCGTGTGAGGCGGGAGCCCGGGCCGAGCAGATGCGGCTGCGTCCTGGGGTCTGTACTGGGGGGGGGCTCTGTCATTAACCCCCCCGTGCCCGGCCGGCGGGGGGCTTTCTCCAGCTGGGACCAGCCCCGGGCTCTGCCCGCCCCCGCCCCGGTGAGTGGGAGACCCCGCGGGGGGGGGCAGGAAAGTGACTCTGCCCCCGGCACGGCTGGGATGGGGGGGCAGAGACTGGGGCCCGGCGGGGGGGGTCCCTGCGGGGAGAGGGGTGTCGGGCGGGGGGGGGGGTTGGACTGTCTCTGTGCAGCCAGGAAATTCCCCGGGAGGGGGGAGTGGGGGGGGAGTTAATTGGATCCTGTCCCTGTTTGTGCCCCTTGCCCCCCCCAACTGGCACAAATGCCCCCAGTTCTCCCCTTTTCTCTCTCGGCAGCTCCCACGTGGCTGTAAACTCCCCCCCCCCCCCCCGATCCGCTCTCTCGTCTCCCCTGATCCCCCCCCGTCTCTCCCTCCTCCTCACATGTCCATTGAAACTCTCCTCCCGGGGGGGGGCGGCGGGATTCCCCCCCCCCCCCCCCGTTTGATCCGCAGCGATTTGTCCCGGTGTCGGGGGAAGTTGGAGCCCGGAGCCATCCCCCAACCTGGCTGCCCCCGGCGTGGGGGTGGGAGGAGACGCGGGGCGGGGAAGTGACTCCTTCGGTTCCGCTTTTTTCTAGCCTTGTGTTCAGAGACTTTGTTACCGAGTGAGGGGAGGGAGAAGGGAGTTTGAAAATCTCTCTGTGGCTTAGCCTGGCAGGAGGGGCCACATCTACACTGTAATACAGAGAACAAGCCTGCTCCCAGCATGGCAGAATCTAGGCTGTCTGTCTGCAGGGAAAGAGCCTGGGGGAGTCCTGATGTGAAATGAACTAAAGCCCGTTCCTAAACCTCCACAACTGCCCTTCTCGCCCTGCCAGGCTGCAGAACGACGCCCAAGTTTCCCTCCAGCTGATCCCGTCCTCCCATGGGACAAGGGAGAGAAATGGCTGCAGCGGAGCCAGCTCATATAGGGATTATGGGGGGGGGGGCAGGGTGTTTGGGGGGTTCCTGCAGGAGGGAGAGGGACAGCAAATACACCGGAGAGGGGAAGGTTTGCACCGTCTGGTTTGGAGGTTGGAGCGGGGCAGGAAATGCACAGGGTGGAGAAAGGGAGGAGGCCAGGGGGTGGCAGACCTGCTGGGAGTTGTTTAATAAGTGGCCTAGATTCTAGGAACAGACCCATGAGGTTGGGAGGTGGAAATGCCCTAATTTGTTGAACAGAAAATAACCCACCTACATGGGGCTGGGAAAACGGACCAGACTCATAGTGCTGGAGCCTGATCCTGCTAATCAGCGGCAGCGCTGAGATTTGAAAGGACCACTCACCAGTCAGGGTCAGGGAAGCTGCCCCTCGCTTCATATCCAGCTCCTCACAAGGAGGAGGGTGTTGGGCTTCCTACCAGGGAGCTCTCCCTGGACCCTGATAGGGGCTCCATCTCCTGTATCACTCTGTGGTTGGTAGGAGTGTGATGGATCTGCTGCGGGAGAGGAGGGGCTCTCTCTTCATCTCCTCACCCTGGCGTTTCCTGGATGCTGTGAGTGGGATAGGGGTGCGACTCTGTTGACTGTGAGCCTCCCAGAGCTTCCATTTGATGGGCTCCTCTCCCCCACGAATAGTGGGGCTGTGAGTGGGGCAGGAGGTAGTGAGTGTGGGTCTCTTGCTCTTTCAGAGGCTGGTGACCTTCGAGGAGGTGGCTGTGTAGAAGAGTGGGCTCTGGTGGACCCCGCTCAGAGAGCCCTCTACAGAGACGTCATGCAGAAGAACTATGAGAATGTGACCTTGCTGGGTAAGGATTCCTGTGCTCTCGATTCTTGAAAGGGGAAATGAAGAGATAAGGTTCACGCCAGCCCCACAATGCCACCTCTACTCTGCCATGTTTCTGCATCACCCCAACATGCCACTGACACACACAATACCACTCTACCCTCTCCTTTTACAGAACACTTTGGGAACAGAGCACAGGAGCAGTATCTCACAGTGTCAAATATCTCCTGTTTGCTGAAATAAAACTGGGGGTTAGGTTCAGCATAACCAACAGAAGGTTCCTACCCCTGACTTTCTCTCAAACCCTGAGCCTTCTCCACCCAGACCAGAATGTGCTTGGGGTGTAACAAGCAGGCTGCTGGAGTCAGAGCTTGCTGGTCCAGGTTACTTATCACACAGACCTTGAATGCTGGCTGGGGGAATCCAGACAAGGGAGCTCCAACAGCAGAACACTGAATCTCACCCAGGATTACAGATGACACAACGCCTCACAGGTCTGGATAGCCCCCGTGCATGTGAAAATGGCCTAGGTTGCTAGTGAAACTTCTTTAGACCTGGAGAGTCTTTGCTCCCCCTTCACCATGTGCGGTAGCCACAATCTCTCTTCTCTGCAGATTCCTTGGATCTTGGAGTGCAGCATTCCTGAAATCACATGACCCAATTCTTATTTTTCACATTCTGCTTTTCCAGACTACATAGTCTGTTGCTCCTGAATTGTAGCTTCTAATTTCCCAGTGTTCTCAACAGCAGGGACTTTCCCACTCCCTCCCATTGCGCTGGACTCATTAGATTCCCTAGTACATAAATCTGGCCATACTGGGTCAGATCAAAGGTCCAGCTAGCCCAGTATCCTGTCTTCTGAGAGTGGCCAATGTCACGTGTCCCAGAAGGAATGAATAGAACAGGCAGTCAAGTGATTCATCTCCTGTTGCCCATCTTATGGCAAGGAGAGGTTAGGGACACCATCCCTGTCCATTGTGGCTAATGGCCATTCATGGGCCTATCCTCCATGAATTTATCTTGTTCTTTTTTTGAACCCTGTTATAGTCTTGGCCTTCACAACTTCCTCTGGCAAAGAGTTCAGCAGGTTGACTGTCCATTGTGTGAAGAAATACTTCCTTTAGTTTGTTTTAAATCTGCTGCCTAGTACTTTAATTGGGAGACTCTCAGTTCTTGTGTTAGGAGGAGGAGTAAATAACAGTTTATTATTTACTTTCTCCACAGCAGTCTTGAGTTTATAGACTTCTATCATATCTCCTCTTCTTCGTCTCTTTTCCAAGCTGAAAAGTTCCAGTCTTTTTAATCTCTCCATATACGGAATCTGTTTCATACCCCTAATAATTTCTGTTCCCCTTTTCTGAACCTTTTCCAATTCCAAAAATCTCTTTTTGAGATGGGGTGATCACATCTGCTCCCAGTATTCAAGATGTGGGTGTACCATGGATTTATATAGAGGCAATATGATATTTTCTCTGTTATTATCTATCCCTTTCTTAATGATTCCAGCGTTCTGGTTGTTTTTTTTGACGGCCGCTGCACATTGAGCGGATGTTTTCAGAGAACTATCCACAATGACTCCAAGGTCTGTCTCTTGAGTGGAAACAACTAATTTAGACCCTATCATTTTATATGAATAGTTGGGATTATGTTTTCCAATGGGCTGCAATATATGTTATCCTGATATGTTGAGATCCTGCATTCAGTGATATCCCTGCCCTTCCTGTTCCTTTTCTCCACTGAACCCCACCAGCCCATGCTTACTGTTCCCAGCTTCCCCAGGACTCTCTCATTGTCTCTGGACCTCTGTCAGCAAGAAGCAGTGCCAGGGAGACTTGCCCTCTGTCTGCAGTCTTCAATTTCTGGGACATGGATTTATTTTCTCTGCGTTGTAAGAGGCTCTGTTATAATGAGTTTCTGTGACATTACCCAGAGTACAGTCTGGACTGTTGAACAGCTGTATCCACTCAGTTCTCCAACTTGGGGTACCTTTTCCACTGTTTGACTGTGAGAACAGCCCCTCTTGGCCAGTAAACACCCCGTCTCCAGCATGTAACTCTCTCCTAGCTACACGGTACTGAGTGCTGCTAGCCAGACACTCATGAATTACGCCTCAGGAGAACACCAGCAAATTGTCAAGTGCCAGACTTTCCCCCAGAAATGTGCCTCTTGCACCATCCAGCACACTACTGAACAGCACAAGCTCATATTAAATCTTTCATTTCAGCAGTGGAAAATGACATGCACCAGCCTTGTTATCCCAAACGGAATTCCCCACAGACTTTAATCCAAACACACTGGTGTGACGTTCCCCTCCGGTGTTATCTGCACTGGTCATCTGCTAGGCCTCTCCAATCCTTGACTCTGGGAGCCAGCCTTACCCTGCTCTGCTGTGAGAACCCCCACTCCTGGGCTGTTCACGCACAGCCTCTGGCATGTAAGCTTTTCCCAGTTACTGGCAAGCGAATGACACTGGTCATTCTCTGGTCCCAGACACAACCCTAGGAACTGCCATCTTGCAGTGTCCAGTAGTGCTCGCTGGATGATGCAAGGTTGTATAAGTTTGTCAATTTAACAAAGAAATTCATCTGTACCAGGCTTGTTACCTAAAGGGGAGCCTTTGATATACTTCAAACCAAACACGCTGCTTCAGGTAGAATAAACAAAGAGATTTATTAGCTATAAAGATAGATGTTAAATGATTATAAATCAAAGCATAACAAGTCTGATTTGGTCAAATGAAATAAAAGCAAAACACATTCTAAGCTGATCTTAACACTTTCAGTGTCCTTACAAACTTAGATGCTTTTAACCCAGGCTGGCTGGTTACTTTTCAGTCAGGCTGTCCCCTTTGATCAGCACTTTAGTCGCTTAGTGATGTCTGTAGATGTAGGTGGAAGAGAGAGAGCCAGCATGGCAAATGTCTCCCTTTTATCATGTCCTTTCTTCCCGCATGGCTTTCCTGCCCCCCCACCCTCAATTCAGAGTCAGGTGAGCGTTTATGAGTCTCTCCAAGCAAAGTTGAGCAATTCCCGTGGTGTGGCCTCATGCAGGTCAGTCATTGCAATGTAGCTTCCTTGCTGGACAGTGGCTGTTGATGGGTTGACACCCCACTCAGACATTGGTTACTTTCCTTGCTGTTGCCTCTGGGGAGCCAATATCTGGCTGATTTCCCCCAACTTACAGCATGTTTTAGTGACAACCATGCTACACAATTCTCATAACGTCATATGCATTAATGATATACCTGTATGGATAGAGAAATGAGTTTCAGCAGATACTTTACAAGGCATGCTTTATACATAAGATTGGGAATATATGGAAATGAGAAAAACGGGGGTTACGGCATGCTTCCCCAAGGTATAGAATGTGTCACCTCTCCCACCTTAGTTTACTGCAAGAGAGTTAGTCCCTGACTAGTTCGAAGGCAGTTTCCCCATTCACACACAGCAAACCAGGTTTTTTTAGGGGTTTTTCTGCTGTGATAACCTGTGAACAGGTTTAAATCTTAATTGAAAAGTAGCATTATCATAAGGTTTATCATCTGTGTCAAAATTCTTATCCCCAAAAATTAACATTAATACCAAAGTTTTTGGGTGTTTACAAGTATCTTTATGATACCACGCCCTCTGTTCAGATATTCTAGTTTGAGGTTAGTTTATTCATTACCCATGATTTCCTTTGACTTTCTCCCATTTAATCAGTCACTGGCTTTTCCTTCCCTCCAGTGTTCCCTTCTGTGTGAGCTCTTAATTTAATCATATTTCTGGAATTTTGGTGCCTCAGGGTCTGATAAGATAGTTGTTCATGGGGATCCTGCACATTGTCTGGCCCTTTGGGAGCAATCTCCCAACCCCAGGACTTTACGTATGCAGAAAATTCAGCTCCCCTTTTGGGGTTACCTTGTGTTTCCCCCCTCCTAGCACTGAGTCCTTCCCTGCGCCCTAGAGGGCTGTGATCTGTGCTGTCTGGGCTAGATGTGTTTACCCTTTGATCAGATTCACCCTTTCCCAGTAGCTCTCCCATAACTGCTCCCTGTCTCTCACCAGCCTGGGGGCAAACACCCCCTTCTCTGTCTGTTGGGTCGTTTGTATTCTGTCAAACTACCACATGGCAATTTCCTGGTCTCAACTCCTCTGCTGTGATAGGCCGTTGGAGCTGCATCTTGATGTAAAACTTTGCTTTCCAAAAACTTATCAGAAATAGCATCCTGAAAAATTGGGACCTGGATTGGGGTACCCTCCGCCACTCCTTTCTCTGTCCCCGAGAAGTCAGCTGTGTGACTGCTCCCCTCTGGGAAGTCAGTTACACAGTTCCTTCTCAAAACCTGGGTCACAGGCTGAGTGCCATCCTCCTAGTGTCCTGGGCATCCTGCCTCAAGTGACTAGTGAGGAGATATTCCTGTACTCCCAGTATTCCTTCCCCCATTTCCTCCTCTGGGCCTCCTCATAAAACACATTTCTCTGTGCTCTGTAAGAAGGGATCCGTCTCTTCTTCATCTGCAATACTCTGCCAGCTAACAACTGGGACAGTTTCCTTAATTACAGGTGACACCTCTCCTGCCTCTGTCCTTAAGCCATGTTGACTTCTGCTGGAAAGGAGCTTGTCTCGGCCTCTCCCATACTTGGAAGCACCCTACTTCCCTGTGTTAGAGTCACAGGAATCCTCACCACCTGAGCGGTTTCTGAGATCCCCTGCCCCTTCTCTGGGACCTCCTCTGGGACACATTGCTATATGCTCCCTAGAGTGTGTGTTTCCCTCTGCTTCAGCTGTGACCTTCTGGCAGCTAACAACCTGGACAGATCTTTCCCTGGCAGGCATTACACCCCCATCCCTTCCTGATGCGGTGTTACTTCCAGCTGCAGTGCAGGAGTTGGTCTCAACCACCCTCTCACCTGGAAGCATGTGGCTTCCCCCAGCTGCAGAAGAATCAAGGAGACACTCTCCCATTCTCTCAGCAGTTCCTGAGACCTTACCCTTTCCCTCGGGGGTCCCAGCATAACACTCCCTCCTGCTGCAGGTAAATACTTTAACCTGAGCTACGTGGAAAAAATCATTACCAAGGAGCAGGTAGAATAGAAGGTGTTCCATTACCCCCACAGTCAAAACACTTCCCAAACCACATGGATTTTTAGCTAGTGGTATGAGGAATTTGCTTTCACCCATCCCCACAATCTCTGCCATTTGGCCAGGCAACATACTGGCATTTGGGACCACACTCTCTCTGACCAGAGAGATCTGAGCCCCTGTATCCCCCTGCCCCAAGTATTCCCTGCCATCAATTTGGACAGCCTTAACATGCTCCATATCTGGTTCTGCAGAGGTTAACCTCAGAGAGCCCATATGATAGGTTTCAGTTATTTGGGGGGTTCTGTGCTGAGGACAACAGAACTAACATGAGCTATTGGTTGCCTGCTTCCTCCTAGCACAGGGCATTTATTGACAGAACAAGGAGTAATTGTCTCAAGTGGGAGAGAAGGGTGTTTAGGTTGGATATTAGGCAAAACTTTTTCACTAGGAGGGTGGAGAAGCACTGGAATACGTTACCTAGGGAGGTGGTGGAATCTCCTTCCTCAGAGGTTTTTAAGGTCAGGCTTCACAAAGCCCTGGCTGGGTTGATTTAGTTGAGGATCGGTCCTGCTTTGAGCAGGGGGTTGGACTAGATGACCTCATGAGGGCCCTTCCAACCGTGGTATTCTGTGATTTATTCCTCAGGTGATCAGTGGAATTACACTTATAGCACCTTCTGCACTCTTCTGCTTTTACAGGAGATTTGGGATGAGGGTTAGAGGAATGTTCTTGGGTAAGAGAGTGTTTAGGCTCCCAACCCCCTTCTCTCTTCCCAGGGGCAAAATGGGATCCTCCCTTCCCACCAGTTTTAAACCCCTCTTTCTGCGGCCTGCCCCCAATAGACGTCTGATTCTGTTCGAAGGCATGAGTTAAAAAAGCCAAATCCTCCACAGACTTGACATCTTTGTCCCACAGACACTGCCTTACATCAGCTTTACACGTGCTTAGGAAATGATTTTGAGCGACAAACTTGCTACCTCTCTACCCCTCACCCGTTTTCCCAACAAATCTTTCATTTTGTTTACATATTCCCCATTACTCATACAAATATCCATCTTAAGAGTCCTAAATTTAACTCTATATGTTTCAGAGGTAATCTGACAAAACAAAACAGTATCTTTACATTTGCAGTAGTCTAAAGCAGGTTCAATAGGCATTCCATTGAATACAGTTCAAGTTTTACCAGTTAATTTCGCAATCAGGGTAGGAACTCTCTTATCAGCGATTTCACGTATTACAGCCTTTCGAAGGTAGTCAGATATTCTGCGATATCGTTGGTCTCACTGTATGCAGGACATGAGTGTTCCCATTTGTGGATTTTTGGATTGATGGGACTTGTTGGGGTCGGGGGGTTCTGGTTCTGCTTCTATAGCAGGTCCAGTTGGTGTTTTTGCTCTCTCTGTCTTTCTCTTTCTTCTCTCTCTTTTTCTTTTATCTCCAGTTCTTGCAGTTGAAATAATCTCTGGTGCTCCCCTCTCCTTTTCTGCAGACTGAAGCCTACAAATCTCCAGTTTCACAATCAGTTCTCTGCTTTCACTCATTTTCCTGCTTTCCTGTTCTTTCTTACTTCCCTTTCCCGAAATAAGCAAACAGAGCAAAACTGTGACCTCCTCCTGACTGTCCTTAGCCCCTGCACTTAAGACTCACTTAAAACTACAAATCTCAGTGCTTAAAGTGTGAACTTCACTTGGAGTAATAAGCCGTACATACACTCTGCTCGCTGCGCCACTGTGACGTTCCCCTCTGGCGTTATCTGGACTGGTGATCTGCTAGGCCTCTCCAATCCTTGACTCTGGGACCCAGCCTTACCCTGCTTTGCTGTGAGAACCCCCACTCCTGGGCTGTTCACGCACAGCCTTTGGTATGTAAGCTGCTCCCAGCTACTGGCAAGAGAATGACACTAGCCAGTATCTCCGGTCCCAGACACAACCCTAGGACCCTCCATCTTTCAGCGTCCATTAATGCCGACTGGATGCTGCAAACTTATATAAGTTTGTCAATTTAACAAAGTGATTCATCTGTACCAGGCTTGTTATCCCAAGGGAAGCCTCTGACACACTTCAAACCAGACACACTGCTTCAGGAAGAATAAACAAACAGAGTTATTAGCTATAAAGATAGATTTTAAGTGATTATAAGTCAAAGCATAACAAGTCAGATTTGGTCAAATGAAATAAAAGCAAAATGCATTCTAAGCTGATCTTAACACTTTCAGTGTCCTTACAAACTTGAATGCTTCTCACCACAGGCTGGCTGGTTACTTTTCAGTCAGGCTCTCCCCTTTGATCAGTGCTTCAGTCGTGTGGGGGTGGGTGGTGTCTGTACATGTAGGTGGAAGAGAGAGAGCCAGCATGGCAAATGTCTTTCCCTTTTATCATGTCCTTTCTTCCCTCGTGGATTTGCCCCCCCCATCCCCCTGACTTGAGAGTCAGGTGAGCATTTATGAGTCTATCCAAGCAAGGTTGAACAATTCCCCTAGTGTGGCCTCATGCAGGTGAGTCATTGCATGATAGCTCCCTTGCGGGACAATGGCTGTGGATGGGCTGACACCCCGCCCGGGCATTGGTTACTTTCCTTGCTCTTGCCTCTGTGGAGCGAATATCTGGCCGATTCCCCCAATTTACAGCATGTTTTAGTGACAACCATACTACACAATTCTCACAACTTCATATTCTTGTACTTATAAGAAGCACACAGGATCTTTTTCAGGGGAAAAGGCAATAAGCTGCATTTACTGAAGATACAACAGTTATCATACACATTCAATCATACCACACACGCATACACTGTCCCGCCAGTCGATGTTATAGTTACGAGTCCAGAGTCCAGATCAATCTAGTGGGCAGCTAGGTTGATCGCCGGTAGGGAGGAGCCGTATTCCATTGGTCTTGACACGATGCTCCGGAGAAGTCTTGGCAGGACGAACCCAAAGTTTCATGTCAAGGCACCTTGTTTATATAGTGATTTTTTTTTCCTAGGGTGCACTGAATTTTTTTTCTAATGCATATTTTTTGGTCCAGGTTTTGGAGCATGTGTCTGGGAAACATAGGTTTAATTTACTATGGGGTATTGGACAGTATTCCACAATAACTGTTAGTATTGTTTAACAGGCTTATTTTACGGATACGGTAATTTTGGGTAGCTGGAACTCCAAGTGATATTTTCATAAGGACCCTCTATTTTAACCCTATTTTTCAGGCATACATATTGGTATTTCCTAAGGGTTTTAAGAGTTAGCTAGTATTTTTATTATACCATTCCATGGGGATTACTGGATCGCGGGTAGGAATCCATGATCGGTTGGCAGGGAGTGAGTTATTCCTGAAATCTTGGCTTATAAGGAGGGCTGCATTTTTTTTTATAATTGCTTTAATTATCGGGGCACTAAAAGTTTCCAGAAGCAGGTGAAGCCAGACCTTACACTAGAGTCTCATTTTTAGTGGATTAAACTTGTCATGGTGAAGCAGTGCCTCATGCTCGGGTTCCGGGATGTCCTTCTCTGCAAAGAATTCAAACATCATTATTTATGTAAACAGTTTAATTTGTGAAACATGGACCCATTTCAATGGGCTAAGGCGATCCACTATGGAGTAAGGGCCTGTCCATTTTGATTCTAGTGAGTGACCCCTTTTTTCCCATTTGTAGGTTCACTTTTTAAATATTTTGTAACTGTGGCAGCCAAAGCCATGTTATTAGCTACCAAACATTCATTTGTTTCTTAACAAAGGGCTGTGATTCATCAGGGAAACGCAGGGCGGGGGCTGTGAGAGCCTTCTGTTTTAGCAGGGTTAAAGCGGAGTCTTGTTGTTTTTTCCCGTCTTGTCTTTTTTTATCAGTTTCCATAATGGGTGAGTTATTTTAGCATATTTATAAATGTGTGGTCTAAGAAGATTGAGTCCTCCTAGCAGTACTCTTAAAGAGTGGGGGTCGGTAGGGGCTGGCATTTCTACTAGTGTCTTTACCTTCCTCTGATCTACCTGTCTCCCTTCTTGTCCTTTGGTTTGACTTCTTTGTGCTGCCCTTTATGGGCTGTTCTTTTCTTCCTTTATCAGTTAGGTAATTTACATTAACACAGATGCTTTTTGGCATGCTTTTGGATTTAAAGCCATTCACAGCTAAGAGACTCTGTCTTAAAAGGGACCCAATCAACTTCCACCAGAGTTTTGATTTACCTTTCACTTTTAACTCCTGCTTCTAAAACACACAAGCGATCTGAAAAAGAAAACACATGGCTCCCTGTGGAGCTCTAATAGGATTTTAATTAAGTAGTATGGTATGTTTTTTGCATTTCTTCTACCCCTTCTACAATATACACTGCACATATTCTGGGGAAAATGCACATTCCTTCCATAGTTTAACTTGTATAACATTAGCCATAGTAATTTGTACATAAGATGTAACTGGTATTTTTTTGTGCTCAGTTTTTATATACTCTTATCAAAGCGACAGTTTTATTACACAGAGCCACCTTAAGGTTCAGTGTGGGGCGCTGTCTATTTTTAAAAAAATCTCATTTTTTACTACAGCTCTTATTTACTATTTTGTTACCAAAAAAACAAATCCAGAATTTTTTCCCATTCTCCGGGTTTTGACTGCCCTGCTACACCCTTGACGTTGGTCTTTTTGAAAAGATATTGAACTTTATAAAGCATTAAGGTACCTATAGGGTTAAACGCTAAACACCAAATCAAACAACACTAGTTACCTGTATCTGGCAAAAAATTTCTCAGTTTTGCAACTTTGAATGAAAGAGTCAAATGGATTTTAGTGCTATTATTTAAAAACAAAACCAATTCATCGTAAACCCACAAACCAAGAGTTTTGCAAACCAGGAGTGTTGCTTTAGGTCTTAAACACTCCACATATTTACACACACTATTTATACACTCCTTTTTTTCTGAACATTCTTTGCACTGCTTGAATTTTTACACAGCTGTACATAGATAACATTTGTATACATTTGGGGGCAGTTATGTTCCACTAGGAACCCCTTATGTTCTTTTAGCGAATTTCACTAAATTGCTCATAGGCTAATGATTTAAATGAGACTGTCTCTCTGCCTGGCTTCTTTACAGACATTCCTTTGGAATACAGCCCATTTTCCCTTCAGAATGCTGCAAAGGAAACCAAGCGTTCTCTTTCTATAACTGTCACAGGGTCCACCCTCTTGTGCCTGCGCCCTGTGCTTGGGCTGGTTAAATAAAGAGTCCTAACACTTTCTTCAGCTGTTTCACCAGCCTGTCTTTATTTACAGTGCTTTGTGCAGCCCCAATTCCCCTAACAGCTATTCCCTCACAGACCCTCCCCAGGGTCTTCTGGCCTTTGAGGCTCCCGTCAGTTGGTAAGGAGACAGAGATGTAGCCCTCCTGTCTCCTTCCTGAGCTTCTTCCAGCATTTATATAGCCCTCCCAGACCTCAGCCCAGCTCTCTCTACTTGGCTCAGCTTATTACTCTGAGCCAGCCCTTATTAGGGCCTGCAGCTGGGCTCCCTGCTAAGTGCCTGGGCCCTTGCGTCTGGCCTCCCTGCGAGAAAGCAGGGCGCAGCCAGCTTTTTAGCAGGGCATCTAAGGGGTTTACCTCTGCCCTGCTACAATAACCCTTTGCCTTTTTAACATTTTTACAATGTTCAACTGCTTAATTCCCTCTAGCCTCTGTAGAGTTAACTTCTCAGTCTTTTTTTTAATCGCCTGTTAATCTCCCAAAATGACACCTTCATGAACTCCGATTTCACCATTCATAGAATCATAATCATAGAATATCAGGGTTGGAAGGGCCCTCAGGAGGTCATCTAGTCCAACCCCTTGCTCAAAGCAGGACCGATTCCCAACTAAATCATCCCAGCCAGGGCTTTGTCAAGCCTAACCTTAAAAACCTCTAAGGAAGGAGATTCCACCACCTCCCTAGGTAACGCATTCCAGTGCTTCACCACTCTCCTAGTGAAAAAGTTTTTCCTAATATCCAACCTAAATCTCCCCCACTGCAACTTGAGACCATTACTCCTTGTTCTGTCATCTGCTACCCCTGAGAACAGTCTAGAGCCATCCTCTTTTTGGAACCCTCTTTCAGGTAATTGAAAGCAGCTATCCCCCTCATTCTTCTCGTCCGTAGACTAAACAATCCCAGTTCCCTCAGCCTCTCCTCATAAGTCATGTGTTCCAGCCCCCTAATCGTTTTGTTTTGTTGCCCTCCGCTGGACTCTTTCCAATTTTTCCACATCCTTCTTGTAGTGTGGGGCCCAAAACTGGACACCATACTCCAGATGAGGCCTCACCAATGCTGAATAGAGGGGAATGATCACGTCCCTTGATCTGGCAATGCTCCCTACTTATATAACCCAAAATGCCATTGGCCTTCTTGGCAACAAGGGCACACTGTTGACTCATATCCAGCTTCTCGTCTGCTGTAACCCCTAGGTCCTTTTCTGCAGAACTGCTGCCGAGACATTCGGTCCCTAGACTGTAGCAGTGCATGGGTTTCTTTCGTCCTAAGTGCAGGACTCTGCACTTGTCCTTGTTGAACCTCATCAGGTTTCTTTTGGCCCAATCCTCCAATTTGTCTAGGGCCCTCTATCCTCTCCCTACCCTCCAGCGTATCTACCACTTCTCCCAGTTTAGTGTCATCTGTAAACTTGCTGAGGGTGCAGTCCACACCATCCTCCAGGTCATTAATGAAGATATTGAACAAAATTGGCCCCAGGACTGACCCTTGGGGCACTCCACTTGATACCGGCTGCCAACTAGACATGGAGCCATTGATCACTTCCCGTTGAGCCTGACGATCTAGCCAGCTTTTATCCACCTTATCCTCCATTCATCCAGCCCATACTTCTTTAACTTGCTGGCAAGAATATGGTGGGGTTCCAGGGATCTGAATTCCATAAGCCTATACTTACTTTTTTGCCACTATGCCCTCAGGGCTTCCAACCTGTTTTCCATTTTTTTTTTTTGGTTGCCTACCTGCTTGTCTGGGCCTGACCCTACTTTCCTTGCTGAACCCTCCCTTTTCATGGACACAGGTTGTTCCACTTCCAATTTAGCAAGGAGGCCCGCCTGGTCCCTTTCCTTAACCATTTCTTTTAAAATTGGGAAATCACAATATCATTCACAAAAAAATACTACACTGCCCAAACTCCCATATCCTTCAGAGTTTGGCTTAACAGAGCAAGATCTGTTTAAAAGGGGAGTAATCTCTCAAACAAAGTATCATCATTGGATTCCTTCCTTTTAAACATTTCTTACACAGGTGCTGCCGTTATTTTCCCACACTCCTTTATTCTTCAGAGTTGGGTCTCGCATAGAAAATACTGCCTAAACATTTTCTTTAATGAATTTGTTTTACCTTTATAACTTTTCCATGCCCACGCTCATGCTGGGACTTACAAAACACAGAAGTCTATACCCACTAAAAAGAATTCTGCCTGACAGAGCGGGGGAAACACTATGCTGTCTACACTTTGGGCTCGGTCCCGTTATGACCGAGCGTATATTCACCTATCCAGTTTTCCCCGACAGATGGGTTGGAGCTAGGACTCTAATCCTCCCCCTATTGCCTGTATCTTCTCCGACCGGGGGTGTGTACAATTGAATGATTACTTTGTATGTATGGTATACCTTTTAGCAATATTTAGCAGTATGTTCAACCATCACAGTGCATGTTTTCACCCTTTTGCAATTCTCCACCAAAAATCTTATGCTTATAAGAAGTACACAAGATCTTTTTCAGGGGAGAAGGCAATATGCTGTGTTTATTGAAGATACAGTAATTAGTATATGCATTCAGTCACACCACACACAAACACACTGTCCCGCCAGTTGATGTTATAGTTACCAGTCTGGAGTCCGGATCGATCTAGCAGCCAGCTAGGCTGATCCCTGGTAGGGAGGAGCCGATTTCCATTGGTTGCTACACAATGTTCCGGGGAAATCTTGACAGGACAAACCCAAACTTTTATGGCAAGGCACCCTGTTTATATACAGATTTTCCCTCATTGGGACTGTCATAAATATAAAGGGAAGGGTAACCGCCTTTCTGTATACAGTGCTATAAAATTCCTCCTGGCCAGAGGCAAAACCCTTTCACCTGTAAAGGGTTAAGAAGCTAAGGTAACCTTGCTGGCACCTGACCCAAAATCCCCAATGAGGGGACAAGATACTTTCAAATCTGGAAGGGGGGGGAACAAAGGGGTCTGTCTGTGTCTTGCTTTTGCCGGGAACAGATCAGGAATGCAGCCTTCCAACTCCTGTAAAGTGAGTAAATAATCTAGCTAGAAAATGCGTTAGATTTCCTTTTGTTTAATGGCTGGTAAAATAAGCTGTGCTAGAGGGAATGTATATTCCTGTTTTTGAGTCTTTTTGTAACTTAAGATTTTGCCTAGAGGGATTCTCTATGTTTTGAATCTGATTAACCTGTAAGGTATTTACCATCCTGACTTTACAGAGGTGATTCTTTTACCTTTTCTTTCATTAAAATTCTTCTTTTAAGAATCTGATTTTTCTTTGTTCTTAAGATCCAAGGGTTTGGGTCTGTGTTCACCTGTACCAATTGGTGAGGATTATTATCAAGCCTTCCCCAGGGAAGGGGGTATAGGGCTTGCGGGGGGTATTTGGGGGAAAGACATTTCCAAGTGGTCTTTCCCTGTTCTTTATTTAAAACGCTTGGCGGTGGCAGCATACTGTTCAAGGACAAGGCAAAGTTTGTACCTTGGGGAAGTTTTTAACCTAAGCTGGTAAGAATAAACTTAGGGGGTCTTTCATGCAGGTCCCCACATCTGTACCCTAGAGTTCAGAGTGGGGAAGGAACCTTGACAGGGACCAATTAGTTTTGCACCATCATTCTGTAATCAATTGGTGTTTGAGTGCTTGTTTTCTTAAATTGTGCTCCTCATCCTTTCATCTTGCTCTTTCATCAAGTTCCTCAGGGAGTTATCCCAAGCTGGTTTTGATCACAGCTATCTTGTCCCCTGTGATAGGGGCCCGTCTCAGCTTTAGAGTCATCAATCTGCCCTCCTCTCACATTTCACTAGGGGCTTGTTGCAGCCTCCTGGTGCCCTTGCATCTGTCTCCAGTTCCTCCCTCATACATCTGGTTCAGCGATGGCCTTCACACTTAACTCTTAACACACACATTCCTCATTCACACACACAACAGAATTAATTTACATACAACATTTTGAACAAGAACATCAAATTGCAATGCAAAAGAAAACAATCATGGCATTCTTTTAGTTATTTTAAAATGCTAAACCTACAACAAATTGGTGACCCTCAAAGGTCTGTTACTGCCTTGAAATCAGTCCAGACACAGATTCTGGCTGATGTATCTCTATCCGTTGGCCCATTAGGCCATTCCTTTCTGTTATTCAAAAAGGGTGGCTGGCAGGATTTGATCAGATCATACACTAAATACATTTAATACATGCGACATTCTTATTCTTTGTCCTTCATTCTAAATTATATAAAATACAAACATAAAATCCTACTACTACATTTGGGGGAAGAGTTTGGGGGAGTTCAGTTCCTGATTTTTACTTGACCTCTCTGCAGAATTTGTTTTGGTTTGGCCTTCCCTCTTCCGTCCCTGTTTTGAAGTTTCTGTCTCTATCACAGCTGGTGATGCAATGGTGTGTGAGAAAGAAGAGCAGAATTCTCAGCAAGAAAATGTTGAGCAAGTGGATAAACACAGAGAATTATCGCAAAGATTGAAAAGAAATGCATCCAGGAGTCACGAGCAGGGAAAATCCTGTGAGACTCATCACAGACCAGAAAGAGAACAGGGAAACCAGCCAGGGGAGGAGGAGGGTAAGTTAATTTCATGTCAGGGAATTCACAAGGACCTCAAGGAAATGACAACACAGCAGGAAATCTTCCAGGGAAAGACAGAAAAAACATGCACTAAGCATGGGGAAAACGTACGTGACGACTCAGCCCTTATAAAGCATCAGAGAATCCATGCAGGAGAGAGGCCCTACGAATGCAGTAAGTGTGGGAAAACCTTCAATCACAGTTCAAATCTTTTTAGGCATCAGAGAGTCCACACAGGAGAGAGGCCTTATGAATGCAGTAAGTGTGGGAAAAGCTTCACTCGCTCTTCAGGCCTTTTTCAACATCAGAGTCTCCACTCAGAGGAGAGGCCCTATGAATGCAGTAAGTGTGGGAAAAGCTTCACTCGCTCTTCAGGCCTTTTTCAACATCAGAGAATCCACTCAGAGGAGAGGCCCTATGAATGCAATGAGTGCGGGGAAAGCTTCACTACGAGCTCAGCCCTTTCTGAACATCAGAAAATCCACACCGGTGTGAGACCCTATGAATGCCGTGAGTGTGGGAAAACCTTCAATCGCAGCTGGACCCTTATTCGACATCAGAGAATCCACACAGGGGAGAGGCCCTACGAATGCAGTGAGTGTGGGAAAAACTTCACTCACAGTTCACACCTTATTAGGCATCAGAGAATCCATACAGGAGAGAGGCCGTATGAATGCAGTGAGTGTGGGAAAAGCTTCACTCACACTTCAGGCCTTTTTCAACATCAGAGAATTCACACAGGGGAGAGGCCCTATCAATGCCGTGAGTGTGGGAAAAGCTTCACTAGCAACTCAGCCCTTTCTGAACATCAGAGAATCCACACAGGCGAGAGGCCCTATCAATGCAGTGAGTGTGGGGAAACCTTCACTACCCGTTCAGCTGTTTCTGAACATCAGAAAATCCACACCAGCGTGAGACCCTATGAATGCCTTGAGTGTGGGAAAACCTTCAGTCGCAGCTCGACCCTTATTCGGCATCAGAGAATCCACACAGAGGAGAGGCCCTATGAATGCAGTGAGTGTGGGAAAAACTTCACTCACCGATCAGCCCTTTCTGAACATCAGACAATCCACACCGGTATGAGACCCTATGAATGCAGTGAGTGTGGAAAAACCTTCAGTCGCAGCTGGACCCTTGTTAGGCATCAGAGAATCCACACAGGGGAGAGGCCCTATAAATGTAGTGAGTGTGGGAAAAACTTCACTCACCAATCAGCCCTTTCTGAACATCAGAATATCCACACCGATGTGAGACCTTATGAATGCACTGAATGTCAGAAAACCTTCAATCGCAGGTCGCACCTTATTAGGCATCAGACAATCCACACAGGAGAGAGGCCCTATAAATGCAGTGAGTGTGGGAAAACCTTCATTAGCAGTTCAGTCCTTTCTGAACATCAGAGAACCCACACCGGGGAGAGGCCCTATGAATGCACTGAGTGTGGGAATACCTTCTCTTGGCACTCAGCCCATGTTAGACATCAGAGAAACTGCAAGGGAGATCAGGACCGTAAAAACCTCTAGGGCTATCTGTACTTTTTTTCTTTAATACTTTTTAATCATAGAATATCAGGGTTGAAAGGGACCTCAGGACCTGTCATCTAGTCCAATGCCCTGCTCAAAGCAAGACCAATCCCCAATTTTTGCCCCAGATCCCTAAATGACCCCCTCAAGGATTGAACTCACAACCGTGGGTTTAGCAGGCCAATGCTCAAACCACTGAGCTATCCCCTCTCCCCCACCCCCATGAGTGGCCCATTTTTGCCTTTTGCCATTCACCCTGTTTTGAGGTTGACCCATAAGTCCTTTCTATCAACTCAATTGTCCCATGAGTAATTCAAGGGTGCCCTTCCTACAGGGAACCAGGGAGTATCACATTTATACAATTCCTCCTATTGCAAAGTTATTGTCAGAGTCACCAATGATAGATTTTATCATTGCCAGTTCTCACGTTGCTCTGGGTTGTGCTGAAGAGCAGTTATGTTGGGAACTTTTAAAATTTATATTTAAAGGAAGAGGGGCAGGGGGGGGAAGTGTCATTTCAGCCTTCGTGACACTGGAAGGAGATGGGGAGACTCAGAGATTCCCTCCTTCCCCATCACTGCAGAACGGTTACCTTTTGTCTGAGCCATGCAGAGTTTATCTTCATCACGTTCTACCGATCCACTTCTCAAAGTGTCATGTGAGGAAGAGTTCTCAGCTGTCTGTGCGTGGAGATGATGCTTTGACTTCTTTAATCCTATATCAGTCTCTATGACTGGAGATGAAAGTGTCAAAGACCTGAAAGGGGAATTCAAATGGATCCCAAACACAGTGTGATTATTTGGAGTTTAAATCCCAGGTTCCATCTATTGTTAAAGCCACTTCTGGCTAGGTGGCTGGCCCGTTCCTTCCCCCCCCCCCCCCCCCCCCCCCCAATTATTTGGATGCTAGGATACTAAAAATGTTGTAAATAACATAACTGACTCTTGAGACAGTGCTGAGTGAGGTATGTTTGAATGGATCAGAGAAGAATGTGATGGGAGATTCTCTTGTCCCAATTCTGAATAATCAGATGTAACCTGCTCTGAAATTTCACTTGACACTTTCATTGTCATGTATTCTATCTCTCTGTGATGTGGGTTTCTATCTTTCCTGAATACCGTTTGGTCACCCAAACGGATATTAGTTCAGTTAGATAGGAAGTAGCTCAGATTTACTGGAGAATATAAGACAACGACCATCTGCTAAACTGATCGTTTCTCACTTCAGCCTTGCTTTTTCCCCACCCCTCCATGATGACGTGGAGAAAGTTCAAGTGCAGTTCTGTCAACAGCGGAGAACTCTCTAAATCACTGCTGTTTTTGTCCAGTAAGTTGAACAAAGGATCAGCTAACAAAGAAACAGCCGTGATTTAAAATCTTCACTCAGAAATGGTGAACGACAAGCAGAACCCCAACTAATTGGTGGATGTGCATATGATTACAGTGTATTTCAATTGTTTAAGTCAATATTGTCTGTGATAATCAGGGGAGAGAATTCCATGGTAAGTGATTTTGAACTAGGCAAAATGCCCATGTATTTGGTTCCCAAAGCATGTGTAACCCAGGCCCTACAGAACAGCGCTCCTAGCTAATCCTATGGTCTAGGAGATGCTGCCCTTCACAACACAGATGTTGAGGAAATAGGATTGAATGAATTTATCCTTTGTGGGTGCTAAAAATGTGTGTGTAAAATGAAATCAGTTTTGGAAATGTAATAGCTGCAGAAAAATCCCTATTTTTGAATAGAATCTCCAGCTCTGGTAACTAAGAGGTTGTGATCCAGGCCTGTATCCAGTCCCTTGCCTGGAACTGTGTCACCAAATTAAAGAAAAGCTGGGCATGTTTTGGGAAGCTATTCCTCACTAACACTGTTGAGATTTTAGTGGTTTTGTAAAGGATTCTACTTCAGAGCATTGTAAATTTACCCTACCCAAAGCCATGGATTTTGAAAGAACTGGGGTGGAAAGAGTGCACACTCGGTTCTTGGTTTCCACCCCAGGAAAGGAAGCGATGGTGACCAATGACCCAAGGAAAATTGTTTGCACAACTCCACTTCTTAGTGCAGTGTCACTGATTACAGTTCCAGAGGATACTAGGGCTATACTGAGAACAATCATCCTTCACCGTTTGGATCCAAGGAAAGAGAGCTTCCTAGGACGTTCCATTCCTGTGGATCCCAAACTGACCGCCTGATTGGGTAACAAGGACTTTCAGGCTGTAGAAATGATGGTAACCATTGAAGCAATGAATGTGCTAGACTCCAATTTCGGACTCCTGGATACTCGCATGTTGAGTCCTGATTCCATGGTTTTGCATCTGGCCCTCCGGCTACACAATAAAGGTGATGTTGCCACAGCTGCACCAATGTTGCCGTGCTGCCGTAGCACGGCTATTAGCCAATGGGAGAGATCTCTCCCGTCGGACTTTATTAGTCCAACCCCCACAAGCAGTGGTAGCGATGTTGGCAGGAGAAGCTCTCCTGCTGATGTGGTGCTATCTACACAGGGAGTTAGGGCTGTGTAACTATGTTGCTCAGCGATGTGGATTTTTCACACCCGTGAGCTATATACTTTTACCAATAAATGTCTTTAGTGTAGACCAGACACCTTTATCTTTTGTTGTATGCATTTACATCCCTTCTCCTCTACCTTCTCCTACTTTGAAAGATGAAAAAGAGTGAAAAGAGGTATTTTTCCTCATGATACAAACATTCCCACATAGGAGACCTTGTCCACCAACACATATGG
Source organism: Chelonia mydas (assembly GCF_015237465.2). NCBI lineage: Eukaryota > Metazoa > Chordata > Testudines > Cheloniidae > Chelonia > Chelonia mydas. Next base: position 5,757,732 of record NC_051268.2, on the reverse strand, counting down.
AGAAGAACTAGAGATACATGAACTCACAGAAGTGGTTGGGACAAACCACAACTTGATCCAAGATTCAGTTGTTGGCAAATGGGGATTAAAAGAAAATGAACATGTATGACAAGAATTCGTGATCTTTGAATATGTTGTTGTTACCAATGAGAATGAAATTATAGGTGCAGTGATTGGTTAAAGAGTAAGAGACTAATTGTGTGATCTGAATTATTTTGGAAAACTGAAAGTTGTCTTGTTTTTTGCTTTGTTAGTCGTACAGGAAATGATGGCTAATCTTGAAAAGTTCATTTGATTTGATTTACCCCCTGTAGTGTAAGGAGTTCTGACAGAAAACCTCACTCCAAAGGTTGGGGTGGGAGAACGTGTGAGAGAAATAGTGACAGGTTTAGAGTAGCAGCCGTGTTAGTCTGTATCCGCAAAAAGAACAGGAGGGACTTGTGGCACCTTAGAGACTAACACATTTATTTGAGCATAAGCTTTCGTGGGTTACAGCTCACTTCATCGGGTGCATAGAATGGAACATATAGTAAGAAGGGAGACACACACACACGCACACACAAGGTGTAAGTAGCCATACAAACTGTGAGAGGCTAATTAATTAAGATGAGCTATTATCAGCAGGAGGAATCTTTCTCTGTTAAGTATCCTCACACCTTTTTGTCAGCTGTTTAAATGGGCGAACTTGATTATCACTACAGAAGTTTTTTTTCTCCTGCTGATAATAGTTCATCTTAATTAATTAGTCTCTTACAGTTTGTATGGCAACTTCCACCGTGTGTGTGTGTGTGTGTAAAATCTTTTCTTCCTATATGTTCCATTCTATACATCCAATGAAGGGGGCTGTAACCCACGAAAGCTTATGCTCTAATAAATTTGTTAGTCTCTAAGGTGCCACAAGTCCTCCAGTTCTTTTTGTGAGAACTAGTGTATAAGAGACTATTGGGCCAGTGTAGATTTTAATTGTTTCTATTTTAAATAGAACATATTTTGCTTAGCTTCAAAGTCAGTTTCTATTAAAAGGAAAACTACTGGAGGAGACAAGTTGTATAACCTTTTTCCCCACTTAGACTGTAAGGGTCACTGACTTCCCCACTTTTCTAATTTGCAAAGGAAAAGCATGACATCTGTCACAGGATGTGTCTAGCAGGTAGGAAAGTTGCAATCGTCAACCATCAATATCAAGGAAAAGGCTGAAGTCCATTGCCTTTCATATGAAAAAGCCATCTAAAGGCTGGTCTACACTGAGAAGCTATGTGGACATAGCCACATCTCTCAGGGGTGTGAAAAATCCACTCCCCTGAGAGAAGTAGTTAATGTGATCCGAGCCCCAGTGTAGACAGGGTTAGGTTGTCAGAAGAATGCTTCCCATGTTTGAAGGGTAGATATAGGCTGAGAGAGACGGATCTCCTATGACAGAGGTGGGCAAACTGCACCTTGCGAGACTTTCCTGCCTGGCCCTTGAGTTCCTGGCTGTGGAGGATAGACCCCTGCCCCTCCCCTGCTGTCCCTTCTCCCTGGCAGCTGCACCAGCAGCATGGCTGTGAACTCCTGCTGCTCTGAGCGGCGTGGAAAGGGGGCAGTGGGGGATAAGTGGCAGGAGCCTTGGGGGACAAGGAGTAGGGGGTTTGGATAAGGCATGGGAGTCTCAGGGGGCGGGGCTGTGGATAGGCGAGCAGGGGCGTGGAGAGGATGGGATCCTGGGAGGGTAGTTTGGGGTAGGGAGCCTGGTGGGGGGTGTGGTCAGGGGACATGGAGCAGGGGGAGTTGGGATGGGTCAGAAGTTCTGAGTGGGGCAGTCAGGGGGCAGGAAGTGGGAGGGGGTGGGGGCCAAGCTGTTCGGGGGGGCACATCCTTCCCTACCTGGCCCTCCGTACAGTTTCACAACCCTGATGTGGCCCTCAATGTGGCTCTCAGGGAATCCAGTCATGACCTCAATTTCAATTTCGACTTTTCTCCCTGTATGTGAGAAATCTCCTAGTACAGAGGGCTGAGCCAGCTATCAGATCACCTGGTTCCTCAACTGTAGCTACAGCTCTTCGTACCCATCAATCCAAAGACTGAAAGAAGTGGAGAGTTTCAGCCGTTATCATTTTAGTATCTTCTTCTTCCTTTCTCTGTTTTTTGTGCTGGCCGTTCTATTATATCAGAGTGGGACTGTATAGCTCAGTGCATGTGTGACAAAAGCTCATTGGTGCCAATTAGCAAAGGGGTCACCGTTATTCACAAGCAACTGCGGTCTCAGACTTGACAAACTCGCCACACCTAATGCACTGCTTTTATGATATTTATTCAGGAAGCATAGCAGTAAGACCTCTACTGAAAGCTTGTAAATTATTGTTACTCCTAGTCACTACGAGAGCTTTGTATGAGTCATACTGAAGGAGTAATAGAAGTACATGGAAAATTATGCCCATATGGTATTGTCATGAAAGGGAGTCACTCCAATAATTTGTCTTGGGGTGGACGGCCCATTCCAGTGGGAGGAAATTGTCACCCGTCCCTTGAGAGCCAGTTATGTGATGTATTGCTCCACTGTCAACCTTTGCACAAACCTAGAAAAGCCAACAGAAAACTATCAAAGAAAAACTAGAGACATCAAAACTCTGTGGAAGTGAAAAGGACACTATGACAATGAGGAGATGGTCCTTTCTGTGAATAAAGACAAAAGACGGATTCAGTTTATAACAGGGTGGAGAAAAACACTCTGGTCCATTCACCAAGGTGATCCCTGATGACCAGTGGTGCTTCATCAAAGGCAATCACTGCAATAGACTGAAGTGTGAGGGGAGAATCTACTTAGGTAGGGAAAAGTGACTATTAGAAGCTGTCGGTTGCATTTTGTAATTTTGTTCTGTTGGTAATGCATGGTTTCCCTCACACGCATTTGTTTCTGTTTAAATCTCTATCCCTTGTTAAATAAATGTGTTTGTTAACTACTCAGGTACTGTGTGTGATATAGCAGTGGACTACAGTAAAACTGGTAACTTGCTTCAGGAAAAGAGGATCTATGATTTCTCTGAGTATCTGGTGAGCAGGGCTGGACCTCAGAGGAGGACACATTGAAGAAACTCAGGGGTTTAGGTGCCTCTATTGTCAACTGGCAGGGCTGCTGTAGCTCAGAGGAGGGTGCTTGAGTGCCTGACCAGCTGGGTGAATTTGGTCGCAAACATCCAGCGGCCAAATGTAAAAGTCCCTCTTCCTAGTTGAAGGTGGCAACAGGGAGACTCACAGCCCTCGGCACCCTGAGAAGGGTCACAGTGTGCATCTATGTTGATCCACCTGTCATATCCACCCTGGGAAGGCACCCGATAACATAGTTCCCTGAATCAAAATAGCCCTAAAACTCTGCCCTATGAAATCGTGGAACATGTACTCTTCCCTCTGTGAAAACATGTAAAGAATCCAAGCACTGAAGGGGAGGGATTGGGTCCAGAGTGACCTAGACAAATTGGAGGATTGGGCCAAAAGAAATCTGAGGTTCAACAATGACAAGTTCAGAGTTCTGCACTTAAGATGGAAGAATCCCATGTACTGCTACAGACTAGGGACCGAATGGCTCGGCAGCAGTTCTGCAGAAAAGGACCTAGGGGTGACAGTGGACGAGAAGCTGGATATGAGTCAGCAGTGTGCCCTTTTTGCCAAGAAGGCTAACGGCATTTTGGGCTGTATTTAGGGTGTTGCCAGCAGATTGAGGGAAGTGATTATTTCCTCTCTATTTGGCACTGGTGAGGCTATACCTGGAGTACTGTGTTTAGTTTTGCCCCCCCCCCCCCCAAAGGATGTGGACAAATTGGAGAGAGTCCAGCAGAGACAACGAAAATGATTAGGGGCCTGGAGCACATGACTTACGAGGAGAGGCTGAGGGAACTGGGATTGTTTAGTGTGCGGAAGAGAAGAGTGGGGGGGGGATTTGATAGCAGCCTTCAACTACCTGAAAGGGGGTTCTAAAGAGGATGGAGCTCGGCTGTTCTCAGTGGTGGCAGATGACAGAACAAGGAGCAATGGTCTCAAGTTGAAGTGTGGGAAACACTATTTCGCTTGGCGGGTGGTGAAGCACTGGAATGGGTTCCCTAGGGAGGTGGTGGAATCTCCATTCTTAAAGTTTTTAAGGCCCAGCTTGACAAAGCCCTGGCTGGGATGATTTAGTTGGGGTTGGTCCTGCTTTGAGCAGGGGGTTGGACTAGATACCTCCTGAGGTCTTTTCCAACCCTCATCTTCTATGATTATAGGCCTCTGTCGGCTCTGGAAACAGGAGGACTCTTAGTGTAACACCTAAAAACCAGGGCCTGTGTGCAGTTGCAGCTCAGTGGTAGAGTGCATGTTTTTCATATATAAGGCCCTGGATTGAATCCCCATCATCTCCAGGTTCTTCTGCTGCTTTGCTTGTGCCCAGCGGGTATGTTCTGTCATCTGCCACCACTGAGAACAGCCGAGCTCCATCCTCAGCAGGGAGTGAACTCAGCATTCTTCCCCCATTCCAGACATTCCACGAAATAACAACAGCAGCATAAAGAAAGCGGGGAGGGAACATCTCACGGCCAGGGCTGGAGGTGCCCAGGGCCCCCTGCTTCTCCATTGTTTCCGTCGCAGAAGAGGAGGGTTCCATAGAATTCAACACCCTGCTTTGCACAAGGGACAGACAAAGATCTTGCTGTTCCTGTGTCTGTGCAAAGAAAATTGTCCTTCTGTGTGAAAGAGAGGCAGGAAATGGCCCCACGCTGGGACAATATCCTCAGGATTAAGAGCAAAGGACTCAGGCTGAGAACTGATTTAACTCCACTCATCTCATTTAACTCCATTCATTAAGAAATTGTCTTCCAGGGAGAGATTGCAAACTTGTGACATTAATCCAGACCCTGGAGGTTTGGGCTGATTTAACTCTTGGAAAAAACATGAACTTGATTCCAAGAAGGGGGAGAGAAGAAGCCTGAAGTTGCCTTTAGTCCAAGGCTGGTGTCTCCTGGACAGTGGGAAACATCCCTCACTGCTGCCAGGGGTAGGTGGCTACTGGCGACATCCCAGAGCTGGGATGAAAGGGGAATGTTGCATGGACTTTATCATACATGCTCCATCCTCCTTCTCAGAGCCCACAGGAGAGAATGTAGAGAAGAGCGAGTCATTTCTCAGCTGCATTCTCAGGAGAAGTCGGTAGCTGTCCCTGAACAGAAACCCAGGAGAGTAACCATGGCAGGTCTGCAGAGACATCTGGTTGCTAGTGAGTCCAGCTAGGAGAAGGAGCACCGGGGGATCTGAAATTTTAGCAGTGGTGGGGAGGGCTGGACCAGTGGGGCTGTCTCAGGAGTCATTGTTGGCTTTTCCCAGGGGGGAGGCTGTAGGTCACATACTGGGGGTAGGTTGGAGCATTAGGGACTCCAGTATGTAAGGCTCGTTAAAATGGAACTGCACACCCCCACACCTTTGCTCCAGCTAAAGGCCCTACTTTGACCTGTCCCCATTTCATGAAAATCTCCATCTCTACCCCGGCTCTCAGAAACCCCCTCTCTCCCATGGATATTTTCATGGTTTCTTCTGTTTTTCCATGGTTTCGTACAAATATTTCTGCCATCAAAATGATCAAGTACATTTAAAATGAGAAAAACAATCAAACAACTTATCTTTATCTCCTTCACCAGATATAGTGTTGTGTCTGAATTTTTCTATTGAAAAGTCCAGGCAGGCAGAGTCACCCCTACATTTACTGCACACCAGGCCCAGGGCTTGCACCCAGTAGTTCTCGGGGCTGTGGGCCAGAACTGAGCTTCACTGGCAGCAGCGAGGGGGGACGGTTGGGACTGAGCTGCCTGGGGAATATTTTAATCTTTATTTTTCGGAGGATTAAATCAATGCAGCTTCCACTTCCCCAAATCTCCCAAGGAAATAACGTTTCTGTGCAAGGTACCCAAATCTTTTCACAATAAGAAGTGAAATGAAATGGCCACACGATGGTATCAGAACTTAAGAAATGAGAAGCCATGTTCTTGTTCAATGAAGCTGAAAAGGGAGATGTTTTCTCTTTGACTCCTAGGCCCCCCAGTCTAATCCACTAGATACCCCTTTCCTCCCACAGCCAGGAATAGAACCCAGGAGTCATGACTATTAGCCCCCCTACTCTAGCCCCCTAGACCCTTCTCCCTGGGACAAAGGAGAAGCTCTGCGACCCTGTACTGTCCCTTTGCCTCCCTGCTTGTGCGGCACTTGAAACCCAATGGCGTTTCCTTGGCCAGTTTTGAATCTTGCTCCCAGGAAGGGTGTGATTTTAGGTGCAGGTTCCTAATAGTGCAATGAACCAGCCAGAAGGGGCAGGAAGCATCGGTGTAGGAGCTATTGAAATAATCTTAGCGACGTACGTCAGGGAAACCGTTATTAATGAAGTGTCAATAAAAGGTCAGAATGGGATCGTGTCAGTGTCAGAGTAGAGGGCTCTGTGATGGTTTTCAATTTGTCATCCTAACCTAGCTAACACCTAGCACATGTTTTAAACTCTTCTCTTACCGTTGCTCGTTATCAGAGAAGGGGAGAGAGAGTGAGCAATAGAGACACAGACCTAGTGACTGAAGGAAACATTTCTTTGCTCTTTGCTTGGCTCTGTCAGTTATTTGGGTACAAACTCACCCCCACCCACTGTCTCTGCTGGGCAGGAAGAGCTCAGCTGTCAATGGGACTTGGGGAGCTCGGGACGTTACTGTGAGTTGCTTGAATAGTTAGGTGAAAATCTCCTGAACATGGAAACATACTCAAGGCTGCTGTAACTCATCTTGCATCTGAGGCTGTTGAAGCTACAAGGCAGAGTACTAAGTACAATATTTAAACTTATGTTTGGCCTCAGGGAATTAAACAAATGTGTCTGTGAAAAGAGGGGAGTCGAGTTCACTCCCTTGTCCCCGTCAATGTGCAAACCAGGAACCTGTTGCTTTGCATTCCTGACATTGTATCACCATCATGTGGCCATTTTGTCTAAGTCCCTGTAATTAAAAAATCGTTTTTTCCCCATTGAAACTATTTTCCTCGTAGAAATAGAGGAGCAGATTGATCTACAAAGGGAAGGTGATTCCAAGGCAGTTCTGGAGGAGACGGGAACGTTTTGAGCATCATTAAATTATTTTGTTGTGTCTCCCAGGGAGAGAGAAAATAAACCTATTAATTTGAGCTACCGACACACTTCACAGCATGAAATACACAATTTTATGTTCAATGAGTTGTGTTCATTTAAATAATATGAAAAATATGTTCTGGGCAGTGCGTGAAAACCTCATGGCATCGAACAACCCACTTGATATAGTTAATGTACTACATGATATTTAAAGAAGTTAAGAAAGATGTGCTTATAAATAAATTTGTTGTGCCTTTTACAAACGCACAAGACAGAAGAAACTGAATTATTTGAGCTACTAAAATTTCTGCTTTCTCACAGCATTTTAGTTCTCAAGGTTGTTTTAATTTGCTTATTTTTTTGGAACTAGAAATGGGGAAAGAGTACACTGAAGTCAGTAGAATTACCGCAGTGAGGGATTAGTGTCATTATTTGTCTCTAACAACAGTCTTTGCAAGCCACCTGCAAGCCAAACCTCCACTGAAGGCCACCCACAGACCAGCATGTGTTCTGGGGCCAGCATCACAAGGTGGTAGGAAAGCAGAGCCACCCCACCCAGCCCCCGGTGAGGCCTCTTACCATTCCCACTCAAGGGGCTCCTTTTGGTGTTGGGGAAGGAGATTTTCCCCCAAGAAGCTTTTACCCAGCCGCTGAGAAGCCCAGAAGCACCCAGGGACTGCTCTTGTGGTGGACGGAGTAAATGCTTTCAGACAGCTTAGCAAGCTCAGTTGAAACACCTCTGGCTCTGAAAATTGAGGTTTTGATTCCCTCTTGGGGTTCCTCTTCAAGAATACAACACAAAATCTGCTTAAGCCCCCTTCCCCCAGTAATCTGGGGGAAATAACCATGGCTGGGTGCCTCTAAGAAGAAATACTTTCCCAACTCACAGGCACTGAGTCTAGAAAAGAAAGCTTTAATAAAAAGGAGGAAAATAACCTTGTATTAATTTGGGAATACCCCACAATCAGAATTCATAATGTAGCACTATGAACAAAACACCCACCCCACAGTACACTGGGGAACATCCTTTTGCCTTGGGTTCTTATATCCAGAAAGCAAAAGCTCTTTGGATGTCCCCTCCCTTCTCTGCACCTCACTCACAATTGTTCTCCTTGGTCAGTGAAAACCCAGAGTAGCATCTGTGGAATTCACCTCTCACCCTCCGGGGAGGGGAGGGAGCCCCTTTCTCGCTCCTCTGTCTGCACACATTGCCAGTCACTTGCCATTCCACCCGATCCCCACTCTGCTGGCTACCCTCTCTCGTCTAAGATGTCTTGAGGTCCCACCAGGAATGGAGGAAGCTCTCTAAAAGTGGCAGGCCCTGGTGCCCGAACAGTGGCCCCGTCCCACCTCTTGCACTTGAGGTCACACTCTTAATTGCCCCTTCTCCCCAAAGCCCCACTCCTGCACCGCCTCTTCCCTCCAAAACCCCACCTCCTGCTCGCTGCCCCCTCCCCAGCATCACTCACCCTTACGGTCATTAAAAAGTGGGAAGGCTATGCCCTCCCACTTGTAAAAGTCATGGGGCCTTGTCCTGTCCCCCACCTCCCCGTTCTGGCACGTCTTGGTACCTCCACTTAACACATCTTTCAGTGATTTCAGCTGTCAGTGAGGGAGCCTCACGGCTCGTGCAGACTAGGCAGTTTCTTATATTAGAGATGCTGTCCCAAAGCAGGACTAACGCTTAGACCTGGTTATCGGTGATTTCGGATCTGTTGGTTTGCAGCAAGGCTCGAAATTGAGTCTTAATCAGCTCTGTGGTTACACTGTGAAGAACAAAAGGGTCAAATGGTGCCTGGAACCCTTAAGAAGAACCCACCCCGTCAAGTACCAACACTTGTCACGACCCTCTCTCAACTCTACTTAGAATTTTTTGGAGTCAATCCTTGCCTTTATCAGCCTAGGGGACTGGGAGAAAAGCCCTGACAAAGGGCTCCAGTGGTGCAATTGGTTAGTGCATAGTACTTATACGACAGTGTTGAAAGGAGACAGGCTGAATTAGTGAGTTCAAGCCTTCCCTGGTTTTCATTAACCAAATGGCTTTAACCCACTTATTTGGCCCTATGGAACCTAGAATTCCGACACTGAGGAGGCGAGGAATCAAAAATGCCCCCTTCACTTATTACCTCCTCCGCAGGGTGCAGGTCGGAAAGCAGAAATCTACAATCCTTTCTCCCTCACCAGCCCCTATGCCAGGATCTCTCCCGCATAGCCTAGAGTCCTGCCCATCCTTTGAGCCCCCTTTCAATCTTTGCTCCCCAAACCCTCTTTTCTAAGTGTTCTAGGGAGCAAGGGAGCCATCAGTCTCTGTGGCAGATTTATCTACTGCAGTGCTCTGCGTGGTTGGTGAGCTGAGCTACACCCCTTCTGGAGCTCTTCAGGGATGAGATTTTGGTGAATTGTAACAAAAAGAAACTCTCTCCTGTTCGGGCCTGTTTGTCACCTTTTGCCCTTGTACCCCCCTCAGCCTCTGTTCTTCCTGATAGGGGAGATGCAGAGACAAGCCCCAGGCTTTCTGTCATACAGTCTGTAGCCACCTCTGAAATACTGCCACTGGGAGAGTATGGCTCCCAATTCTTCCCTAGAGGGATTGCAAGAGCAGTTACCCAGTTGGGCCTGGGTGTGTCAGAGGTCCAGGCTGTAGGGTGCAGGTGATCTCAGGCCTATAAGTCCCCTGCCTGAGTGTCTCCGAGTCCCCACTTGCTGCCCCCCCGTGTGTCTCCCCAGGGCCATGGAGCATCCCTGCCTCAAGCAGGTGGCTGCCCCCATGCAGCTCCCCCTCTGCTCTGATCTGCTGGCTCCCGGCATCAACCGCCGCCACAGGGTCCTAGTACCCCCCATCCACTAGTGCCATAGGCCACCTTCCTCCCCTCCACTAGGCAGGCTGACCCCGACTCTGCCCTTTCGCCTCTGACCCTTCCCTTTTCCAGCGGGACCCTCCACCAGCACAGGGGCCCTCCCGCTTGCAGCCACTGCTCCTGCCCCACGCTGGGCAAGGGGCAGCCCCATCCCCCACCGCCAGTAAGGCTACAGTGATGGGCAGCAGCAGGGGAGGAGGTGGACATGTGATGGCAGCCACTGCCCATCACCCACCACAGGGGAGGCAAGGGGGCTTTCTGGATCTGAGAGGGGCCCTAGGAGCATGTGCAGTGACAGTGGGGCGAGGTAAGTGTGCAGCCGGGAGGGGCGAGGGGGGCCCAGGGGCTGCCTGCACCCCAAACTCTTCAGCCCCGGCCCTGCCCCAACCCAGAGCCCACACCCCCAGCCAGAGCCCTCACTCCCCTGCACCCCAACCCTCTGCCCTAGCCCTGAGCCCCTCCCACCCCCCCAAACCCCTCATCCCCAGCCCCAGAGACAGCCGTGATCCCCCCATACCATAACCCTCTGCCCCAGCCCTGAGCCCACTCCTGCATCGTGAACCCCTCATCACCAGCGCCACCCCAGAACCCTCACATTTTTACATTATTTAAAAAAAAAAATATCGGCTAACAAGGCAGGGGGGCGGGGCGGAACCTGGACCTGTTCTGGGCACCATCAAAAATTACACAAACCTGCTGCCCCGGACCTCAGAGCACTGGTCCACCTTATGCAGTGTCCCACCTCTAGCCATGGCCACCTTGTACAGAAAGAACATGTGCTGTGTACTATGAATTGCCTGTTTCACTGAGAAAGAGTGTCCCCTTTGTTCTCTAAAATGTATCTTTTAAAATACTGCCCTCCCTTTTTCTCCTCCCGCAGGTGCAAATGTTTCAACATGGCCCCATCTACGCCATCCCAGAAGCTGGTCCAGATTAGAAGGTGGAAAAAACAAATTTGGGATGACATGTTTGCCGAGCTCATGCAGTCCTCTGGCACTGATAGGGCCCAGCTGAATGCGTGGAGGTAAACAATTGCGGAGTCCTGTAAATCATTACATGAATATGAAGAGAGGAGGGATGTGCGCGATGAGAGCAGGCAGGATGCTATGGTCAAGCTCATGGGGGAGCAAACTGACATGCTCTGCTGTATGGTGGATGTAATGTGGGGAAGGCAGCAAAACCACACACTGTTGCTGCAGCCCCTGAATAAACACCCTCCCTCCTCCCCAAGTTCCATAGCCTCCTCACCCAGACGCCCAAGAACATGTGGGGGGGGGGAGAGGGCTATGGGGACCCACACTCAACCCCAGAGGATTGAGCAGAAAGCTGGCATAGCCAAAATTTTGATTTGGTTTCTGGACTTATCCTTCCCTCCTCCTCCACCCCCCTAACCCAATACCCGCCCCAGCCTACCTTCTGATTTCTCTCAGTGTTTTGTGCAACAAATAATAAAGAATGGTTTTTAAACAATTGTGACTTTACTTCCTTTCATATATATAGGGGGTGGGTAACTTCAAGAGAAACAAACACAACTGTCACACCGTAACCCGACCAGTCATGAAAGTGTTTTTCAAAGCTTCTCTGATGTGCGGCATGCCCTGCTGCGCTCTTCTAAATGCCCTGTTGTCTGGCTGTGCGAAACTGGCCACCAGGTGAGTTGCCTCAACCTCCCACCCCACCAAAAATGTCTCCCCCTTACTCTCACTTGGAATATTGGTTATGCTGAGATCTAACCGAGTCAGTAAACTGCGCCAGCACACTTTCAAACATCCAAAAGCACATTCTACCACTGTTCTGCACTTGCTCAGCCTATAGTTGAACAGCTTCTTACCACTGTCCAGGGTGCCTGTGTATGGCTTCATGAGCCATGGCATTAAGCAGTAGGCTGGGTCCGCAAGGATAACTATAGGCATTTCAACATCCCCAACTGTAATTTTCTGGTCAAAACTGCAGTGGAGACCTGAGCAGGCTCCATGCTTGCTACACTGTGGCGCCTGCACAGGTAATCCTGGAAAAAGGGCGCGAATCATAGGAGAGCAGAGTAGCAGTGGAAGAGATGCTGTTCGGTTCACGATAGCCAAAAAAAGGCCGGAAATGGTTGTCTTCTGTAGCTTTCATGGAGGCAGGAGCCCAGGACAGACAACATGGAGAAGCTCAGTAGTGCAGCAAGAGTGGGAGAGCTTTCACGTAGGGAGGAGGGACTGATGAGACACACCCAGAAACACCCGAGAGAATGTTTTTGCCCCACCATGCATTGGGAGCTTAATCCGGAATTCCAATGGGCATCGGGACTGCGGGAACTGTGGGATAGCTACCCACAGTGCACCGCTCTGACATTTGATGCTAGCCTCATTACTTTGGACGCACTCTGCCGAATTCAAGTGCTTTAGTTAGGACACAGAAGACCGAATATATAAAACACTTCAAAAAATTCAAATAGAATAATTTCAGAATAATTTTGTACTGTAGACGTCCCCTTAGTTTTCTTTTAATCCCCACTGCCAACAACTGAACCTTGGCTCAAATTGTGGCTTGTCCCAATGTAGGTCCCAACCACTTCTGTGAGTTCATATATCTCAGGATCTTCTGCAATGTATGTTGGTGGAAGGGGTGTCCTATGTAGGAATGTTTGCATCGTGAGGAAAAATTCCTCTCTTTTCACACTTTTTATTCTTTCAAAGTAGGAGGAGGTGGAGAAGTGAGGTGAATGCATAAAACAAGAGAAAATGTCCAGTCTACACTGAAGACATTTATCGGTATAACTATATTGCTCAGGGGTGTGAAAAAGCCACCCAGCTGAGCAATGTAGTTACACAGCCCTAATCCCCTGCGTACATAGCGCTACGTCAGCAGGAGAGTTTTTCCTGCCAACATAGTCACCGCCGCTTGCGGGGACTGGACTAACGAAGTCTGATGGGAGAGATCTCTCCCATTGGCTGAGAATATCTGTAATAGCAGTGCTACACCAGCACAGTTATATTGGTGTATCTGTGCCAACATCAGCTTTATTGTGTAACCATAACATCAGACACAAAATCATAGAATCAGGACTGAAATTGGAGCCTGACACATTCATTGCCTCATTGGTTACCATCATTTCTACAGCCTGAAAGTCCTTGTTAACCAATCAGGCAGCCAGTTTGGGATCCACGGGGAAGGACTGTCCTATGAAGCACTCTCTCTTTGGATCCAAACAGTGAAGGATGATTGTTCTCAAACTAACAATGGCATCCTTTGGAGCTTGTGGCACCTTAGAGACTAACATAAGCTTTTGTGAGCTACAGCTCACTTCATCAGTATGCATCCGATGAATTGAGCTGTAGCTCATGAAAGCTTATGCTCTAATAAATTTGTCAGTCTCTAAGGTGCCACAAATACTCCTTTTCTTTTTATGGATACAAACTAACATGGCTGCTACTCTGAATCCTTTGGAACTGTAATCAGTGATATTGAACTAGGAAGTGAAGTTGTGCAAACAATTTTCTGGGTCATTGGTCATCATAGCTTCCTTTACTGAGGTGGAAAGCAAGAATTGAGTGTGTACTTTTTCAACCCCAAATCCTTGCCCTTTTTAGGGTAAATTTACACTTCTCTGAAGTAGAATCCTTTATGAAACCACTCCAAATATCAGCAGTGTTAGTGAGCAATGGCTTCCTGAAAAATGCCCAGCTGTTCTTTAATTTGGTAGCACAGTTCCAGGAAAGGGACAGGACACAGGGCTGGATCAGAATCTCTGTTAGCTACCAGAGCTAGAGTTTCTATTCAAAAATAGCTATTTTTCTGCAGCTATTAGATTTCCCACACTGATTTCATTTTATACACCTTTTTGGCACCTACAAAGGATAAATTCAACAAAAATCCCACTATTATTTCCTCAACATCTGCATCATGAAGGGGAGCATTCCCCATACCATAGGATTAGCTAGGGGAGATCTTCTGTAGGGCATGGGTTACAAATGCTTCGGGAACCAAATACAAGGGCATTTTGCCTAGTTCCAAATCACTTACCATGGAATTCTCTCACCAGATCATCTGAGACAATATTGCCTTAAACAATTGAACGACACTGTGATCATAAGCACTTTCTTCTCTTAGTTGGGGTTCTGCTATTGTTCACCATTTCTGAGTGGAGATTTTAAATCACAACTGTTTCTTTCTTCACATGTCCAGTAAATTGGAGAGTTCTCTAATGGTGACAAAACTGCACTTGAACTTTCTCCATGTCATCATGGAGGGACAGGGAAAAAACAAAGTTGAACTGAGAAATGACTACTTTAGCCGATGGTCATTTGTCTTAAATTCTCCAATAAATCTGAGCTATAGCCTATCAAACTGAACTAATATCCAATTGGGTGATGAAACAGCCTTCAGGAAAGATAGAAACCCACATCACAGAGAGATAGAATACATGAAAATGAAAGTTTCAAGTGAAATTCCAGAGCAGGTTACATCTGATTATTCAGAATCAGGACAAGAGATTCTCCCATCACATTCTCCTCTGATCCATTCAAACCTGCTTCACTCAGCACTGTCTCAAGAGTCAGTTATGCTATTTACAAAATTTTTAGTAACCTAGCATCCCTCATAATGGGGGAAAAAACAGCCCCCTTGCCAGAAGTGGCTTTACCAGTAGATGGAACCTGGGATTTAAACTCCAAATGATCACACTGTGTTTGGGATCCATTTAAAGTCCCCTTGCAGGTCTTTGACACTTTCATCTCCAGTCATAGAGACTGATATAGGATTAAAGAAGTCAAAGCATCATCTCCAAGCACAGACAGCTGAGAACACTTCATTACATGACACTTAGAGAAGCGGATGGGTAGAATGTGATGAAAATAAACTCTGCCTGGCTCAGCCAAAAGGTAACAGTTCTGCAGAGATGGGGAAGGAGGGAATCTGAGTCACCCCATATCCTTCCAGTGTCACAGAGGGTGAAATGACACTTCTTTTCCTGCCCCTGCTCCTCTTCATTTGAATAGAATTTAAAAGTTCCCAATATAAGTGCTTTTCAGCACAACCCAGAGCAAAGTGAGAACAACTGGCAATGACACAAGTTGCATCACTGGTAACTCTAACAATAACATTGCAATAGGAGGAACAGCATAAACGTGATGCTCCCTGGTAGGAAGGGCACACTCAAATTACTCATGGGAGAATGGAATTGATAGACAGGACAAATGGGTCCACCTCAAAGAGGGTGAACTGCAAAAGGCTAAAATGGGCCATTCATCTGGACAAGCTGAGGGAATAACGGTGCTGCAAACAGTTCAAACAGCTTTAAAAAAAGTTAGTGTGGGAATCAGGAAAAGTAAAGTATTGATAGCCCTAGATGTTTTTATGGTCTTGATCCCCATTGCAGATTCTCTGATGGATAATATGTGCTGAGTAGGAAGAGAAGGTTTTCCCACACTCACAGCATTGATAGGGCCTCTCCCTTGTGTGGATTCTCTGATGGTGAAAAAGGCCTGATCTGTGAGTGAAGTTATTCCCACACTCACGGCATTCATAGGGCCTCTCCCCAGTGTGGATTCTCTGATGTTCAGAAAGGGCTGAGGTGTTAGTGAAGCTTTTCCCACACACACTGCATTCAAAGGGCCTCTCTCCAGTGTGGATTCTCTGATGCCTAATAAGGTGTGAGCTGCAATTGAAGGTTTTCCCACACTCACGGCATTGATAAGGCCTCTCCCCTGTGTGGATTCTCTGATGCTCAAAAAGGCCTGATCTGTGAGTGAAGTTTTTCCCACACTCACTGCATTCGTAGGGCCTCTCCCCTGTGTGGATTCTCTGATGTCTAGAAAGGGCTGATCTCTGAGTGAAGTTTTTCCCACACTCACTGCATTCGTAGGGCCTCTCCCCTGTGTGGATTCTCTGATGTCTAGAAAGGGCTGATCTGTGAGTGAAGTTTTTCCCACACTCACTGCATCCGTAGGGCCTCTCCCCGGTGTGGATTCTCTGATGTTCAGAAAGGGCTGAGCTGTTAGTGAAGCTTTCCTCACACTCACTGCATTGATAGGGCCTCTCTCCAGTGTGGATTCTCTGATGCCTAATGAGGTGCGAGCTGCGATTAAATGTTTTCCTACACTCACGGCATTGATAGGGCCTCTCCTCTGTGTGGATTCTCTGATGGTGAAAAAGGCCTGATCTGTGAGTGAAGTTTTTTCCACACTCACTACATTCATAGGGCCTCTCCCCTGTGTGGATTCTCTGGTGCCTAATAAGGTGTGAGCTGCAATTGAAGGTTTGCCCACACTCACTGCATTCATAGGGCCTCTCCCCCGTGTGGATTCTCTGATGCTCAAAAAGGCCTGATCTGTGAGTGAAGTTTTTTCCACACTCACTGCAGTCATAGGGCTTCTCCCCTGTGTGGATTCTCTGATGTCCAGAAAGTGCTGAGCTGCTAGTGAAGGTTTTCCCACACTCATAGCATTTATACGGCCTCTCCCCAGTGTGGATTCTCTGATGTCTAGAACGGGCTGATCTGTGAGTGAAGCTTTTCCCACACTCACTGCACTCATAGGGCCTCTCCCCTGTGTGGATTCTCTGATGTTCAGAAAGGGCTGAGCTGTTAGTGAAGCATTTCCCACACTCACAGCATTCATAGGGCCTCTCCCCTGTGTGGATTCTCTCATGACTAATAAGGTGCGAGCTGCGATTGAAGGTTTTCCCACACTCACTGCATTCATAGGGCCTCTCCCCTGTGTGGATTCTCTGATGCTTTAAAAGGGCTGAGTAGTCACATAAGTTTTTTCCACACTCAGTGCATGTATTTTTTCTCTTTCCCCTGAGGATTTGCTGCTGTGTTGTGGTTTCCTTGAGGTGCTTCTGAGTTCCGTGACAGGAAATATATTCACCCACTTCCTCCCCTGGCTGGTTTCCCTGCTCTCTTTCTGGTCTGTGCTGAATCTCACAGGATTTTTCCTGGTCATGACTCCTGGACACATTCCTTTCCGATCTTTGTGATAGTGCTCTGTGTTTATCCACTTGCTCAGCATCTTCCTGCTGAGAATTCTGCTCCTCTTTCTCACATGCCATTGCATCACCTCCTGTGATAGAGACAGAAACCTCAAACAGGGATGGAAAGGGGAAGGACAAACCAAAACAAGTGCTGGAGAGAAGTCAAGTAAAAATCAGGAACTGAACTCCCCAAACTCTTCTCCCAAATAGGAGAGAGGAGGGGATGAATTGGGCCTTCACATCACATCCAAATTCACAGGGGGAAATAGAGGAAGCTGTGGCCTGGTGTCTGCTAGAATCTACAGGAAGCCATGAGCTATAGTTACCCTGAGGAAATGACCCCTGCTTGCGACAATAATGAACTGAGTGACCTCCCAAGGGCTTTGTAGGGCATCCCAGATGTTTCCTTCAGGCACTTACAGATTCTGATTTGGTTTAAATGTTTCCTCACCTATGCAGGGAGCTCTCAGGATCTGTCTTTCCTCTGAACCCTGGAGCTCTGAGACCCATGACTCTTCCCCTTGTTCCAGCTGGGAGATCATATCAGGTTTGGAAACTGGAAACCCTGCTCAGATGAAAGAAAAGAAAGGAGTTCAGTTGATTTCATAAGACTGTCATAAAAAACATTCTATTAATTTAACTACAGTACTTAGTGTGACCTTGTGTGCCTGTGATAGTCCTCACTGAAAATACTAAAGTCAGGGCAGGCTGAAAAAGGGAGAGCAGATGCTCTGAAAACTGGTGGTTAACACTGAAGTTAAACTCACTGACCAGTCACAAACTGTGCTTGTGATTCCCCCACAGTGGTTATTGAGAATCTGAAAAAAGAAATCACACAGCCCCCTTTATTGCATTCCAGTTCTCTGACTCCCAATCAGCACCTAGGTCCAGTACAGTGAGAGGTTATTTAAAACCTCTGTGCACATAGATAAAATGTTCTTCTGACCCCAAAGGGTCAGCCACATTACCAGGTCAGTATAGATTTGGAACTTACCCAAAATTCCATCCTTCCAGCCAGTGCTTTAGCATCTAAACTAAAGGTTTATTATAAAAGAAAGACAGAAAGAAAGG
Organism: Chelonia mydas; assembly: GCF_015237465.2. Classification (NCBI taxonomy): domain Eukaryota; kingdom Metazoa; phylum Chordata; order Testudines; family Cheloniidae; genus Chelonia; species Chelonia mydas. The sequence continues at coordinate 5,739,753 of NC_051268.2, read as the reverse complement.
AGTTGTTAAATGGGAAAGCAGTCAGATACATTCGGAAATCTCTGTATCTGGTTCTTCACAGTACTGGTGAGTTGCTGGCTTGAAAGTCCATCTGGAACACATCCACATCATTCAGTCCTTTGTTCAAGGCTTCAGTTTGTAGAGAAGTTGCTCCAGAGGTAAGAAGAGCGATTTTCTCTTCAATCCAGAAAATCAAGATGCAGCCTCCCTTTATAGTCTTTTTGCCATGTGGCTTGTACTTCTTGTGTCCCAATCACAAGCTTCACAGAACATGGCATGGAAAAGCCTTGGAGTTCTCACTACACAGGCATACCCCTGCATGTCTTGCGGACTCAATAGGTATATCCCCTTGGTCCTTTCCATGTGCTCATAGTACAGCTGATGACCCTGGATGGGCCACCGAACAGGCTAGGCAGTGCTGATGCCAATATGTCTGGATGTGTCATCCAGAACCACTGCACAAGTCTGGAAATACAGATATACCCTACATATCTATATCTCACAATACAAAGGTGATACAAAGATAGATACAAAATCAGCATACTTGGAAAATCATAGCATTTTCACTGACACCTTACATGGCATATCTAGCACGATTTATCGCAATTTTATCATATTGGTATTAATAATGAAATAATAATAATAATAAAGTGTCTCACAATTCCATACAGTGTCACAATAAACCAGTGAATTCCCAGGACCAGCTCTCCAGGTCCTTGAAGATGCCGAACACTCTGCTTATGAGGGATTGAAATACCCACATATCTGCTGGGAATAGACAGACACTGTGTCAGTCTGTACCCCTATGTCCACTCTTCTACAAAATTATGACCAATTTTGTACATAGTATTTATTGGGTATTGGTTTTCATAACCATCTGTCCCCATAATGAGTGGCACTGGTGGTGATACTGGGAAAAGGGAGTTCTCTAAGGGAATTGATTGTGTGACTTGTGGTTAACCAGTGGGGTAAAACCAAAGTCTTCTCAGTCTGGCTGGTTTGGTTTGCCTTAGAGGTGGAAAAACCCCAGCCCTGGGCTCTAACTGCCCTGCTTTAAGCAATTTGTCCTGAATTGGCACTTGCAGTTGGGTCCCACCACAACCAGCATCGTTACAGTGGCGTAGTCATGCTTGGATCCACAGAACCAGGTCAATTAAGCTTTGGATCAGAACCCCACGCTATCCAAATTTGAATTTTGGTATTGAGAGGTTGGTTGGTTAAAGACCAGTTGCAATGGGCGAGCAAAGAGCATATGAGGGCCTTGACAAAAAAGCCCTTGAAGATTTGTGTTCAGAAAAGGGGATAAGCTTTACAAAGAAGCTACAAATCAAGAACTGAGAGATCTGTTAATGGCCAGTGATCAGGAGGAAGGAGCACAGTCCTTACCTGATGCTAAAGAAGCTGCAGAAACAATGAAACTGCAAGCCCTGAGAGACGGCCTGCAGTTGGAACATGAACAAAAGGTGACAGAAATTTGAATGAGAAGCAAGCCTTGGCCCAACTGGAAAAAGAAGCTTCTGAAAGACAGAAGGAAAGGCTGGCTGCTAAGGAGAGGGTCCGCCAGATGCAACAAGAAACTGACAGACTTCAGCTCCAAGTCAAAAAAGCAATGGAAGAACAGCAGAAATTGTATCCTCTTTAAAGTCCAGGATATAACAGCGTTGGTGTGTTGTATAACTCTGAGCAATTGTCTGGGTGTAACCAAATGTACCCCAACTCTGCCACCTTTTATGTAAATGCTGTTACTGTGAGTTCAGGAGAGGGTGGCCCCATAAATTGTGCCAATGCTCTGTATGGGAGTGGTAATGAAAAATTCATAGAGAGGGTAAAAGTCAATGGTAAAAGCTGTTTAGGGCAAATTATGGCTTCTAACATCACTCTTGTTAAAGCAGATCTAGTCAAAGAGGAAGATTACTTCCAAATCAGAGGGTGAATGTTGTTGTCCTCTGTAAGTTAACTGTAAGTGTGCCTTTAGCCAGAATCCACCTTGAATGGAATGGTACTAAGCATGAATTTGTAGCTCGTGTAAGGAAATTATTGCCTAAGGATCTTTTGATTGGGGAAAATATTAAAGCTTTGTTCAGTCCAAGTAGCCAGTCACAGGAAAGGAATGATTTTAAACCTGTGTCTATTACGAGCAATGCTTTGACTGGGGAGGGTTTCTCCAAATGTTTGTCTGAGGAAAAGAGCTGTTTGTCTGTGAATGAAGTTTCTGAATGTCTGTCTAATGTCTCAGAAGTGAATCTGGAATTAGATCAAGCACCGAAAGAACTCATTGGTCAGGACAGTGTTTCTCAGGAACAGATTAAAGTGGATGGTCAGGTTGAAGCCCTAACTGAGGAAGGAAAGGGTAGATTTTTTAATGGGTGATGGATTGTTGGCTAGTACAGCTTACAAAAGTGAACCTGAAAAGAGTAACTGTGTTTTGCTGGAAGTAGCTCAGTATAGTGAGAAGAGCAGCAGTTTATCTGTTGGGAGTGGCAATGTGCCTGGTAAGGAAAGTTTGGATGAGCCTAGGCAGCCTTATGAGCTGATGGCTTTGTCTAGTCAGCAGTTTGGGAAGGCGAGGAGAGTGGAAGATGAGTGTCCCTGTACCTTACCTGTTACCTGTATGGAGAATTGTGACAGTGAAGGAAATGTGCCTGTGTCTGTCAGGGGTATTGACTTGCTTATGGAGGGAGCTACCCCGGTCTCCAAGCAGTTGTCTGTGAACAGCCCTGTGTGCTGGGACCAGGGGAAAGAGATCCCAAGCTGTGTGTCTGGTAAAGGAGAATGTGTCTCCAGCTCTTCTTTGTCTGAGGAGCAGAAAGAAGGTTCCTTTCAGCCTGTGATGGTTGAGGGTCGTGCAGTTGTCTCAGAGTTGGTTCTGGATTCAACTAAAGCCCAGGAAGGGAATGGTCCTAAGTTTGTGTCTGCTAGGGAGAATGGCAGTGTAACTAGGGTGCATCCAGTTAGTGTCCTAGCAAAATCCCAGAGACCAGACAATTCTGGTGCTTGTATTTTGCCTGTTGCTAGTGTGTTGCTGGGAAAGGGTGTAGCAACTCTGTCTGATCAGGGTGAGATCCTACCCAAGACACAAGGAGAGCAGAAATGTGATTTGATTGTGTTACCTACTGATTGTGTGGAAACTTGCAGCAAGAAGGAAAAGATTCCTGAACTTGTGTGTGGCAAAGAGAAGGAGAATGCCTCTAACCTTTTATCTAGGAAGTCTATAAGTTTGCCCGAAAGGGGATTGTGTAGGAATCCGCCTGATGGGCCAGAAGTGATTCTGGATGTAAGTGAGACCCAGAAAGAGTCTGTTGTTGCTCAGGAAAGTGTTCCTTTAGAGCAAGCCCTCGGCGAAGAGGGTAAGGGCAGAATTTCTGTGAAGGGTGAATTGTTGCATAGAAAAGCCCCGAGGGAAAGGAATCCTTATGGTAGTCTTTGCAAGCAGTTTACTGCAACTGAAGGGCGTGAAAGTGATCAAGAACGTTTCAGTTCCTAACAGCCAGAAATTTTCTGTTGTGAATGGATCCACTGACTTTCCTGTTGAAGGATCCAGTGTGGATAGCTTTGAGAAGGTCTCAGATGGAGTGAAAGCTGTTAAGAAAGTTGAACAGTCCTATAACCAAGTGGCTGTGTTTGGCCAGCTTGTTGAGGAGACACGGTTGTTGAGAGAGGAATGTCTCCATGTAGATTCTGTAAGTGAACAGTGTGGGTCTCAGGTTCAGAGGGAAGACTGGGGAGCTGAGTCTGCAGAGCAGATCAGCTGTGTAGTTAATCTCTCAAGAATGCAGGGGATGGCAGGTATACTCTCATCTCTAGACACTTTCGATAGGACTTGTATTCTCTCAGTGGACTTAACTTCTGATTCCATGTGGCAGCACAGGTTGGTAAGGGAAGAACAGAACAGAACTTTGTGTCTAGCTTGTTAGGGAAAATGGATGGTTTCTTTTTAAGACAGAGTCCAGCCTTAGGATTGGTAGCAGTGAAAGATCTGAAAACTGGTGAACAGGCTCCTGTTTGAATGCAAATTACCTGACTGACTAGGAGAAGAAAGACTTGCTAATAGATCGAGCGATGTGATCGTTCCCCTCTATTCGACATTGGTGAGGCCTCATCTGGAGTACTGTGTCCAGTTTTGGGCCCCACACTACAAGAAGGATGTGGAAAAATTGGAAAGAGTCCAGCGGAAGGCAACAAAAATGATTAGGGGACTGGAACACATGACTTATGAGGAGAGGCTGAGGGAACTGGGGATGTTTAGTCTACGGAAGAGAAGAATGAGGAACTATTTGATAGCTGCTTTCAACTACCTGAAAGGGGGTTCCAAAGAGGATGGATCTAGACTGTTCTCAGTGATAGCAGATGACAGAACAAGGAGTAATGGTCTCAAGTTGCAGTGGGGGAGATTTAGGTTGGATATTAGGAAAAACTTTTTCACTAGGAGGGTGGTGAAACACTGGAATGCGTTACCTAGGGAGGTGGTGGAATCTCCTTCCTTAGAAGTTTTTAAGGTCAGGCTTGAGAAAGCCCTGGCTGGGATGATTTAGTTGGGGATCGGTCCTGCTTTGAGCAGGGGGTGGGACTAGATGACCTCCTGAGGTCCCTTCCAACCCTGATATTCTATGATTCTGTTAGCAAAGAGAGCCCACCCTAGCAGCCAGTGAATTCTGTTAAGCAAGAGAAATCAGGGTTTGATTCTTCAGGACAAGGAGGAAAGGAGACTTTATTTTGCAAAGTGAAGCCACAGGCTAACCCTAAAAGGTCCAAACCCCAATGGTATTGAGCGAAAGGTGTGGCATGACAAAAATGATTGAAAATGGACACTTGCAATGAATTTGTTGTTATTGCTAATGGTAATTCTTGTAACTGATGTGTTGCTATTACCAAAAACTGTAAAAATGTACAATGTGCCTAATCTTTTGGAAAATCCCTTGAATATGTTAAAAGTGATGCAGAAGATCACACTTTATGTTAAAAGGCCTGGTTATACGGATGTTTCACAGATAATGCCTGTAAAAAGTCTTGGAACTTTTCAGAGAGGAAAAGACATTCCAAACTTGATGTGCTGTATGAAAGGAGAAACTGAGGCACCTTACCATATTGCTTTCACGGCTAAATGCCAAGATTTCTATAATATGGACAACATTAATATCTACATTGACTTGATCTTAATTGGGTTTCAAACATTTGCCAGAGCTTGTATGGTTAAAGTAGCTATGTTCTCTTGGCAAGATCATATGAGACATACAGGAACCATGCTGTAAGAGCAGATCCAATCCACTATTGTTCTAACCAAGTTTTACCTTGAGTTTGTAAAGAGATTCAATCATATTATTGAACATGACTTTGATAAACCATTTCTGTTATACACCAATACTTGGTGTAGTAAGACAGAACCAAGGATGGGAAGCTCTTGGGATGCAGTCAGTGATGTTTGTGTCATCCCTTCCTGCATCAATTTTGTGTTGGGGGTGTCACGTTATTGACTTGAACTGGGACAATATAGATCGTTGTTGCAACCAAGGTCCTGTAGTAACATCAAATCTTATATAAAGGGGGTCAAATGAGGTGTCTAAGACAAGGTTATGGTGTGCTGATTATGATTATGCGGTCTATGTGTGTGTATCATTTTTGCAGTTGAAGTTATGAATATTGGCTCTATACTGTCTGTAGTTCAAACTTGTGCTGGGCTTCTGGGAAACACTCCAGACAAGTTGGTGTCAGCTCTGCCTAGCCTACTTGATGGCCCATTAAGGACCATCAGCGATACACCTGACCCATTGAGAGAAGGAAGACACGCCTTGCAACTCAGCAAGGTGTGCAGGGACATGCCTATGGACAGAACTCTGAGGGTTTTCCAGGCCATGTGATGGACAGCTTGTCTTTGGAACAAAGAAAGACAAACCACACAGCAAGAGACTATAAAGAGCTGCTGCAGCTCCCCCATCTGGTCTTCAATCCTGCTTCTGACCTCTGGAGGGACTTTGCTACACTGAAGCTTTGAACCAAGGACTGAAAGACCCATCCCAGCTGTGAATGTTTTCCAGAGACTTGATTTGAATCTGCAGTTTATTCTATCACTGCTACAAGCCTGAACCAAGAACTTGGCCATCACTGGATGTCATTGATTCCACTTAACCAGTTCTAGCTCTCATCTCTATCTTTTTCCTTTTATGAATAACCCTTTAGATTTTAGATTCTAAGGGATTGGCAACAGCGTGATTTGTGGGTAAGATCTGATTTGTAGATTGTCCTGGGTCTGGGGCTTGGTCCTTTGGGATCGAGGGAACCTTTTTTCTTTTACTGGGGCATTGGTTTTCATAACCATTCGTCGCCATAACAAGTGGCCCTGGTGGCGATAGTGGGAAAACTGTAGTGTCTAAGGGAATTGCTAGTGTGACTTGTGGTTAGCCAGTGGGGTAAAACCAAAGTCCTCTCTGTCTGGCTGGTTGGGTTTGCCTTGGTGTGCACAGAAACCCCAGCCTGGGGCTGTAACTGCCTTGCTTGAAGCAATTTGTCCTGAATTGGCACTCTCAGTTGGGTCCCGCCAGAACCAGCAGCGTTACAGGAGGGAAGAACGGGAACATTGTGCACTCAGGGGAGGAGGCAGGGCCAGGGATTTGGAGACGGAGTCGAATGGGGCAGGGAGTGGGTGGAGTTGGGGCAGGGACTTTGGGGAAGGGGTTGGAATGGGGGCAGGGCAGGGATGGAGTCAGGGTGGGGCCAGGGGCAGAGGGGGGGTTGAGCACCCACCAGCGCCAGAAGAAGTTGGCGGCTATGCCCAAGGCCACCACGGCACACCATCTTGGCCAGAAAGGAGCCCACTCGGAGTCACCATTGCTTATTTCCTTCCACCCAGAACCCCGCTTCTTCTCCTGGGCTGCAAGCAGCCATCCCTGGGCTGCCAAGAGACAGTCACAGGATTCTACCTCGCAGCAGCCAACTCCACCTCCCCAGGCTTTGGCAGAACGAACGGTGGCGCTCTAGTAACCCTACTTAGCCGCACGGAGGCACTTAGCTTCTACCCTGCCTTCCTCACCATGACTTTCCTCTTTTGCCCCATTCCTGACCCCTTCCTCCTTTGGCAAGTCACGCCAAGGAGGGCAGCTGGAAAAGCCAGACTTCATAGGCCAAACTCCCAGGGCAGAGGAGGCCAAGCCACAAGACTCCAAAAGGTGGCTGGCCTAGACCCTCAAGCTTTCCCAGGCTGATGCCAAGGTGCTTTCTCTGCCGATGTCACCACTCTCTGTCATGCGGGGGTTGGGGTTATCCCAGGAACAGGCCAGTGGCAGAAGGAGGAGAGCCTTACTGGACAGCTGGTAGATGCAGATACTTTCCCCTCTTCTTAACCAGCACTAATACCAGGCCAGGCTGTAGCTGGGAAGAGTGTGAGAGAGAGAACAGCAGGTTTCCCCTATTGTTTCCAGCTCTCTTTTTCTTGACTAGTTTCTCCTCTGCATCAACTTGCTCTTTCTTTGTGAGCCTGGCTAGCTCACTTGGTAGTGCATCAGACTTCAATTTGAGGGTCCAGGGTTCAAGTCCCTGGTCAGGTGATGAATTCTTCACCAAGTTCTTAAGGTATCTCTCTTAAGTCCTGTTTAACATTACTTTTTCTCTTCAGGATTTTGCCTTTGCTAAGAAGGGCGTTTTGTGTGTGGGATTGAAGAGGCAACTTCCTAACATGCCATCTTTCCTCGCAGGCTGGAGGAATAAAGGTCTCTGGGCATATAGCAGGTTCCTCCCACATGGCTGCATTCTCACGTGGTGGAGGTAGAAGCTCTGTTTCCTTGCCTCTGTTTCTGCCTTCACCTGAATGTGCTGATCTGGCTGCCCTGTCTGAGACAGGATGTGAGGAATGTTTGGAGTGTTAGATGCTCACCCAGCACTTGGTTTTCCTTCGAGGGAGTGGTGAGCAGGGTGGGGCTCAGGCTCCCAGTTGGAGAGAGGTGCAGGTCTTGGGGCTGCTGGCCGGGACCTTGAAGAGTGTGAGATTTCCGTGAGAGGAGTGGAATTGGAGGAGGAGTATGTGTCTGCAGTGCCTTGGGGGAGGCCTGTGCCTCTCCCAGGCAGAAGGTATTTGTGTGTTTCCAGTCCCTGGGAGGCTTGGGTCCAGCCCAGCCTTGGGGCCTGAATTGTCATGAGACCAACGGGAAGGAGAGTGCAGAATTGGTGGAACTAGGGAGTGGGGCTCCAGGAGCCGCTCACCCCACCTTGGGAGCACTTGTGAGGACTGAACTGTCTTTGGGTACGGGTAGTGGTGGGACCTCAGGGGATGGGGAGCAGCATTCTGGGGGCCATAGGCACCGACTAACTGGGTGCTCTGGGGCTGGAGCACCCACTGGCAGCTCCTCCTCTCCCCCCCCGCCCCCGCTGAGCACAGGGCCCCACTAACGCTAAATCCGCCACTGAGCTTCCTTCTCTGGATACTCCCAGGCAGCATGCAAGGACGCACTGAGTGTCTGTGTGATAAATAACCCTGGGCCAGCAGCTCTGACTCCAGCAGCCTGCTTGTTACACCCCAAGCACATTCCCGTTTGGGTGGAGTAGACTCAGGGTTTGAGAGAAGGCCACGAGTAGGAAGCTTCTGTTCGTTATGCTGGACCTAACCCTCAATTTTACTTGAGCAAACAGGAGATATCGGACACTGTGCGGTACTGCCCCTGGGCTCTGTCCCCACAGTGTTCTGCAGCAGGGGAGGGTCTCTGGTCGTGTGTGTGTCACTGGGGTGATGCTGGAACAGGACAGAGCAGAGATGACATTGTGGGGTTGATGTAAACCTTATCTCTTCTTTTCCCCTTCCAAGAACCGAGGGCACAGGAATCCTTACCCAGCGAGGTCACATTCTCATAGGTCTCCTGCATGACGTCTCTGTAGAGGGCTCTCTGAGCGGGGTCCAGCAGCGCCCACTCTTCCCTGGTGAAATACACAGCCACCTCCTCGAAGGTCACCGGCCCCTGAAAGAGCAAGAGTCCCACACTCAGGACCTGCTGCCCCAGTCACAACCCCACTATTCGTGGGGGAGAGGAGCCAATCAAACGGAAACTCTGGGTGGATCGCAGTCAACAGAGGCCCACCCCACCATGCACAGAGCATCCTGGAAACCCCAGGGTGAGAGAATGAAGACCAGCAGATCCATCTCTCCCAGCAGATTCATCACACACCTACTAGCCAGAGACTGATACAGGAGATGGAGCCCCTAGCAGAGTCCAGGGAGAGCTCCCTGGTCAGAAGCCCAACACCCTCCTCCTTGTGAGGAGCTGGATATGAGGCAGGGGAATCTCCCCTAAGCCTGACTGGTGGGTGCCCCTTCATATCTCACAGCAGCCGCTGGTTAGTCAGATCAGGCTTCAGCACTACGAGTCTGGTCAGTTTTCCCAGCCCCATGTAGCTGGGTTATTTTCTGTTCAACATTTCCACCTCTGAACCTCATGGGTCTGTTCCTAGAATCTAGGCCACTTATTCAACAACTCCCAGCAGGTCTGCCACCCCCTGGCCTCCTCCCTTTCTCCACCCTGTGCATTTCCTGCCCCGCTCCAACCTCCAAACCAGATGGTGCAAACCTTCCCCTCTCCGGTGTATTTGCTGTCCCTTTCCCTCCTGCAGGAACCCACCAGCAACCCCCGATAATCCCTACCTGAACTGACTCCTCTGCCACCATTTCTCTCCCTTGTCCCACGGGAGGACGGGATGAACTGGAGCGAAACATGGACGTCATTCTGCAGCCTGGCAGGGCGAGAAGGGCAGTTGTGGAGGTTTAGGAACGGGCTTTAGTTCATTTCACAGCACGATTCTCCCAGGCTCTTTCCCTGCAGACAGACACCCTTGAGTCTGTCATGCTGAGAAAAAGTTTGTTCTCTTTGTTAGAGTAGACCTGGCTCCTCCTGCCAGGCTAAGCCCACAGAGACATTTTTAACCTCCCTTCTCCCTCCCCTCACTCCGTAACAAAGTCTCTGAACACAATGCTAGAAAAAAGCAGAACTAAAGGATTCACTGTGGGGGATTCCCTCGGACACTGACCCCAGGGCAGCCACACCCCAGCAGGAGGGATATGGGGTCAGGAACTGGGTTTTCCTCTGTCTGATCCTCATCTTTTCCACAGGAAAGTGATTCTACCCACAGTGAAGTAATACATCTGTCTGGGCAGATTAGAGATCTGGAAAACGCTCTTGAAACTCTTCTCTCCCACGGCCCCTTTCAGTCTCTTTCTCCTATCTCCTTTTCCCTGTCCCCTTCCCCCTGCCCATTTGGTAGGAAAGTCCCATTCCCGGGTTGTTTGCTCCCCATGGCTGGATTTGCCCCTGCAATTGCTAATGGGATGAGAAATGGGGGAGGGGGGTGGTCTGTTTGTGTAGAGTCATTTTAAGGCCAGACCCCAGCATTTTCCCTTCATTTCTTTCAGTTACCTGGAGTCTCTGGCTCAGAATTTAGTATTAACTGGGCTCAGGGCTGCCCTAGGGGGCTAGTACCAGCTGGAGAAAGTCCTCACCTGGGCCGGGCAGAGAAGAAGCTTTAATTAAGGTCACTTCCCAGCACAGAACCCCTGGTGGGGGAGCAGCAGCTGCTCAGCCTGGTCTCCCAGATCACAATGGAGGCTGCAGGGTCTGACCCAGGAAGCTAAACCCCAATATCCTGAGCAGAGAGGGACAGAGCCTTTGAGCAGCCTTCCCTCCCTTAGCTCCCTGGGGAGAGCAGCTAATGAGAGCCGCTCCTCACAGGGAGAATTGCTAATCTCATTTGCCCCACTGTTCTTCTGGAGTCCCTCCTTGTCTTTCCATGCAGTGACTCTGGAGTAACAACGGTCTCAATGAAACCAGATTTCATAAAGAATGAGTCCAGAATGCTGTGGAAGAGATCATTATGTGGCAAGGCTAACCCTCTTCTCACCTCCCTCCCCCCCAAAAATCTTGGACTAGGTCGGGGGGAAGGGGGGAGATGAATTTTCCCAACAGAACCAAAAGTTCCTGCAGTTTTCAAAAGAGGAGAAAAGCAAAACCTGTTATTTCACACACACTGTTTGATAAGTGGATAGAAAGTTATCACAGTGACTGGGCGTGGCTGGGGAATGCCTGGCAGTGCTTGGAGCCAGGATTCTGGCACAAGTTGATCAGAGAGAAGGAGCATGGTTAGTAGCAGTCCCCACAGCCCACAGCCAGGGGCCCCAGACACCCTCCAGCCAGGGTCCCACCAGATATTCCCTGGGGCGCAGCCCCCAGATACCCCAGCCAGGGACTCCAGATACCCCTCAGAGCCCCACCGGCCAGGGAATCTCCACCAGACCATGACTGCCAGGTTGGGAATCCCAAAGGGTTCCCCCCACCAAGATCCCCCAGCAGCCAGGGACCCCCCCAAAGGGGACTCCTCACTGGGAACTCAGTCCCTCACTGCCTTCCTGGGATTCTCCCACTACCTGCCTAGGACCGCCACCTGCCCTCCAGTAGGATCTGCCATGCCATTTGCCTGGGGCCCCCTCCTCCCCCCCAGTGGGACCCCCTGATGCTTTACAGTGGAACCCCTCACTCTGCTTGCCTGGCATCCCCCAATGTAGTTCCGGGGATTCCCCCCGCCCCCATGCACTGGGCATGGCAACGATCCCAGGAGCCAGCAGGGGAGGCCCAGACAGCGCCTCTGGCGCAGCACCAGGCACCCTCTAACTCCCTGCCCCGCCTCCCCAAGACACGCCCACCCCCACTGTTCTGCAGCCACCAGGCCCCCGGCGATACCCACCTCCAGGACCCATAGCCTCAGGGCTGGGCACATCAGAACTATCCCCCCGAAACCCCAAACCCTCCAGTACCCACCAACCTGACTAGGGTCCCCCCTGCCCAGCCAGCCAGAGGCCTCCCAATACCACAATGCCCCTTCAGCTCCCGCTGCAATCTCCCCACACAGACATGCACCCCCCAGCAACAGTGTTCCCTCGCAGTGTCTGGTAAGTGGATAGAAAGTTATCACCACCCCTTGCTGGCCAGTCACACATGCAGGGGGAGCCTGGGGGGACGCTTCTTTAACAGGAGAATGGAAGGCCTGGAGGGCCAAAATAGGTAAGAAATTTTCATGCAAAATAGGTAAGAAATTTCACTAGCAAATAATGGCCACCATGGATCCACCCCAGAGGTGGCTACATCTTTGCACTGCAGGAATCAACCCCTCACGGAGACCCTTTGTCATGGGGTTTGGGATACTTCTGGACCCACGCTGCACTCAGAGGGACCTCCTCATCCCGTGCCAGCTGGGGAAAAGAAAATGGTCCAGCCAAGTCTCCTGTTACCAGGTGGGGGCCGCTGATCCCCAGTCAGGGGGAGGCCTCTGGCTTTGATGTGTATTAAGTATGTGGCTGGTCTCTTTCATTGGCAAACATTTTAAGAGAGATAAAGGGGGGAAGAAATGATTCTCAAAGGAGAGGGGAAAGATGATCACGGGGAAATTTAACCCCCTGCAACCTCCAGGATGGAGAAGGACTCAGGGCAACAGGTTCCCTCCAAGGAAAAAGTTGTTGCTGGGATTTAGAGACATGGGGAACAGCCCCAGACACAAAAGGATTTTTAATTGACATTTGATAATGATGTAGAAAGAGGGAAATCCTGAGAATTGAGATCAGTGTTCAGAAATGAAAGAGAAAGGGTGGAAATCTGAGGGATTTTGGATCCATTTATGCAAATTATAGAGAGGAAAGTGGAAAATGAGAGGGATTTTATAGCAGTCGTTGATAGGAGGTAAAATCTGAGTGTATTTCACATTACTATTTGATAAATGAATGGAGCGGAAATGGGCAACATTGGCAAACATTTTATATCCATATTCAAGAATCTGAGAAAAGGTGTAAATCGGATTTTTTTTTTTTTAGTATCTTATAATTAGAGAGAGAGGGAAAAATCTCAGGGCATATTCACTTAGAAATAGACAAGCAGAGAGAAAGTGAGGCAAATGTTTAGGTTATTTTATATCAATCTTTGAGGGTTGCAGAGAATGTGTGTCACAAACTTTGCAATGGATAACATGAGAGAAAAACGCCAAGATCGGAGGGGATTTTTATATATTATAGGAGGAGTGGGAAAGGGGGACTGGTTGGCTGGATTTTAAGTGACTGTCCAATACATAAACAGAAAGTGATGGTCCCCCCCACCGCCCCCGTTCCCCTGGGCAGCAGGGAGCCCTCTGAGGGGCTGATTGAAGAGGGCGGGGGGGGGGGAGCTGGAGGGCTCCCTGGGGGAGGGGAGGGGGCGGCAGTGGGGGATGGGGAGGTGGGGGGCAGGTGGGGGCTGGGGGCAGCGGTGCTGCGGTTGGGGGGAGCAAGTGGGACTGGGAAGCCGGGATCGGGGGCAGCCCCAGGGGGGACACGGGCCCCTCCCTTCCCCGCCCCGGCAGAGACCCGGCGTCTCCTCCCACCCCCACGCCGGGGGCAGCCAGGTTGGGGGATGGCTCCGGGCTCCAACTTCCCCCGACACCGGGACAAATCGCTGCGGATCAAACGGGGGGGGGGGAATCCCGCCCCCCCCCCACGGGAGGAGAGTTTCAATGGACATGTGAGGAGGAGGGAGAGACGGGGGGGGGGATCAGGGGAGACGAGAGAGCGGATCGGGGGGGGGGGGAGTTTACAGCCACGTGGGAGCTACCGAGAGAGAAAAGGGGAGAACTGGGGGCATTTGTGCCGGGGGGGGAAGGGGCACAAACAGGGACAGGATCCAAATAACTCCCCCCCCCCCGGGAATTTCCTGGCTGCACAGAGACAGTTCAACCCCCCCCCCCCCCGCAACTCCGGCTTCTCCCCCCCTCACCCCCCAAGGGACCCCCCCGCCGGGCCCCAGTCTCTGCCCCCCCATCCCAGCCGTGCCGGGGGCAGAGTCACTTTCCTGCCCCCCCCGCGGGGTCTCCCACTCACCGGGGCGGGGGCGGGCAGAGCCCGGGGGGCGGGTCCCGGCTGCAGAAAGCCCCCCCCGGCCGGGCACGGGGGGGTTAATGACGGGCCCCCCCAGCACAGACCCCGGGGGGGGTGAGCCGCGGCCGCTCAGCCCGGGCTCCCGCCTCACGCGGGGCAGCAACGGAAGTGACGTTGGGGTCTCTGGCTCTGGGCATGCGCAGATCGGCGGATGGGCCGGACAGCGCAGGAGCGCCCCGCGGGAGAGGGAGTTCCTGCCTCTCCCGGCAGCGGAAGTGACGTGGGGGGCGGGGGAGCCCGGCTGCGAAGGCGCGCGCGGCGCTGCGGCTCTGCCGGGCTCGTGCGGGGCCGTTGGAGGGTTCTGTGGCTGCCGGCTCCACGCATGCGCAGATCGGGGCGGCGGCGGCGCCGCCGCAGCCTCCAGGTAGCGGAGCGAGCCCCGGGGGCGGGGCCGGGCGGTGACTCTGCCCCGTGTCCGGGGGGGGCCCGGCCTCTCGCAGCGCCGGGATCTGCCCCCGGGGGGGGAGACCTGAGGGAAGGGGGGAGGGAAAATGTCGGCGCAGCCCGGACGTGGCGGGGCGGGGGGGCTGAGATCCCCTCGGATTTACCGCTGGCCCCCCCCCGCGGGACCCCCCGCTCCCGCCCTACCCCCTTTCTCTCCCCACAGCAGCGAGGGGGAGCCCGGGTGACCCCCCCCCGTTTCCCCCACCTCCCCGAGACGGGCTCTGCCCTCCCCCCCCCGTTTCCCCCACCTCCCCGAGACGGGCTCTGCCCTCCCCCCCCCCGTTTCCCCCACCTCCCCGAGACGGGCTCTGCCCGCCCCCCCCCCCCGTTTCCCCCACCTCCCCGAGACGGGCTCGGCCCTCCCCCCCCCCGTTTCCCCCACCTCCCCGAGACGGGCTCTGCCCGCCCCCCCCCCCCGTTTCCCCCACCTCCCCGAGACGGGCTCTGCCCTCCCCCCCCCGTTTCCCCCACCTCCCCGAGACGGGCTCTGCCCTCCCCCCCCCCGTTTCCCCCATCTCCCCGAGACGGGCTCTGCCCTCCCCCCCCCCGTTTCCCCCCTCTCCCCGAGACGGGCTCTGCCCTCCCCCCCCCCGTTTCCCCCACCTCCCCGAGACGGGCTCTGCCCTCCCCCCCCCCCGTTTCCCCCACCTCCCCGAGACGGGCTCTGCCCTCCCCCCCCCCGTTTCCCCCACCTCCCCGAGACGGGCTCTGCCCTCCCCCCCCCCCGTTTCCCCCACCTCCCCGAGACGGGCTCTGCCCTCCCCCCCCCCGTTTCCCCCACCTCCCCGAGACGGGCTCTGCCCCCCCCTCCCGTTTCCCCCACCTCCCCGAGACGGGCTCTGCCCCCCCCTCCCGTTTCCCCCACCTCCCCGAGACGGGCTCTGCCCCCCCCTCCGCGGGCTCTGCCCCCCCCTCCCGTTTCCCCCACCTCCCTGAGACCTCCTGAGATTGGAGGTAGACCAGTCTGGGAATGTCTAGGGATACTTGGTCCTGCCTCAGCACGGGAGGCCTGAGTGGACGACCTCTCAAGATCCCTTCCAGCCCTACACTGAAATAATTCCCTCTTGTGCTGTGTCGTGTTCTCCACTGAGCTGCTTTGCATGGTGCCCTTTGGAACGGGGATCGCACCATGTTGTGTTGCAGAGTTTTATGGGGCATTGCTTTGCCTCAGCTTGTTTGGTACCTGTGTTGTGTTGGTTTGAGCTGAGCTCTTTTCCATTGTGTACTTTAGGGTGTGTTAGTTTACACTGTGTTGCTTTCTTTTCCTTTGTATTGTCATTTTACGCTGTGGAGTGTAGGTTGTGTGTTTTTGTTTTATGGGTTTTTTTTTTCTGAATTGCCTGATAATATGTGGTGGTGGTGGGTTTTACTCTGTAGGTTGTGTTTTTTACGTATATATTGCATCACATCATAGAAATGTAGGGCTGAAAAAGACCTCAAGATGTCATCAAGTCCAGCTCTCTCTGCCGAGGCAGGACCCAGTATATGTAGATTATCTGTAGTAGAGTTTTGTCCTGCATGTTCTTAAAAACTTCCAGGGAGAGAGTCTCCACAACCACCCTTTTAAGACTATTCCAGAGCTCACCTATCTTAGCTTACCCACACAGATTTTAGTGGTGAGCAGCTCTGGAGAGCAGGAGTCCACAGTGAGTGGGCAGCTGGGTAAAGAGACTAAAGTTGGGAGGAGAAACTTTGATGTGCCCAAGGTCACCCAGTCTGTCTGTGACAGAGCTGGAAATAGATCCCAGTTCTAGGGCCACTGTACTGCTGTTTTGGGTACCGAAGGTCTCTGTCACACTAGTGTTTTAGAGGGGTAGCCATGTTAGTCTGTATCAGCAAAAACAATGAGGAGTCCTTGTGGCACCTTAGAGACTAATACATTTATTTGGGCATAAGCTTTCATGGGTTAAAACCCACTTCATCAGATGCATGGAGTGGAAAATACAGTAGGCCGAATATATATACACAGTACATGAAAACCTGGGAGTTGCCTTACCAAGTGGTGGGTCAGTTCTAACGAGGCCATTCAATTAAAGTAGAAGTGGGTTATTATCAGCAGGAGGAAAAATCACTTTTGTATTGGTAATCAGGGTAGCCAATTTCAAACAGTTGACAAGAAGGTGTGAGTAACAGTAGGGGAAATTAGTTTTTAGTTTTTGTAGTGACCCATCCACTCCCAGACTTTATTCAGGCCTAGTTTGATGGTGTCCAGTTTGCAAATTAATTCCAGTTCTGCAGTTTCTCGTTGGAGTCGGTTTTGAAGTTTTTTTGTTGAAGAATTGCGAGTTTTAAGTCTGTTATTGAGTGTCCAGGGAGACTGAAGTGTTTGCCGACTGGTTTTTGAATGTTATAATTCTTGACATCTGATTTTCGTCCATTTATTCTTTTGCATAGAGACTGTCCGGTTTGGCCAATATACGTGGCAGAGGGACATTGCTGGCACATGATGGCATATATCACATTTGTTTTAGGCACTGGTGCAAAACTTTAGTATAGACAGAATTTACACTAGTACTCTCTGATTGGCACTGATGCACCCTGTCCCTGTTTGAAGGCTTCTGGGGACAGTGACCCTCACTGAGACCTGGGGCTGGCTGAACAGTGGAGCTGGTAACGGAGGGGCAGCAGTGAGTGCTGGAGGTATGAGCCAGGAGCACAGCCCCACAGGAGTGCGCACTGACTTCTCCTGACCCAGGACACCCACCCCCAGCTGTGTGCAGGGACTGCAGCTGAGCTTCCCAGCCAAGACAGCCTATGCATCCCTGGACAAACCAACTCTTTCTGCAGCCTAATACAATAGGGTCTGGGGACCTTTCCAAACTGTGGGTGACGGGGCTCTGGAATTAGCGGGCTCTGTTCCTGGCTCGGTCACTGACCTGCTTGGTGACCTTGGGGAACTCACAACCCCTCTCTCTTTTACTCCTACCCATTGTCTACTTGGATTGTGATTTCTTTGGGGCAAGGACTGTCCCTCTCTGTCTGTGCAGTGCCCAGCACAATGGGGGTGCTGATCTCAGTCAGGTTCTCTGCCATGCGCAGCACAATGGGGCCCTGATCTCTATCAGTGTCTGTGCAACACAAGGCACAGTTTATGGACTCACAGGCTTTAAGGCCAGAAGGGACCATCATGGTCATCTAGTCTGACCTCCTGCACATCGCAGGCCACAGAACCTTACTCACCCACTTCTGTAATAGACCCTGAACCTTGGGCTCAGTTAATGAAGTCCTCAAATAATTATTTAAAGACTTAAAGTTACAAAAAAATCCACTATTTACATGAGTTTAAACCTGCAAATGACCCATGCCATACCCCATGCTGCAGAGGAATGCAAAACAAAAAACCCCAGGGTCTCTGCCAATCTGAGTCTGGGCAAAATTCCTTCCCATCCCCAAATATGGCGATCAATTAGACCCTGAGCATGTGGGCAAGACCCAGCAGCCAGACACCTGGGAATGAATTCTCTGTAGTAACTCAGAGCCCTGCCCATCTAGTGTCCCATCACCAGCCTTTGGAGATATTTGCTGCAAGCAGTTGCAGATTGACTACACGCCATTGTAGGCAGTCCCATCCTACCAATCCCTCCAGAAAGTTATCGAGCTCAGTCTTGAAGCCAGTTCGGTTTTTTTCCCCCACTGCTTCCCTTGGAGGCTGTTCCAAAACTTCACTCTGATGGTTAGAAACCTTCGCCTAATTTCAAGCCAAAACTTATTGATGGCCAATATCAATTGGTCCTAGTGCCAACATCGGTGCTAAATAACTAAATAACTCCTCTCCTTCCCTGGTATTTTCCCTTCTGATGTATGGATAGAGAGCAATCATATCTCCCCTCAGCCTTCTTTTGGTTAGGCTAAACAAGCCAAGCTCTTTGAGTCTCCTCATAAGGTAGATTTTCCATTCCTTGGATCGTCCTAGTAGCCCTTCTCTGCACCTGGTCCACTTTGAATTCATCCTTCTTAATCATGGGAGACCAGAATTGCCCACAGTATTTCAGATGAGGTCTCATTGGTGCCTTGTATAACAGTACTAACCCTTCCCTGTGTCTACTGGAAATACCTTGCCTGATGCATCCTAGTACTGCATTAACCTATTTCACGGCCGCAGCACTTTGGCAGCTCATAGTTATTCTGTAATCAACCAATACGCCTAGGTCTTTCTCCTCCTCTGTGACTTCCAACTGATAATTCCCCAGCTTATTGCAAAAATTCTTGTTGTTCATCCCTAAGTGCATAACTTTTCACAATTAATTTTCATCCCATTTCTATTACTCCAGCTTTCAAGGTTATGCAGATCTTCTAGGATGATATACCTGTCCTCCTCCTTGTTGGCAATCCTTCCCAGCTTTGTGTCACACTCCCACTTTTTGTGCTAGGGTCACAAATGAAAATATTGAATAAGATCGGTCCCAAGACTGATCTCTGAGGAACTCCACTAATAGCCTTCCTCCAGCCTGACAACTCACTGTTCAGTATGACCCCTTGTAGTCTCCCCTGTAACCAATTCCTAAGCTACTTTTCAGTTCTCATATTAATCCCCATCTTCTCCAATGTAACAAATAGTTTCCCATGTGGAACTGTATCAAATGCCTTACTAAAAAGAAAAGGAGTACGAGTGGCACCTTAGAGACTAACCAATTTATTTGATGCATCCGATGAAGTGAGCTGTAGGTCACGAAAGCTTATGTTCAGATAAATTGGTTAGTCTCTAAGGTGCCACAAGTACTCCTTCTCTTTTTGCGGATACAGACTAACATGGCTGCTACTCTGAAACCTGATTCTAAACTGAATTTAAAATTGAGATAAATGCATTAAAGATGATCTGACACCTAATTTCTATTTCTTAATGACTGAAATTTTGATACTCGCTCACACCATCATTTTTTTTTAAAGCACACAGTCAAGTTAATGAATGAAAGCACACCAATTATTGACTGCTTTGTGTTGTATTAGCATCTGATTAGGAAACCTAGTTAAAACTGTACCACTGTAAGTGGAAATGCATCAACACAGCTTAGCTCCAATGTGTTTAAATGTGAATGAAAAGTTTCTAAGCTAAATACATGGCAGGATGGTAAACGGGGTAAAATACACAGAAGTGCCTCTACCCACTCCTGTTGACTTCTTGTCCCAACCCCCCATGAGTTCTGGCCTCTTGGTCAACTCGGCTCCCAGTCCCACATCAGCTGTGCCCTCTCCCAGCCTAAAACCCTTCTACTGCAGTTTTTCATCCCCCTCGTCCAGGCAGGGGGTTGGTGCTGCTGCCCCTAAGGCACCTGCATCAGTCACTGTCTCACATACTGGGGCTCTTTAGATTTCAGGGAACAATTTGTCAGAGTTACTGACTCTGGGAAGTGGGAGAGAGGAGAGGCTGAGAGGGAGTTTGCTCCCCATGCTCTGTAGGGCCATGTTCAACCCTGGTAGCCTCCATGTTACCTCATCCTCCACCCTCCCCCATGTGTCTATGCTCGTGTGTCAGAGTGTCACCTTCTGATCATAATGCCACTGGCCTCAGCAGAACTCCCAGACAGGAGCTACATCACAATGGGGTTACGGTACTGAGAGTAAAATACATCCCAGGGAGGGTGTAATTATCCTCAAAGCAGGCGTTACAGTCTAGGAAGTGAAAGAATTAAAGTGCTTCATTACTTAAAGGTACGTTTGAAAGGATTGGATTTTTATTAATAAATTGCAGTAATGTTGATTTCACTGTACACACACATGAAAAAATATTTATATAGGTAAAATACAGAAATGGTTCTGGAGATATTCGAGTTTGATTGAAGGATATTTACACTGTATATTTTGCATGTGACGTTGACAATTTGTGTTTGAACCATTATAAAGATTTGGCTCTTTGAATCTCAACATTTACTGAAATTAAATAATTGTTGTCTGACCACCCCCATAACTTCCCACAACGCTGAACATTGAAATTGTAAACATTGAAAAACGGGCTTAAAAATAAATACTCATCATCATTTGAAATTTGGAAAAGGGCTAAGAATAAAGCATTTTACTCTATAAAGTTCCAGATTAGACTATACTGATTTGTAAAGACACATGAGATCTTTCTCTCAGGGTATCAACTTCACTGGGTTGTTTCTTTTATTGGTAATTCCCAAAAGTCAATAGATAAATAACATTCTATCAGTTATGAAGTGGCCGTTTCAGATTTCTCACGAGTGTCTCTTATTTTGTACTAGGGGCCAGGTCCTTAGAGCGACGGGACCTTGGTTTCATTTTAACTTGTGCATGCTCAGCAGTTTCTGGAGTGTGGTTCAAAGTATTTACATGTTTCCCTGGCCTGTTCTTAAAAGTGTTGCTAGAGAAAGTGAGGCGGGACAGAAATTCACCGCAGGATGAGGAGCTGAGTCTCTTCGGTATTTACAGCTCATCGGAAGGAGGACCGGGATTGGTGGGTGTCTGGGGATTTAATAATAAACAAACTAATATCATCATTCTTAGTGAATTTTCATCTTCTAATTCCCATAACCCACTAATTATCTCTGGCTGCCCCCGACAGTCTGGGGAGGGAGTACTAGTAAACTCCTTTGGCCAGTGTGGAACCTAAGGCACAAGGATCTTTCAGTGGCTGGCTCAGTGTCCCCCGGAGTGAAATTCACTTCAATGGATAAATCCCTAGTTGCTGTGCTCTGCAGAGGGGTGGGGAGCTGGATTCCATCCCCCATTCCTGGGAATGGACCTCCCCCCCCATCTTCACCCCGATGTCAGACACTACCCCAATCTTCCCTGCAGTGGTGGACCCACTTGATGCTGCCAGAGCCATCTACCATGGGACCTAGAGGGGGCAGAGGCCCAGCTCCAGAACTGCTACCCTTGCCCACAGCCCCCATGCTATGCTGGAGTTGCCCTGGCTTTCCTGTCTGCAGATGTATCTAGCTGTCTGGGGACCCAACCTGTGCACCCACCACACACAAACTTTCTCACAACACACATGCCAGGATGGGAAGGACCATCTGGGGCTGGCTGCAGTCTCCCCTTGCTGCTGTGAGAGGAATGGGGTAGTCCCTTATATAGGACACAAACACACCCATGGGCAGATGTGAAATGTAGTTTCTTCCAGGGGCTTGAAATGTTTGGCTTAGAGTCTTGGAGCTCTGTCTTCCTGTTTGTCTCCTTCTGCCACTTTCAGATCTCTTAGAGAGACCAGGTGGGTGAGGTAACTTCTTTTAGAACCAATTAAAAATCCCTCTCTTTGATATCCTGGGACCTACATGGCTACAATAATTCTTTTCTCTTTTTACTCTCTCTCACCTCCCCGTCAGCTGAGACTGTCCCATGTAATGGGAAAATAAGGGTTCAGTCCTGTCACTGAATTGGGTCTTGCCAGCACTAACAGGGGTGAAAGTCTGTGTGCATTAATGACAGAAGCAGCTCTGGGACTTGGAGACATAGGGAGAAGAGATTGGAGTTTGCAGGTGATATTTGTGCAGGGTGTGAGTTACTCATGAGGGAATTCTGTGCCACTGTATACGCGCAGAATTTACGTCCAGTGCAGACGTCCTTTTTTTTTTTTTTTGCATGAAAAAAATGCTTTCTGCCCGAGAAGTGCTGCAGTTCTGCCTTTCACCTACCAGAGGCCCCTGTGCACCAGAACAGCTCAGCAGCCAGCTGGGTTCATGTTGGTGGGAAACTGTTGCCCTGAGCTATACTCGAAATGGGAAGAGAATTAGTGGGTGCAACTTGGGAGAGTCCTGATGTTACACTAATAAAATAAGACGAACAGGATCTTGTAAAAGGGACAAGGCAAAATGCCACGTTTATTGTAAATAAAAATATAGAAAACACACACCACTATATTACTACTTATTCCTTACTTATCCATAGATACATTCATACAAGTTCTCCATAGTTGTTATAGTTACCAGCCTAGAAGTTGCTTGTGACAGAGTACTGGCCTGTACACGAGAGTGGAGCCAAGTCCGTCAGATGTGCATCCGATGCTCTTGGAGGGTGGTGGCAGAACCGGAGACTCTCAGTTCTCAGAGTCCATTTTTATAGGAATTTATTCCTATGCCAGTCCATGGAAATTGCTTCATCATATTGTTCGTCATGACGGCTCCAGGACAGCTGTCAGGTGCTCATCAGCTTTCTTCATCCTTTGAATCATTCGGGTGGATTCCAGTTTGCCCTCCAGGGGTTCTCTGGTTGTTTCCACCTGGCGCCTTCTTCAGCCGATTGACACTGAATTCCTAGGCTGGCACTTCCCTGATTATTCAAAACCAGTCATTCATTCATATACATTCTTTACTTTAATAAGAGCACATTTATCATTTCACTGAGTATTGTTATTTATTTGAGACTCCCTGTCTCTTAACATTCCTTCAATATTTCTGACTGTCTTTTAACATTCCTTTAACATTACTGATACAAAGGTGTTGTTTATTTGAGACATTCCTTTAATATTCCTAATACAGAGGTGTTATCTATTTGAGACTCCTTGTCTTTTAACATTCCTGATACAAACTATAGAGGGTGGGAGTCTCTATGTGATATTTCTATGAGCGCCGTGCCAATTAATGGCTTTCCCTGGTTGTTGTTACTTTGTAATGGAGATGGACACTTTTTTGTATCAGTTTACAGAGTCAATTGAGCAGAACCAATTGGAAAGTAAAGTCAGTTGAGTGGTTTGCATTCATAAGCGTCAATATCAATTACAAGCAAGGGAAAGGTTTCAGAGTAGCAGCTGTGTTAGTCTGTATTCGCAAAAAGAAAAGGAGGACTTGTGGCACCTTAGAGACTAACAAATTTATTTGAGCATAAGCTTTTGTGAGCTACAGCTCACTTCATCGGATGCAGCTCAAATAAATTTGCTAGTCTCTAAGGTGCCACAAGTACTCCTTTTCTTTAAGCAAGGGAAAGTATCAATTTAGAGAGAGTAGAGTCAATTGGGCGGTTTAGGTTTACAAGCGTCAATCTCAATCACGAGGTATCAGTTTAGGGAAGGGAGCATCACTTAAATTAATTAATGGCTTACAAGATACTTAGAGTCAATTGACGGTTTGCAAGCTTTAACACAAACAACACACAAACACAGTCAGCAGCTATGGAGAGCTGCAAGTCAATATTGCAGAATTACAGAATTATTTCAAATAGGGGAATTACAATTATTACAAGAATTACAAATATTATGACAATTATTCCAAGTAGGGGAAATACAAATATTATAAACAGAATTACAAATATTAAAAATATGCCTACATAAAATATGCCTACACTGAGACACGGCTGCCCCTGGGGGTGGGGACAGGGTGGTTATTCTCTACTCACAAGGGGGTGTGGAAGGGGAACGGGAGGAGTAAGTGTCCCTCGTGGAGACTGCCCACCCCAGCTGCTTCTGCCCCACACCTAACCCCAAACCTCTTCACCTCTCCAGTGATCGGCTGCCAGTCTTCCCTCGCTGCTACCCCTTCCTGACTGGCAGAGAACCTCTAAATCCTCGCCCCTTCTCTTTAACTGTGAAAGTTGCCTTGCCCAGGACTTTGCTGCCTGTGTGAATAGCAGGTAGGGATGGGGAGCCATCACCTTCTGGGTATTTACTGGACATTCATCTAGTCACTGCCCCCTTCATTCATGCAGAGGTGAGGTTGCCCAGCCACGTGCTTTGGGCTCCAAACTCAGCTAATAGGAAGTCAGGAGCACAACAGCCATCTTTTGCCACCTTTAACATCCCATAATAGTGTATCTGGTGTTGATGGACCTCTCCTGCCAGGCAGGGTGTAATGCATTCTGTTGCCAGTCAGCACTTCACATAGGTAAAGTCTCTCTCCTGTCCGGTGATTTACAGAGGCTCACAGTGCAGCTAGTCAGATATTAACCCAGGCAGCAACTCACAAGCATTCAATAAAGTCTAAACACTAAACACATTCTTATAATTCTCATACCTGTTCTAACAATACTAACACAGGTGAGCCAAACTGATTCCAGCTCTGCGTTTGTCCATGTTAAATTAAGACATGGGGTTATTTGCAAGAGCTAACATCTCATCTGCCAGTGTCACAGGCAGGATGGGCAGCGATGGTGTTTCTAGCCTCTGTTTGCCAGAAGCTGGGAATGAGTGACAGGGGATGGATCACTTGATGATGACCTGTTCTGTTCATTCCATTGGAAGCACCTGGCATTGGCCACTGAGCTAGATGGACCATTGGGCTGACGCAGTGGGCCGTTCTTCTGTTCACAGTCTCTATCAGGTGTATCTACTCATTTGGACTCACTGGGGAGCCACAGAAAGAAACAAGATGTGGTGAGTCAAGAAGGCCCAGTCTGAGAGCCCCCAGAGTCATGCTTTCCAAAAGCTAAAAAGGGGGCACTCCCAGGAGAGACTGTATAAAGGCTGGAGCATCAAACAACTTTATAAACCTGAGAGAGCTGCCTTGGGCACAATGACAGGGAGAATTCCCCCAAAGTGACTCCTTTGATTCTGCTCTTCTCTGGCCTTTGGTTCATAGAATAACAGAACTGGAAGGAACCTTGAGAAGTCATCAAGTCCAGTCCCCTGCACTCAAGGAAGGACTAAGTATTATTTAGACCATCCCTGAGAGGTGTTTGTCCAGCCTGCTCTTAAAAATCCCAATGATGGAGATTCCACAACCTCCCTAGGCAATTTATTCCAGTGCTTAACCACTCTGACAGTTAGGAAGTTTTCCCTAATGTCCAACCTAAACTGCCCTTGCTGCAATTTAAGCCCATTGCTTCTTGTCCTGTCCTCAGAGGTTAAGAACAACAAATTTTCTCCCTTCTCCTGTAACAACTTTTTACGTACTTGAAATCTGTGATCATGTACCACCTCAGTCTTCTCTTCGCCAGACTAAACAAACCCAGTTTTTTCAATCTTTCCTCATAGGTCATGTTTTCTAGAACTTTAATCATTTTTGTTGCTCTTCTCTGGACTTTCTCCAAGTTGTCCACATCTTTCCTGAAATGTGGCACCCAGAACTGAACACAGTACTCCAGTTGAGGCCTAATCCGCGCGGAGTAGAATGGAAGAATTACTTCTCATGTCTTGCTTACAGTACTCCTGCTAATACATCCCAGAATGATGTTTGCTTTTTTTTTACAACAGCATTACACTGTTGACTCTTATTTAGCTTGTGATCTACTGTGACCCCCCAGATCCCTTTCCGTTCTACTCCTTTCTAGGCAGTCATTTCCCATTTTATACGTATGCAACTGATTGTTCCTTCCTAAGTGGAGTACTTTGCATTTGTCCTTATTGAATTTCATCCTATTTACTTCAGACCATTTCTCCAGTTTGTCCAGATCATTGTGAAATTTAATCCTGTCCTCCAGAGCACTTGCAACCCCTCCCAGCTTGGTATTGTCCGCAAACTTTATAAGTGTAATTGAGAGCCTCTGTTACGGGGAGGGTTTCACCATGTCTCACAGCGTTA
Organism: Chelonia mydas; assembly: GCF_015237465.2. Lineage (NCBI taxonomy): Eukaryota > Metazoa > Chordata > Testudines > Cheloniidae > Chelonia > Chelonia mydas. The sequence goes on along the minus strand of NC_051268.2, from coordinate 5,713,980 downwards.
CACCCTGGTGGGAGGGGGCTAGACCTGTACTGGAATACGGTCACTCTGTGCTTCACAGTGTGGCAGAACCTAGAATGTCCATTAGCAGGGAAAAATCCTGGGGGGAATTGGCTTGTGGAATGGACAAAAGCCCCTTCTGAATTCTCTCACATTCCCTTCTCGCCCTGGCAGGCTATAGAATAACGTCCACGTTTCACTCCAGATCATCCCATCCTCCCAGGGGAAGGAAATGGCTGCAATGGATCTGGCTCAGGTAAGGGATTATGAGGGAGCTGGTGGTGGGTTCTACTTGGAGGGAGAGGAGCAGTAAAAGCATAGGAGGGTGGGAGCTGGTAGAAGTGGTGGGAGGCAGGAAATATCTAGGGTGGAGAAAGGGAGGGAATAGGATTTGAGAAACCTGCTGAGACTTGTGTAATGTAGGGTGTGATCGGTTGTCACCCAGGGTGCAGTTTGAGGGGCTTTTGGGAACCGCTGTGCTCTCTAACCTTCAACCTGGGCTGGCCCTTCATACACTGCTTTGCTGAAGATTCAGCCAGCCTCTTGAGGCCCAGTTATCACCCAGCACGATAGCAGGTGGTGCCATGCATCCAACTAAGCTACCTGAGTGCTTTACCTAAGCCACTCAAGGACAGATAGAAGACAACAGCTGATTTCCCAGCTCCCCAGTTTTGCACCCATGCTGGAGTTTAAACCCAGAATTATACCTTCTTACACCGGACAGGGATCTGTACAATATAAACTCATGAATATAGTTTTCCTCTGCCTTGATGTGGGAAAGAACTGCACAACAAGCTTGTGTTAACCAAGCTGGGACTTTCCCCAGACACTTCACTCAACATACACTGGTTAAGATAAAGCATAAAACAAGTTTAACAACTACGGAAAGATAGATTTGAAGTGATTATATGTGATAGCAAACAGATTAATTTAGATTACTCAGAAAATAACTAAAAACTCAAACTAAGCCTAGCATACTAGATGGATAGAATTTGAATTAGCAGTTTCTCACCCTGAGTGATGATACAAGCAGTCCACCAAGTTTCCATACATAAGCTAGAAATCCTTTTACCCTGGGAACAGAACTTCCCCTCAGTTCAGTCTTTGTTCCTGAGGTGTTTCCAGGAATTCTTTAGTGCGGGGAATGAGGCCAAGAGATTGTGTCACCCCACCTTTTGTACCTGTTCCATATGGCAGGACTCCTTTGTTCCAAACTCAGTTCCCAGACCAGTTTGTGGAAAAATACAGGTACCAAAATGGAGTTCAGTGTCATGTGGTCTGGTCACATGGCCTAGCATGCCCTGCTGGGTCATAATATCCATGACTCATAGGCCGGCTGAAACATTCACAGGAAGGCTAAGCTCTTCCATGGTCCATTATCTTTGTTAATGAGCCATCCGCACGGTCTGGCTTCTTCATTGTTGTATCTGAAAGGCTAGTTGTGGGTGTTACCCAGAGTAACCACATTTGAAATACAGATACATACTCAATATCCATAACGTCAGATACAAACATGATCCATGCACACAGGTAGGATAATCATATTCAGTAAATCATAACTTTTCCACTGACAACACACATGATGCATCTTGCGCAAAATGCATCATAATTATGTCGTAATCATATTGTAATCATATCACGATGCTGAATATGGGGTGTAATGTCCGATAGGGCCTAATTTCAAGGCACAGGAGTTGGGAATGGAACTTCCCCTCTCTGTGGAACAGGAAATAACCCTCCAGCCAGGGCTGGGAAAACTTCCCAGACTCCCTGTGCTAGAGCCTGAATCTACTGACACTTGATTAGTTACCACCACCCCCAATCTTTGTGGCAACTGCAAACTTTATCAGTGATGATTTTATATTCTCTTCCAGGTCATTGGTAAGAATGTTAAATACTAGAGGGCCAAGAACCAATCCCTGCAGGAATCCCCTAGAAATAAATCCACTCGATCATGGTTCGCCATTTACAATCACAGTTTTTAATCTATTTAATGTATGCCGTGTGTATTTAGTGTCATTCTAGTTTTTTTGTCAAAATATTGTGCTGAACCAAGTCATATGGCTTACAGAATCTAGGTATATTGCATCAATACTATTAGCTGCAACCAAACTTTTGATCTCATCTAATAAGGATATCCAGTTCGTTTGACAGGATCTATTTTCTCTAAACCTTTGTTCATGGGTACTAATTATATTATCTTCTTTAATTCTTTATTAATGAACTCCAGTATCAGCTGCTCCGTTATGTTGCAGAGTATTGGTGTCAGACTGACACTCTTGTAATTAGCTGAATTATCTCTTTTCCACTTTTTAAATATTGGCACTGCATTGGCTTTATTCCAGCCTGATGCAATTTCCCTAGTGCTCCAAGTCCTAATTAAAATCAACATTAACAGTCTACCACACTCCTCTACCAGGTCTTTTAAAACTCTTGGATACAAGTTACCTGGACCCGCTGATTTAAACATGTCTAACTTTAATAGCTGCTGTTTAATGCCCTCGTGAATTCTTGTTGGAATGGAAAGAGTGTCGTCGTCAATATCTTATGGTATGACTACATCATCTGGTTTTCTCCAAATCCAGGAGAGAAATATTTATTGAACACTTTTACCTCTTCTGCATTATTTTTGATAATTCTGCCACTTCTATCTAGTAATTTACCACTACCATTCTTAGGATTAATTTTTTACTTAATATACTTTTAAAAACTTCCTGATTTTCATTGACCAGTCATTTATTTTTGATCGCATCCCTTACCAATTTTCTACACTTCTGACCTTCTAACTTATATTCTTTACTATTGACTTCCCCTTTGTTCCATGTATTTTATTTGGAGAGTGTTGGGATTTCTACCAGGGAGCCACCAGCAGGGCCCAGAGACAGCCCCATCTCCTATATCAAGCTCTGGCTAGTAGGTGTGTCATAAACATGAAGACCCTGCCTTTGTCTGTCAGCTGGGAAACACAAAGGTTCTCTCTACTCTCTGATGCCTCCTGGCTGCTCTAACCAAGGTGGGGTGGGACTCTGTTAACATGTGCCTCCCGGAGCTTCCATTTACCTGGTGCTGCTGTTCCCTGAATAGTGGGGCTGTGACTGGGGCAGCAGGTAGTAAGTGTGGGACTCTTGCTCTTTCAGGGGCCGGTGACCTTCGAGGAGGTGGCTGTGTATTTCACCAGGGAAGAGGGGGCTCTGCTGGACCCCACTCAGAGAGCCCTCTATACAGATGTCATGAAGGAAAACTATGAGACGGTGGTCTTGCTGGGTAAGGAGTCCTGTCCCCTCAGTTATTAGAAGCTGTGGTGTCTCCAAAGAACCTGAGTCATAATAACTTTTTACCTTCATTCGTCATACAAGTTTTGACAAGTGTCCTTGCCCCCCCTTTTTGCCTTATCTCCCACCCACTAGTATAATTTTTGGACATGTGCCTTTTTGGTGCCATCAGTCATTTTAAAATTTCATTTAATGTATCCTTATTGGCTTCATTAATAATGACATTAATAACTGTAGCTTTCATGCCTTTTCCTCACTTTAAGAGGAAAATATGCCTCCTGTAGAATTCTAAATTGAGTAAATAGGTGTATGGCTCATGCATGGCTTGTGTGACAGTCCGATGAGCTCTCCTTTTGATAGGAGAGCTCATAATTTTGCCATTCAGGACCCCACGGGTGAAAGGAGAATAGAGTTGTGGGAGGGGAGGAGAAGTAGGGGAGTACATAATTCTGGGGTGCCAGGACATGGGGAGGGTGTGTGCAGGATTAGAGATAAGAAGCAGAGGGGAAGGATGAAGTAGTGAGACACAAGGAGGGAACACAAGAAGCTCCCAAAGTGCCGGGAGGTGATGACGGCTGAGAGTAATGGGAAGAAGGGGAGGGGGAGTGTGGAGGAAGGTCACCCAGGGCTGGGTGGGTCAGTGGGAGGGAGGAGAGGTTTGGGGATCTAGAGCTGTGGGGGATCCGAGACCTTTAAGCCCGAATCCCTACCCAGGCCTTGTTGCTTTAGAGCCTACACTCCAGTTTTATTTCTGTTCAGTTTCACTTCATTATACATTTTTCCCCAAATGTTGTTGTTTTTATGCTTGACCTCCCTCTCCCATTCATTACCCCCTCCCCATCTCTATGCACAGTGACCCTGGCCATGGATCCTGAGTCCTTGCTGCATTCCTCCCTTCCGTAGCAGGGCCACTACCCAGGCACAAATGGGCATGTTGATGATGATGTGACAGGGTGGTGGTGTAGCCTGTACAATTTTTACACCTACGTATTGGGGTACAACTTGCCCTTGTCCATGGCTACTCAAAGTTAATTGAGAAGATGGAATTTGGTGAAACATACAGAAACTTGATTTAATACAGACAGTTATAATTGAAATCATAGGCAAGGATCAAGACACATAACGATTAGACTAAGATAAGTATAGTAAAGAGGGTCTTGCATTGTGCATACTTCCAAGTTATGGACACCATTGGAAACAAAGATCATTGGGCAAGGGAGACCATCAGAAGGGAGGCCCTGCTTCAGTTTACACTGTCTCGGGGATCTGACAAAATGAAAAAATGGTAACTAGAAGAGGTATTTTATCCAGTTCCTTATGGTAATAGGATGGCTATATCGCATATCTGCTCCTTTACTTTTATTACTATAATGTCAATAGCTGCCCCAACCCATATGTGGCCTTTGGGAAGTCCATAATTAAGCATCAAGCATTTATACTCATGATTTACATCACTTATTTATCAATAATTCCAAGATATGAATGTGTCCAACTGCTGAGATACTGCATAGCAACCTAATTGCTAAAACCCACCCCAAACTTTCTTCTTTCAGAATCCTGTGGCATATTGCACCTGTTTGTGGTTACTCGGTAGTCTCTCAAAATGAGGGTGCAAAATATCTGACCTGGGATTCTCTCTTTAGGCCTATTCAGGTAAATCCCAGACTTCAGCATAACTACTCCCACAAAGCCTCAACCTAATGTAAGGCCCTTGTTATAAATATAAAGGGAAGGGTAACCACCTTTCTGTATACAGTGCTATAAAATCCCTCCTGGCCAGAGGCAACATCCTGTTACCTCTAAAGTGTTAAGAAGCTGAGCTAACCTGGCTGGCACCTGACCCAAAGGACCAATAAGGGGACAAGATACTTTCAAATCTGAAGGGGGTGGGGGGGAAGGCCTTTGTTTGTGCTCTTTGTTTATGTGGTTGTTCTCTCTTGTGACTGAGAGAGTCGAGACAGAAATACATCTTCTCCAACCCACCCTAATCCAAGTCTCCAATATTGCAACCAGTATAGGTAAGCCAGGCAAGGCGGATTTGTTTATCTTTTGTTTTATGTGAATTTTCCCTGTGTTAAGAGGGAGGTTTATTCCTGTTTTCTATAACTTTAAGGTTTTGCCCAGAGGGGGATCCTCTGTGTTTTGAATCTGAATACCCTGTAAAGTATTTTCCATCCTGATTTTACAGAGATGATTTTTACCTTTCTTTTTTTTAATAAAATCCCTCTTTTAAGAACCCGACTGATTTTTCCATTGTTCCAAGATCCGGGGGTTTGGGTCTTTGATGATTTTGTAACCAATTGGTTAAGATATTATTCTCAAGGCTCCCCAGGAAAGGGGGTGTGTAGGGCTTGGGGGGATATTTTGGGGGAAGACGTCTCCAAGTGGTCTCTTTCCCTGTTCTTTGTTTAAAACGCTTGGTGGTGGCAGCATACTGTTCAAGGACAAGGCAAAGTTTGTACCTTGGGGAAGTTTTTAACCTAAGCTGGTAAGAATAAGCTTAGGGGGTCTTTCATACGGGTTCCCACATCTTTACCCTAGAGTTCAGAGTGGGGAAGGAACCCTGAAAGCCCTTAACTGAAGCAAGCTTAATAACCCATTTATTTATGTTCACCTCCTTTCCCCTCCATGCATGTTCCAAGCTAATAAGCAATACTCTGATAATGACATTTTACCTCTAGCGAGTATAAAATTGCCCACAAGACACGATACATAGGGCATGGCTACACTTGCAGAGTTAGAGCGCTGAGAGTTGAACCAGCCCTCGGAGAGTGCAGTAGAGAAAGTGCTGCAGTGTGTTCACACTGTCAGCTACAAGCGCACTGGTGTGGCCACATTTGCGGCACTTGCAGCAGCATTGGGAGCGGTGCATTATGGGTAGCTATCCCACAGAGCACCTCTTCCCATTCTGGCGCTGTTGCTTGTGGGAAGCGGGGCGGAGGGCGGTGCAGCATTCTAGGTCCTGGCCCAAAGCCCCGCGATGCATCGCTTTGCATCCCAGCAATCCCTGTGCTTCTGTCCACATTTGGCGCCATCTGTCAATGTTTCTTTTCTACTGCATGGTCTGTCTTCCCTTTCAGTCTGTGGAAATTGCTGATGGGTCTCGCCACCACATTACAAACAGCAGTCGAGTTACTCCTTAAGCACAAACTGACAGTGAGGAGTCCGACGATGATGTCGACTCTCATAATGCATGTGACACAAGATTGCTTGTGGCATTCACGGACATGCTCACCACCATGGAACTCCACTTTTGCGATCGGGAAACAAGCACTAAGTAGTGGGATCACATCATCATGCAAGTCTGGGATGACAAGCAGTTGCTGCAGAACTTTTGGATGAGAAAAGCCACTTTCCTGGGACGGTGTGCTGAACTCGCCCCCACCCTGCGGCGCAAGAACACGAAATTGAGAGCTGCCCTGCCGGTGGAGAAGTGGGTGGCTATTGCAATCTGGAAGCTGGTAACTCCAGACAGCTACCTATCGGTCGCTAACCAGTTTGGAATGGGAAAGTTGACTGTTGGAATTGTGTTGATGCAAGTTTGCAGCGCCATTAATCCCATCCTGCTCAGAAGAACCATGACTCTGGGTAATGTGCATGACATTGTGGATGGCTTTGCACAAATGGGTTTCCCCAACTATGGAGGGGCGATAGATGGGACACATATTCCAATTCTGGTACCAGCCCACCTAGCCTCCGAGTACGTTAATTGGAAGGGGTATTTCTCTGTGGTTCTCCAGGCACTTGTAGATCACCATGGGTGTTTCATTGACATTAACTCAGGCTGGTCTGGAAAGGTGCGTGATGCACGCATCTTTTGGAACACAGGCCTGTTCAGGAAGCTGCAAGCAAGGACTTTCTTCCCAGACCAAAAGATCATCGTAGGGGAAGTCGAAATGCCCATTGTGATCCTTGGAGACCCTGCTTACCTTTTAATGCTGTGGCTCATGAAACCCTACACAGGGAGCCTTGACAGCACCAAGGAGTGGTTCAGCAACAGGCTGAGTCGGTGCAGAATGACTGTGGAGTGTGCTTTTGGCCGTTTAAAGGGCTGCTGGCGCTGTCTGTATGGGAAGCTGGAGCTGGCTGATGACAACATCCCCATGGTTATATCCCTGTTTTCTACCTTCCATAACATTTGTGAGAGGAAGGGTGAAAGATTCACCCAGGCATGGACCTTGGAGGTTCAAGACCTGGAGGCTGAATTTGAACAGCCAGAGAGCAGAGCAATTGGAGGGACCTAGCACGGGGCTGCAAGGATTAAGGAGCAATTTGAGGCTGAAAGCCACCAGTAATGTTTGGTGCCCTGCACAGGAGTGAAGTGCAGTGGTTCCAATGTTAGTAGGAGTCTGTTTGCTACACTGACTTGCAGTGCCTGTTGCTTTCCTGGCTAAGGTATCTTCTACTTAACACAATAATAAAGAATGTTTTCAAAGCCAAAAAATCCATTTATTGAAAAGAAAATTCAATTATTGAAAAGAAACACAACTACTTGGGAAGCAGAAAGGGAAAGTGGGTGGGCTGGGGAACGGTTCAATAACAGATTTGCATATGTCCGGTTATCATACTCAGCCTTCCTGTCTGGAGTGCTGTGCAATGAATGGATGGTAAAATGCATGGTGATGGGGGTTGAGCGCAGTGGGTAAAGGTCGTAGTTTGCAGTTTGCAGGGCTCGGTGGTGAAGCTACAGGTGTTGGAGGCAGTGGGTAGTGATAAGAACCTGGATGTTGGGGAAAGTGGGTTGGAGGTGACATGGGGGCACAAGGGAAAGCATTTTGGGAGAAGGGCTGCAAGGGGGGCGGGTGCGGAAGTGCTCTGCCTACATTGCTACGAGCGCCTGTGTCGAGTCCACTTGACGCTCCATAATTCTTAGCAGCCGCTCCGTGCTTTGGTGCCAGCCATCCGCATTTTGCTGGTGGACCCTCCTTTCCCTCTCCCCCGGCTCCTGCACTTTTTGATTTTCATTAAGGGACTGCTGCATTACTTCATGTTTCTTACATTCTCCTTTTCTGGAAGAATTAGAGGCTGTTGCTCCTGAATTTTACTGTTTAATTCCCCAGCCTTCTCCACACACTTGGGGAGTTTAATTCTCCCTCCCATTACACCTGAGTCAGTAGATTTCCTCATTCCCCAAAATGTGCTTTTGTGATGTCACAGTTCCGGGGTAGCTAAGCCTTTGACCTGCCTCCATGGTCTGCTCAAGGAATGCCCTCTCGGGTATCAGGCCTCTACCCAGCCCCTCTCTATGGGTCGGGACCCACATCCCTCTCCGTTTTGACCAGGGTTTGAGGATTGCAGCTTATCATCCACTGTGTTCACTGGACTAACCTCCTGGTCCTGTGCTTTGCTTTCTCTCCAAGGGCTGCGAGCAGTGTGTGTGAGAGAGAGAGGTGGGAATTTTGGTGATACTTCTATGATGGCAATACGTACCTCAGTTTCCCTCTGTGATTGGTATTGCTATGATTAGAAAGAGCAGGAGAGATGAGGTGTTTTGTCATGTAGCTTTCATGGGGTGATATGAATGGGTCATTAAGGACTGGCTTGGGCCAACCTAGATCAGTGGAATACCCGACAGAGACAAGGGAATAATTGTCACCTGTCCATGGGAGGATCTCAGCTTGGCTGAGTGAAGCATACATGGACTTGTTATGTTTTTGGGAGTAGGAAGAACTGGGCTTGCTTACGCAGGGAGCTCTACCGGAGCAAAGACAAATGGACAGGCACAGTGAAAGGAAAACAAACTGTTTTCTACAGCAGCATGGCTTAAGGGCATTGGCCAGTATGGACTATATCAGGGGTCTCAAACTCAAATGACCATGAGGGCCACATGAGGACTAGTACATTGGCCCAAGGGCTGCACCACTGAACACCCCCGCTCCACCCTTTCTGTGAGGCCTGGCCCCACCCCTTCCCTGTTGGGAACGGGGAACCGCGGCCAATGGGAGCTTCGGGGGACGTACCTGGAGGGGCAGCCAGGGCAACACACAGACCCCTGTGCCCTCCCTCCCCCACATCCTGGTTGCTTCCCGGAGCAGTGCAGGGACAGGGCAGGGAGGCAGGTGCCCCAGGTGTGTGCCAGGCCGAAGCCAATCTATGTAAATGCTGGGGGGGGTGGGGGGGCCATGAGGAGCTGGCGGGCCGCAGAAAATAACCTCGCGGGCCGCATGCAGCCCATGGGCCATGTATTTGAGACCCCTGGACTGTGTTGTCGTCTTTGCTTCTCTGTCCTAATCTAAGGACTTTCCAATGCTGTGTTTAACTTGACTAATAAACCCTGCTGTGTTTTAAAAGTCTTCCCAGTGTCACAGCAAAAACTTGCTCTGTGCATTGACTGAGGAACAGTCTCTGAACAGGAGTGTCGTTCAGCTGGACCTGCTGGGCAGAGCTCACAGGTTGGAATAGGAGTGTTGAAGCCAGATGCTCAGTCTCCGGTGTTGAAGCTCCATGGCCCATCCTTGTGGAAGAGTGGGACCCAAAGGGGCACCGCCCAAGGACGGTTTAAAAGCTCTGGCATTGCACAGATCCTATGGATCCGTGACAGTGTGCCAGTGTGCCTTATGGGGAAAAGATATAAAACAAGAAAAGGATCTAAATGCCTATTGACAATCACCCCCTCATCAGTCCTCATGGGAATCCCTGATCAGTTCCAAAGTGTATTAAAACCTTCCTTAAAGGCTTTAATTTCCCTGGTTCTTGTCACGCAGACAGCAAGCAGCAAAAGACCAGACGTCCGAAGTGCACACAATGCGATAGAGTCTGTTCCCCAGTGTTCCCTTCCCAGCTCTGACACCACAGAGCCATTTACCCTGTGTCCCCCTTCCGAGCTCTGATGCTGCAGAGCCTTGCCTGTGTCTCTGTTCCCTGTTCCTGTTCCTTCCCTTACAAACATGATTCCAATTTCCCTTCCCCCTCCTGTTTGACCCCAGTTTATATAGTATTATTCTCAGCTATACCGTAACCAATCATTTTACTGAAATTTAACTAAGCAATCCTAACATACTGTAACATAATTCTCCAACCAATTATATCCCACTACCCTAATTAACTTACACCTAGCAAAATTAATTATACAGCAGAAAGAAACAATTAGAGAACCAGATAGATTAACAACAGAAAAGTGGGGGCCATAAAGAAATGAGGGTTTCACAACCAGAACCATTGATAAGTGATTTCTTGCCAGACAATGCTGTCAAACTAAGTTTTCTTTAACCGTCTTCAGATCTGTTTCTTTATCTGGTGGTGATGGGCACTATCTGGACAGGCTCGTCTTCCTAACAGCCCAATACCAACTTATTTCAATGTGACTGGTTTGGGATGTGAGGATGTGACCGGTCGCTTCCCAGCTTATGGCTGCCCCTGCTGCTTAGACAAAAGCCTTAGCCTAAGAACAAGGCCTCGGACTGTCTCAGTGAGAGAAGGCCCATACACAGGCAGACTGTGCCCTGATCTACACTATGAGTTTAGGTTGAATTTAGCAGCGTTAGCTCGATTTAACCCTGCACCCGTCCACATGACAAAGCCATTTTTGTTGACTTAAAGGGCTCTTAAAATCGATTTCTGTAGTCCGCCCTGACAAGGGGATTAGTGCTGAAATCAACATCGCCGGGTCATATTTGGGGTAGTGTGGACGCAATTCGACAGTATTGGCCTCCGGGAGCTATACCAGAGTGCTCCATTGTGACCACTCTGGACAGCACTTTCAACTGAGATGCACTAGCCAGGTACAAAGGAAAAGCCCCGGGAACTTTTGAATTTCATTTCCTGTTTGGCCAGCATGGTGAGCTCATCAGCACAGGTGACCATGCAGTCCCAGAATCACAAAAGAGCTCCAGAATGGACCAAACAGGAGGTACTGGATCTGATCGCTGTATGGGGAGATGAATCCTTGTTATCAGAACTCCTTTCCAAAAGATGAAATGCCAAAATATTTGCAAAAATCTTCAAGGTCATGATGGACAGAGGCTACAACAGGGTCCCGCAACAGTGCCATGTGAAAATTAAGGAGCTCAGGCAAGCCTACCAATAAACCAAAGACTCAAACGGCCACTCCTGGTCAGAGCCCCAGACATGCCGCTTCTATGATGAGCTGCACGCAGTTCTAGGGAGGGCCCCTACCACTACCCCACCCCTGTCCGTGGATACCTGAAAGGGGGGAATCTCATGCAACAGGGATGAGGATTTTGGGGACGAGGAAGATGAGAAGGAGGAGGATAGCGCACAGCAGGCAAGAGGAGAAACTGTTCTCCCTGACAGCCAGGAACTGTTTATCACCCTGGAGCCAATATCCTCCAAACCCAGCTCCCGGACCAGGAAGCCTGGTGAGTGTACCTTTGTAAATATAATACATGGTTTAAAGGTAAGTGTGTTTAATGATTAATTCACCCTGAAGACTTGGGATGCATTCGCAGCCAGTATAGCTACTGGAAAAGTCTGTTAACATGTCTGGGGATGGAGCGGAAATCCTCCAGGGACATCTCCATGAAGCTGTCCTGGAGGTACTCCCAAAGCCTTTGCAAAAGGTTTCTGGGGAGGGCAGCCTTATTCCGTCCTCCATGGAAGGACACTTTACCATGCCAGGCCAGTAGCACATAGTCTGGAATCATTGCGTAAGAAAGCATGGCAGCATATGGTCCTGGTGTTTGCTGGCTTTCAAGCAACATCCGTTCTTTATCTCTCTGTGTTATCCTCAGGAGAGTGATATCATTCATGGTCACCCTGTTGAAATAGGGGAATTTTATTGAGGGGATGTTCAGAGGTGGCTGTTCCTGCTGGGCTGTTTGCCTGTGGCTGAAAAAAAATCATCCCCACTTTTAGCCACGCGTTGGCCGGGGGGGGCATTCACGCTAAGCTGTTCACGTTTGGCTGGCAGGGATCTTCCCTGATACTAGTCATGTGGTGGGGGAGGGGTGAATTGATCATCCCAGAGAATTGGGTGGGGTTAGTTGGGTTTGTGCTACATCTTAACTCAACAAAAAGCAGCCCTTCCTTTTAGCCCGAAAAAAGCAGCCCTTCCTTTTAAATGGCCAACTCAATGGGTGCTTGGAATGGGAAAGGAGGGTGCTGCCGTTTAAAACCATTCCCACATGTTATCAAGGTTGAAGAAACCAAAAGACTGTGGCTTTCCATGGCTGCCTGCAAGCCAAATTCTGTTCCTCAGCCTTGCGTGTGTGATCTCTCACACTAAACCGGAGGCAAAATGCGACCTTGTACCGAAAACACATGTGCTATGTCATATTAACAGCTTGGTTCACTATGAAAGAGTCTACCCATTATTCTCTAAAATGTGTCTTTTTAAATACTACTCTCCTTTTTTTCCTCGCGCAGTTGCAAATGTTTCAAAGGTCTCCCTGTCATCTCCATCCCAGAGGCTAACGCAGATAAGAAGGCAAAAAAAAAATGCACTCGCAATGAAATGTTCTCTGAGCTCATGCAGTCCTCCCACACTGAAAGAGCTCAGCAGAATGTGTGGAGGCAAACAATGTCAGAGTCCAGGAAAGCAGAAAATGAACACGAGGACAGGAGGGACGAGCGAGATGAGAGGGAGCGGGAGCAAGATGAGAGGGGGCGGGATGCAATGCTGAGGCTACTGGGGGATCAAACTGATATGCTCCAGCATCTGGTGGAGTTGCAGGAGGCAGCAGGAGCAGAGACCACCCCTGCAGCCCCTGTGTAACCACCCACCCTCCTCCCCAAGTTCCATAGCCTCCTCAGCCAGATGCCCAAGAACGCGGGGGGGTGGGGGGCCTCTGGGCACCCAACCACTCCACCCCAGAGGATTGCCCAAGCAACAGAAGGCTGGCATTCAATAAGTTTTGAAGTGCAGTGTGGCCTTGTCCTTCTCTCCTCCCCTCATCCACCACTTCACCCAGTGCTTCCCTCCTCCCACACCCCTCCCGGGCTACCTTGGCAGTTATCCCCCTATTTGTTTGATGAATTAATAAAGAATGCATGATTTTGAAACAACAACGACTTTATTGCCTCTGCAAGTGGTGATCAAATGTGGGAGGGTGGTTGGCTTACAGGGAAGTAGAGTGAACCAAGGGGGCGGGTTTTCATCAAGGAGAAAAAAACAGAAGTGTCACACTGTAGCCTGGCCAGTCATGAAACTGGTTTTCAAAGCTTCTCTGATGCATAGCGCGCCCTGCTGTCTGTCTGTGCATAATCAGCGACCAAGCGATTTGCCTCAACCTCCCACCCCGCCATAAACGTCTCCCCCTTACTTTCACAGATACTGTGGAGCACACAGCAAGCAGCAATAACAATGGGAATATTGTTTTTGCTGTGGTCTAACTGTGTCAGTAAACTTCGCCAGCGCGCTTTTAAACATCCAAAGGCACATTCTACCACCATTCTGCACTTGCTCAGCCTATAGTTGAACAGCTCCTTATTACTGTCCAGGGTGCCTGTGTATGGCTTCATGAGCCATGGCATTAAGGGGTAGCCTGGGTCCCCAAGGATAACATCCCCAACAGTTATTTTCTGGTCTGGGAAGTAAGTCCCTTCTTGCAGCTGTTCAAGCAGACCAGCGTTCCTGAAGATGCCAGCTTCCTGTACCTTTCCCGGCCATCCCATGCTGACATTGGTGAATTGTCCCTTGTGATCCACCAGTGCTTCCAGAACCACTGAAAAGTACCCCATGCAGTTTATGTACTGGCTGCCAAGGTGGTTCAGTCCCAAGATAGAGATATGCGTTCCGTTTATTGCTCCACCACAGTTAGGGTATCCCATTGCAGCAAAGCCATCCACTATGACCTGCACATTTCTGAGAGTCACTACCCTTGATAGCAGCAGCTCAGTGATTGAGTTGGCTACTTGGATCACAGCAGCCCCCACAGTAAATTTGCCCACTCCAAATTGATTCCCGACTGACTGGTAGCTGTCGGGCGTAGCAAGCTTCCACAGGGCTATTGCCACTCACTTGTGAACTGTGAGGGCTGCTCTCATCTTGGTATTCTTGCTCTTCAGGGCAGGGGACAGCAAATCACAAAGTTCCATGAAAGTGCCCTTACGCATGCGAATGTTTCGCAGCCACTGGGAATCATCCCAGACCTGCAACACTATGCGGTCCCACCAGTCTGTGCTTGTTTCCTGGGCCCAGAATCAGCGTTCAACTCCATGAGCCTGCCCCATTGCCACCAGGATGTCCAAATTGCCGGGGCCCTTGCTTTGAGAGAAGTCTGTGTCCATGTCCTCATCACTCTCGTCACCGCACTGCCGTCTCCTCGCCTGCTTTTGCAGGTTCTAGTTCTGCACCTACTGCAGGATAATGCGTGAGGTGTTTACAATGCTCATAACTGGTGCGGTGATCTCAGCGGGCTCCATGCTTTCCATGGTATGGCATCTGCAGGAGAGCAGAGTTGCAGCGGAAGTGGTGGCTGACTACGTATGCCACGAGAATAGATATTTATAGAGAACGACAAGTGGACCTGCTAGGTGGATTCAGGAGAGTAGAGTTGCAGTGGAAGTGGTGGAGGACGACGGTTAGTAATGTGCACATTTCCCAAGGAAGAACACACGTACCTAGGATCCCATGACAGACAACATGGAGAAATTCGCTATTGAGACAATAGCAGCAGTGCAGAGTTGCAGAGGAAGCGGTGTATGATGACGGTTAGCCATACTACTGCACCGTCTGCTGCCAGAAGCACCCAGGACACAACAGCAGCAGTGTGAGTGAGCTGAGCTGAGCGGGCTACATGCTTGCCATGGTATGGCATCTGCATGGAAAAAAGGTGTGAAACAATTGTCTGCCATTGCTTTCACGGAGGGAGGGGTGACTGATGACATGTACCCCAAACCACCCGCTACAATGTTTTTGCCCTATCAGGCATTGGGAGCTTAACCCAGAATTCCAATGGGCAGCAGAGACTGCGGGAACTGTGGGATAGCTACCCACAGTGCACTGCTCCGTAAGTTGATGCTGGCCATGGTAGTGAGGACGCACTCTGCTGACTTAATGCACTTAGTGTGGACATACGCAATCGACTGTATAAAATAGATTTCTAAAAATCTACTTCTATAATATTGACCTATTTTCATGGTGTAGACATACCCTGTCATTTTCCTTCTTTGTTTTTATACCCCTTTAACTAGCTGAGTGATAAAACTACCCCTAAGTTCTTAAAGTATAGGGTTTACAGGCAGGCCTGAATATCTATGTTCTAACGCTGGGTTCTGCCCCTTCGCCCATTCTGTGTCTGTCTTGTCCATTTAGATTGTAAATACTTCAGGGCGTGGGCTATCTACTATTCTGTTTGTAATTTGCCTAGTACAATGGGGATCCACTCTTAGTTGGTCCTTAGGCACTAAGGTAATGAATATTATAATAATAACTATCCTGCCATTTTTAGCCATTTTTAGCCTTGGGATGTTACTGCTTAAAAATGAGCTGGGCTTAAAACCATGGAATATTCCTTGTGACAAATTCCACTGACCTCTCGTTTTCCTTTTCTTTAGCAGGGTTTCCAATTTGCAAACCTGATGTGATCTCACAGCTGGAACGAGGGGAAGAGCCGTGGGTCCCAGATCTCCAGGGCTCTGAGAAAAAAGTGCTCCCGAGAACTCCCTGCACAGGTGAGGAATTGGTTAAACCAATGCAAAAATTGTCCGTGAATACAGAAAACATTTGGGCAGCCCTACAAAGACCTTATGAGCTCTCCAAGTTCAGCACTGTTCCCTGCAGATGTGGAATCATTATGGCAGATGTCACTCATTTGTTCCCACCTATTCTGACTGAGAACTGGCAGCAGGTCCCTCCCCAGTCTCTCTTTCCCCAGAGTGTTCTGGTGAGATGCAGACCAAAAGTGATCCCTTTCTCTCTCCTCTAGGGAAGGGCTTGGGGAAAATCAGCTCATGATAGGGTTGATCTCTCCTGCACATATTTTGGTTTGTTCACCCCTTTTTCCATTCCTCTCTCTGATATTTCCTTTCTCTCAGGTGCAGGGAGTGACCTATGCATGGATTCTCTCTGTCTCCCATCAGGTGATGGGAATGTGAGCGAGAATGAGGAGGAGAAACACCAACAGGAAGATGCTGAGCAAGTAGAACCACATGGAATGTTATCAGGAAGCTCCAAAGGGAATGTTTCTGGGAGTTCTGCACTCCCAGAAGAAGCAAAATCGTGTGAGACTCAGCAGAGGCCAGAGGAAAACTTGAGGAGCCACTCAGACCCTATTACATGTGAAACAATCAACTTGGAAGAGACACGCTACACATGCCATGAGTGTGGGGAAAGCTTCAATCGGAGCTCTGCCCTGATCAGACATCAGAGAATCCACACCGGAGAGAGATGCTACACGTGCTCTGAGTGTGGGAAAGGCTTCAGTCGGAGCTCCCACCTTATCATACATTGTAGAATCCACACTGGAGAGACTCCCTACACGTGCGCTGAATGTGGGAGAAGCTTCAATCAGAGCTCAAACCTTATCACACATCAGAGAATCCACACAGGTGAGCGACCTTATGGATGCTCTGAGTGTGGGAAACGGTTCATTGATACTTCAACCCTCATCTCACATCAGCGAATCCACACAGGAGAGATGCCCTACACGTGCTCTGAGTGTGGGAAAAGCTTCATTCAGAGCTCAAACCTTATCACACATCAGCGAATCCACACAAGAGAGATGCCCTACACATGTGGTGAGTGTGGCAAAAGCTTCAATCAGCACTCACACCTTATCGTACATCAGAGAATCCACACAGGTGAGCGACCTTATGGATGCTCTGAGTGTGGGAAACGGTTCATTGATACTTCAACCCTCATCTCACATCAGCGAATCCACACAGGAGAGACACCCTACACGTGCTCTGAGTGTGGGAAAAGCTTCAGTCAGAACTCACACCTTATCACACATCAGCGAATCCACACAGGAGAGACGCCCTACACGTGCTCTGAGTGTGGGAAAAGCTTCAATCGGAGCTCAAACCTTATCACACATCAGAGAATCCACACGGGAGAGACGCCCTACAAGTGCTCTGAGTGTGGGAGAAGCTTCAGTCAGCGCTCACACCTTATCACACATAGGAGAATCCACACAGGTGAGAAACCTTATGGATGCTCTGAGTGTGGGAAACGGTTCACTGATAGTTCAACCCTCATCTCACATCAGCGAATCCACACAGGAGAGATGCCCTACACATGCTCCGAGTGTGGGAAAAGCTTCAATCAGAGCTCAAACCTTATCACACATCAGCGAATCCACACAGGAGAGACGCCCTACACGTGCCCTGAGTGTGGGAAAAGCTTCAATCGGAACTCAAACCTTACCACACATCAGAGAATCCACACGGGAGAGACGCCCTACAGGTGTTCTGAATGTGGGAAAAGCTTCAATCAGAGCTCTCACCTTATTACACATAGGAGAATCCACACAGGTGAGAAACCTTATGGATGCTCTGAGTGTGAGAAACGCTTCAGCGATATTTCAGCCCTCATCTCACATCAGCGAATCCACACAGGAGAGAAGTCCTACAAATGCTCTGAGTGCGGGAAAAGCTTCCGTTGTAGCTCAAACCTTATCGCACATCAGAGAATCCACACAGGTGAGAGACCTTATGGATGCTCTGAGTGTGGGAAACGGTTCATTGATAGTTCAACCCTCATCTCACATCAGAGAATCCACACAGGAGAGACACCCTACACGTGCTCTGAATGTGGGAAAAGCTTCAATCGAAACTCAAACCTTATCACACATCAGCGAATCCACACAGGAGAGACGCCCTACACATGTTCTGAGTGTGGCAAAAGCTTCAATCAGAGCTCACACCTCATCACACATAGGAGAATCCACACAGGTGAGAAACCTTATGGGTGCTCTGAGTGTGGGAAACGGTTCATTGATAGTTCAACCCTCATCTCACATCAGCGAATCCACACAGGACAGAGTCCCTACACATGCTCTGAGTGTGGGAAAAGCTTCAATCATAGCTCAAGCCTTATTAGACATCAGAAAATCCACATGAGAGGGACACCCTACTGATGATCTGAGTGTAGGAAAACCTTCAATCAGAGCTCAAGCCTTACGAGACATCAGAAAATCCACAGTGGAGAGACGCCCTACACATGCCCTGAGTGAGGGGAAAGCTTCAGTTGTAGCTCAAAGCTTACCACACATCAGAGAATCTGCAGTGGAGAGAGACCCTACACATGCTCTGAGTGTGGGGAAAGCTTCAATCAGAGCTCAACCCTTATTAGACATCAGAAAATTCACATGAGAGAGAACTGTAATAAATGCCTTGACTAGGGCTGGCCAAAGGTGTTTCGTTTTTGTTTTTTTTTAAATCAAAGTTGCTAGTTCCCACATAGTGATCTTTGCACCATTTTCACCATGGTCTCTCAGCTCCCCCAGATGAGTTGCCTGCTCCTGCCTTTTGCAGCCCACCCTTCTTTGAAGTCAGTCCTGTGATCTTTTCTGTCAACTCCTTTCCTTTTAAGTCATAGGAGCGTGTGTCCCTCCAGCCAGGAATGTTCATCAGCTCCAGGTGGGAGAGAGAGGTTTGATTCCCAACAAGCTACAATGAGGCAAAAACTACCCGTGCCGTACATCCACTAGGACTGTACATGGTGTTGGCTGCTCACGTTAGTGATCTTGGTGTAAAAAGACAATTACAGTTGTCGTGCAGATGCAGCCGAGGTGCAGTGGTTGGCATTAGCTTTCCCCTTGACCTGACCTAAACTCCATCACTTTTCCTAGTCTAAACAAACCCTGAGCATCACGGTTATACCCTTCCCCCATTTCAAAGCAATTGTTAGTCATTAAGTTCCCCATTTGGGAACAAATTGTTGCATTCTCAGTTGCTCTGTTGTTGCTGCAGGTTGTGCTGGAGAGCAGATATTTTTACTACCATTTCCCTCACTTTAAATATATTGAAGTGTAACAAAAAAAATATCATTTCACCCTTTGTAACAACAGAAGAAGATAGGGTAAATCAGAGGGATTCCCTTATTCCCCATCACCATCCCAATCCCCCTGTTGTTCATTTGCTTAGGTTAATTTTATTTCTAAAGGGCTGGGAAGAGTATTCCCTAGAAAATGACTTGTAACTAAGCAAAATACCCATGCATTTGCCTCCCAAAGCAGTTGTGGCCCAGGCCCTGCAGCAGATCGCTCTTGAAGGTATCTCCTTCCGAATCATGTGCATGTTGCCGCCTATTTGGGAAATGCAATCCCTATCTAGATAGGGATGGGAAAAATGGAAGTGACCTTTCTGTTCAGCTCATCCCTGGGAGATGCTGCAAATGTGTAGGAAATGAAATCCATGATGAATGTGATATAGCTGCAGAAAGACACCTATTTTGAGTAGATACCTGACATTTGGTGTCTTACAGGGATTCTAAGCTGCACCTGAATTTAGTCCCTAATTTAAATCTGTGCCACCAGATTAAAGAAATAAAAGGGCATATTTGGGGGAGTTTTACTTCACTGTCGCTACTGATATGTTGTGTGGTTGGTGAAGAATTCTATGCCAGAGAAGTGTAAAATTACTCCAAGTAAGGTCAAAGATTTGACAAGAACTCAGGTAGAAATTGCAAGTACGAGTGGTTGATTTTCACCCCAGAGATGGAAGTTATGGTGACCTGTGGCCCAGGTAAACTATTTTTAGAATGCTGCTCCCTAGTTAAGTGGCATTGATCACACTCCTAAAGGATACCATGATTACATTGGGAACTGTCTTTTACCATTTGGATCCAAAGTTTCCTGAAGCGCAGAGAGAAACAGCTGATTCCTTCGGAGCCATCCCATGCCTATGGGTCCCAAACTGGCTGCATTGTTAGACAAGAAGTGCTTCCATGCTGGGGAAATGATGGTAGCTAATGAGAGAATGTATCAGATTTCAAGTTCAGACTGCAGGATACATGAGTGCTGAGTCCAGAGTCTGTGGTTTGGTCTCTTAGTTTTGTTATTAAGTCTTATGCATTTATATTATTTCTGCACGTCATCCTACTCTGAAAGATTAGAAAGTGTGAAAATGTAGCACAGGTGGTTTTTTCTCATGATGCAGTCTTCCCATGTAGTGTGAGACCCCCTTCCACCCCCACTTCTGGGAGAAGACCCAGGGAGAAATGAACTCACAGAAGTGGAAGGCGTCCTAGGTTATTGTAGAATGTGACTTCACACAAAGCTCACTGGGTGGAAATGGGAATTAAGAGAAAACTGCCCTATAGGTTTATAGTTTGTAATCTTTGAATAAATTGTTACCAGTGACAATGAAATTTAAACATGAAGTTAATTAGTGTAACGTAAGAGGCTGATTGTGATAACTTTCAGTGTTACAATATAATTCAGATTTTCTTCTAGTTCTCTCCCTTCCCCCTCCAACTATATGGAAATAGTGGCTAATCCTGAAATTAAAACCTCACTCCAAAGGAATTAGAGTGGGGGAATATGTGATACAAATAGCATGTATGAGAATAGAGACCCAGTATAGACTGTAATTATTGCTACTTTAAATGGATTTTATTTTGATAAATTTTAAAATAAATCTTCCCATAAGAGGAAAATTACTTGAGAGAAGATGTGTAACCTTTTACGCAGTTAGAGGATAACAGCCACAGAGTTCCGCAGATCTTGTTTGCAAAGCAAAGATGTCACATTAGGCAGGAGATGTCAAAATCTACAATGGTGATGGATGTGTGATGGGAGCTTTTCTGGGTTGGTTTTTTGGTTTGGTTTTTCAATTTAATTTTGTTTTGTTTTTGCAACGAGTTATTTTTATAGGTGCTGAGGTTTCTTTTCCTTTTTGAGCACAGCTGTTTAATCCTCAGACCTGGCCCTGGAAACCTCCTCAGAACTGGCCTTGTGTTTCTTTTATGTTTGCTATCTTTGGGGTTTACACATCCACACTACATGTGAAGCAGGCCTTTTCCAAACTGGCATTGGCCCAAATTCTGCCTCAATTCAGCTGGATTGGGACATGTCTGTATCAAAGGAGAGGTTCACACCTGATTTGCCCAGTAACGTCAGGGGAGGGGTGGTAAGATAGCATCAGTAGGAGTTGACCAACAATGAAGTTAAAGATAAGGGTGAAAGACTCTCACTTGCAGATCAACAAGCCTGTTCTGTTTATTCCCTCTGACACATCTGGCACTGGTCACTCTCAGGTAGAACACTGGGCTAGATGGACCATTGGTCTGACCCAGTATGACAAATCTTGCATTCTTATTAAGCCGTCTACGGCCTTGTCTACACTGGCAAGTTTCTGCATGGTAAAGCAGCTTTCTTCCCATAACTTCAAAGGTGTACACACGGCCAAGCCACTTAGTCTGCAGAACTCTGCAGTTGCAGCTCTGTAAAAAAAAACCCATCCCAACAAGAGACATACAGCTTTCTGCACCGGGGCTACAGTGCCGTGCTGCCAGTGTAGACACCTTGGTCGCTTGCAGCGCTGCAATTGGCCTGCGATTGGACGTCCTTCGATACGTCCCACAATCCCTGTTCTTACCTCTCCAGTCATCGGTTTGAACTCTACTGCACTGCCCTCTGGTGACCAACTGTGAACACTACCTCTTAAATTCCTTGGGAATTTTAAAAGTCCCTTCCCTGTTTGCTCGGTGATGCATGTAGTGGTCTGAGTGCATCTTTCCAGGTGACCGTGCATGCACCAGGCGATCCCCGGCTTGGAGCAATGCCAAGCTGCTGCACCTCATCAGCATTTGGGGAGAAGAGGCTATCCAGTTCCAGCTGTGCTCCAGCCGTAGGACTTATGATACCTATGGACAGATTTCACAATGCATGAGAGAAAGGGGCCATGACTGGCACGCACTGCAGTGCAGGGTCAAAGTGAAGGCACTGCAGAACATCCACCACAAGGTGTGGGAGGCAAACTGCTGCTCCAGTGCTGCACCCATGAGCCCCAGATTATACAAGAGCTGGATGTGATACTCAGTGGTGACCCCACCTCCACTGCAAAGGCCACTGTGGGTACTTCGGTGGCTCGCATGCCAGTTGAGAGTGGACCTAGCCAGGAGGAGAAAATCTTGGATGAGGATGTGGTGGTGGAGGGGGACCCAGAGGCAGCGGATGACTCGCAGGTCAGATATGTATGCAGCCAGTTCTTCTCTACCCTGGAGGAGGCTAGCCAGTCTCAGCCATCTAGGGGCTTTGATTTGGGGAATCACTGAAGCAAGTTGTTGGGGGCAGGAGGGTTGCAGAAAGCAGGAGTTACGGAGTGCCAAGCTGACACACTTCAGGCACTACTAACACCGCAAACTAAGCAGCGCTTTGTGTGCCTACCCCTGCAGACGCTGTCGCAAACCTCTTTC
Organism: Chelonia mydas; assembly: GCF_015237465.2. NCBI lineage: Eukaryota > Metazoa > Chordata > Testudines > Cheloniidae > Chelonia > Chelonia mydas. The sequence goes on along the minus strand of NC_051268.2, from coordinate 5,691,450 downwards.
CAATGTGCCCCCAGACATGGCTAACACAGTCTTATCAACCTCTTGGCTCCAGTCTGTACCCTCTGCGTTCCACTCCTACCCGATCACAGTCCAGCCCTGTGGATGTCCAGTATCTAGTGCACTCAACACCCATCCCTCTGCAGTTCATTCCTGCTGAAGTACGGTACCCGCTGCACTGTAATCCAGAGGATAAATTTGTATATGATACCTGGACAACCACAAAATTTTTAACCGTCCCTGGATCTCACCTCCTCATAGGACACTCCCTTCCCTCATCCCCCACAGTGATGATATGTTAGTTTGTTTGTCTCTCTCCTCCAGTGGTTGTTTTTTAATAAAAGAATAGTTTTGGTTTGAAAGCAATCTTTATTCCATTAATTGAAAGCAAACAGAGCCCTGCAAAGCAAGAGGCAATTTTCTTAAACCTTCATAGTGCATCATCTACACCAATCACAATCACCTCCTAGCATTACACGCACTGCACTGCCGTTCATGGCAATGAATATTAGTGGCTGTCAGCTTCAAATTGCTGCCTCAAGGCATTCCTGATCCTTATGTCCCCATGCTGCACCCCTCTAGTAGTGTTGGTCTCTGGCTGTTCAAATTCAAGTTCCTGGTGCTGAGCTTCAGTGGTCCAGCCCTGAGTGAAGCTTTCACCCTTCCCTTCACAAATATTATGGAGCGTACAACATGTGGCTATAAGCATAGGAATATTGTCATTGGTCAGGTCCAGCCTGCCATATAGGCAGCACCAGCGGGCCTTTAAATGGCCAAAAGCACTCAACTGTCATTCTGCACTTGCTCAGCCTGTTGTTGAACCACTCCTTGCTGCTGTCAAGGTGCCCCGTGTATGGCTTCATAAGCCACAGCATTAAGGGGCAGGCAGAGTCTCCCAGAATCACAATGGGCATTTCAACTTCTCCTAGGGTGATCTGGTCTGGAAAGAAAGTCCTTGCTTGCAGGTTCCTGAGCAGTCTAGTATTCCGAAAGGTGCGTGTGTCATGCACCTTTCTGGACCAGCCTGTGTTAATGTCTGTGAAATGCCCACGGTGATCCACAAGTGCCTGGAGAACCATAGAAAAATACCCCTTGTGATTAATGTACTCGGTGGCTAGGTAGTCTGCTGCAAGAATTAGAATATGTGTGCCATCTATCACCCGCTGCAGTTAGGGAAGCCCATTTGTGCAAAGGCATCCACTATGGCATGCACGTTGCCCAGAATCACTGCACACTTTTGTCAACACACGTTCAACAGTCGACTTTCCCACTCCAAACTGGTTAGTGACCGATTGGTAGCAGTCTGGAGTAGCCAGCTTCCACAGTGCAATTGCCATATGCTTCTCCAACAACAGGGCAGCTCTCGTTCTCGTGTTCTTGTGCTTCAGGGCTGAGCAAGCTCATCACAGTCCCATGAATCTGGCTTTCCTCATCTGAAAGCTCTGCAGCCGCTGCTCATCATCCTAGATGTGCATGACAATGCAATCCCACCACTCAGTGCTTGTTTCCCGAGCTGAAAAGCGGCGTTCCACTGCGGTCAGCACCTCCGTGAAAGCCATAAGCAATCTCATGTCATAGCTACTACGTGTGGATGCCCTGCGACCCCCTCTGCCTTCCCACAACTCTTAGCGGCAAAAGAGGAAGGTATGCTCTGTGGGATACTGAATGCACCGCTCTGAATACCGCTGCAAGTTTCAATATGCGATTGCGCAAGCAGCTGACAGTGTGAACACAGAATAGCGGTTTCCCTTCAGTGCTCTCTGAGCGGCACTGTAACTCCTGGAGCTGTAACTCTGCCCATGTAGACATAGCCTCAGAGAGACTGACTGCCAGGATCCCAGGACTGATCCCCTCTGGAGAATGAAGCACAACGTTGACAGGCTATGCAGCCTTCGCTAGTCTCCCTGTACCTGAAAAGCCTGCTACCCTGAAGTGCTGGACTGTCTATGCCATTACCTGGTTCCTAAACTGCAGCTACAGCTCCTACTCCAGGTGACTCCAGAGACAGAGATGGAGAGATCCAACCCTTATAATCTTAGAAATGTTTTGTTCCTTTTTCTATTTTTTGTCTGTTTCTTTTTATGAACTTGGAGACCTCCCAGCCCTTCTATTAGATTGGGGTGTAACAGTGTGGCTCAGTGGGTGTGAGTGTGTCAACACCTCTGAAATCTACCACGGGAAGATGCTAAGAAGAATAGTTCCCCAAATCTGAATAACCTTAAAACTCTGCCTATGAAATAGCTGAATGCATGCTCCTCACCCCTCCTGCACCCCCAGCCTCTCTCCCAGCCCAAAGCCTGCACCCAGCATCCAAACTCCCTCCCAGATCCTGCACCCCCACCCAGTGATGAGCTGCCAGAAGCTGAAGAACTGGTTCCTTCAGTCGCTCCGGGTCTTCGGCGGCACTGAAGGACCTGCCACAGAAGTGCCGCCGAAGGCCTGGAGCAAGTGAAGGACCCGCCGTCAAAGGCTCAGAGCAAGTGAAGGACCCGCTGCCAAGTGCCGCCGAAGGCTTGGAGTGCTGCCGGGTGAGTAAAAATTCACAGGGGGGGCCTCCCCAGCCAAGAGCTCAGGCGGGACAGACAGGACAGCCCGTGGGCCGGAGCTTGCCCACCCCTTTAACAACTGGTTCTAAATCGGCTTCAAAATTTAACAACCGGTTTGCGTGAACTGGTATGAACAGGCTCCAGCTCACCACTGCCCCCACCCATTCCCACACACCCAGCCCCAAAACTCCCTCCCAGAGCCTGTAGTCCTCACTCCCTCCTGCACTCCCATCCCCTGCTCCAGCCTGGAGCCTGCTCCCAGCACCCAAACTCTGTCCCAGAGACTGCACCCTCACCCCCTTCCAACGCACCCCCTCCTGTCCCCAAACACCCTCCAAGAGCCTGCACCCACTCTGACCACACCCCCTCCCATCCAGAAACTCCCTCCCAGAGCCTACACCTCTCACCCCGTCCTGCACTCCCACCCCCTTCCCCAGGCTCCAGCTCACCACTGACCCCACCCGTTCCCACACACCCAGCCCCAAAACTCCAGCCCAGAGCCTGCACCCAAACTCCCTCCTTGAATCTGCACCCCTCATCCCCTCCTGCACCCCCACCCCCTGTCCGAGCCCAGAGCCTGCACTGAGTCCCCAAACTCTGTCCCAGAGCCTGCACCCCAGACCCTCTCCCCCCCCAAACTCCCAGAGCCCAGCCTCTCACCCCTTCTGCACCCAAACTCCCTCTCAGTGCCTGCACCCTGCACCCCAATCCCCTGCCCCAGCCTAGGGCCTGCACCCTAGACCTCCTCCCCCCACCCAAAGTTCCTCCCAGAGCCTTAGGCAGGTGGGGGTGGAGTTTTGGGGGGGGCAGGCTGTGGGCATTCTAGGCACCACCAAAATTTCTACAAACCCGCCACCCTGTTGTCCACTGCACTCCTTGGTTCCCTCCAGCTGCTCCCTCTCTAGAGACTTTTTTCTACCCCATCTCACCTTCTCTTCTCTCTCTTTCCCCGCTCCCCTTTGTTTTCTATGGGACCTGGCCCCATAGTTCTATGTTGTGCAATATCTTGTTTAACTTTCCGAATCAGCTGGGGCCTGGAGAATATTTCCAGGTGGTTGTCCCCTACTTAGATTGCAGTGATCTCTGGTGTGTCCTCACGGGGAACCATTTCCTTAAAAGGAGCCAGGAGCTGGTCCCAGTGCATCCCCCATCTGTTGTGCGGAGAGAAAATTGCCTCCAGGCCAAGGCCCAGCTGCAAACCCCTGGCTGAATTACAGGCTGTCTTGGAAGCCCACTGCACAATGCTGTGCCCACAAATTCATATCGCCAGCCACAGGTGTACTTCCATATCATCTAAGTAAGAGACCTGGGGAAGGAAGCAGACAGGATTAAATCTTGTGGTGCTTATGGCCCAATACATGCATTGGCCTCCCCTCAGGCAGGGGATTTATCGGCCCTTCTGCCAGTTGGTGTCGACAGCAACAAGGGCTGGGTTCAATGTCTAGGAGAGGAGAGCAGCAGAGACGGAGGAGGAGAGAGAGTCGCAAGAGAGGAAGCAACTGGAGGGAAGCAATGCGTGCAGAGTGCAAACCAACCAGCTAAGGGTCACACAGGAGTCCTGAAAAGACAATAGCTGCAGGTCCCACGGTGTAATGGTCAGCCCTCCGGACTCTGAATCCAACCATCTGAGTTCAAATGCCAGTGGGACCTCCTGGTGCTGTGTTGGTTTGCTGCAAAGCCTTGGTGCTCAATGTGTTTCACTTCCTTGCTCCAAAGTGAGTTTTTTTCCTTCCTGCTGGGTCACTGATGCCCACTGGAGCTAGGGCTTTGGTCCGGCTGGTTCAACAGGCTGGTTGCAATAGGTTGGGGCCCTAGAATTTAACAGTCTAGCAAGAGATTCCTGCCGGTTGACCTGATGGTTGTGTTTCTTGCTGCTTCACCTGATGCTCACAAGTTTGGTCCTTGTACCTGCAGCTGCCACGCGCTTCCTCTTGCCCACATGGCACTTAAGGGAAGCAGTCCCAGGGCTAGGCTTAATAGTCAGGGAAAGGCAGGAGGGAGACAGTCTCAGGGTGGAGCCCAGCACACCTTTCCTCCTCTGGGCCCTAGAGCAGAGGCAGCTCTTGCTGACAGCTCTAAGGGAATGCTTAAATGCCACAGAGTAAACAAGGGCAGGGGAAGAGGAGGGGAGGGCTATGCCCATGCATGAATTCAGAGAGTAATTGATATCCACTCTCCATACACATTGATAAAATTTGAGCAGATACATGTTGCTGAATATGATAAATTTGGTAGACTATTAAAGAGCACATCTTTATATAAATGATATCTAGGAATTGCTAATATCAATATCAACTGACAATTTCCCTGTATAAGCAGAAATCCATAGAAATATCAATATTTGGCCTTATAGGAACTATGAGGCTTCCCTCCACCACAAAAAAAGGAGAAATGTTGTCATGTTTTACATAAATTTTCACCTTATAGATAACTTACATGTTTCTCACTGTTCTGAGTTCCATGGGACATGGGGAAGCTCTAGGAGATGGCTCCCCTTGGGATCATGGATTACATGGATCCAAAGGCTGGGGGAAGCCAGGCCCAACATGCAGCCCAGAATACCAATTCCTAGAAGCTCCCTCCTATAGAGAACTCAATTGAAGGGTCATGAAGAAACTGGATGTTAGGTAATTTTGGCTGAGTTCTTAATGCGATAGATCAGAAATTCATTGGGGTGTCCCCACACAGGTGGAAATGCTGCTGACTATGAAACTTCCTGTTTCTTGTGCTTTTAATGCTGTAATATTAGTGGCCAAACATACTACTCACAAACATCCTCTCTCTCTCACACACACACACACTTTTCAAGCAAATCCTTGCAAGAAGTCAAAAGTGCTTTCTGGATCTCACTGCTCTGCTTGAGAGAATCCAAACACAAGCTGAACTTGTCAGGCATAGGTCAGGGCTGGCAGGGAGTCAGGTGTGGGATGGTTTCAATTACACGGACAGGCACTAGTGAGAAAGTTCCAGAATGTGTGAGAGTGTAAAGCTGGTTGGTCAATGTTACACTCCCCTCCCAGCTGACGTTGTCTGTCTACGAGAGGTGCAAAACTCATCTCTAATATGGCACATTCTGCTGAAAGTGAGAGGTACTTTCATTTATGCTCCATGAGGTTTGATCTCTGTTTTGTGCATTGTGCTTGTGAATGAAAATTGTAGACTACCATATGCAAGAAAACATGCATCAGCACATGGGATTACCCCAACCACTGACAGAGAAATGCCATTGAGTTGAAAATAATGACATTTCTCTGTACTAGATAGGGACTGGCCTCAGAGCTTGCTTACGCACACACCAGATGCATTCAGCATTAGATCTTTTAATGCTCTACCAGGAGTTCATTTAAATGAGGTATTTTACACTTGTGGCTGATTAATGGGATGCTAAACTCTAGTATACTAAAGGGTGCACTGCAGGGCCTCCAGGCTATTTGCCTATCATCCTGCTCTGGCTTCTGTCCAAAACCCCGGCAGAGCAGTGAGACACGCATTTGTAGATTCCCACTCACAGCCCAGTCAGATCGTAGATTCTATAGCCTGGAGAGTTTGTTTTCTTCATTCAGGGGCCTTCTCCTCTCCCTGCATAGCCAGCAATAATGCCTGATGTTCCTAACACACACGCTGCCCTCTCTAGTCAGAAAAGACCTCACTAGAAGTGTGGAGACTAGTTGCCCATCTGGAGCAGGGGGAGTTGTTGTGATATGATCTAGCTGAATGATAAAAGGATTAGAAAACACAACTTGTAGGGATAGACTAAAGGAGCTCAATCTATTTAGCTTAAGACAGGGAAGGTTAAGGGGTGACTCGATCCCAATCTATAAATACCTAATCGGGGAACAAATATTTAATACTGGGCTCCTCAATCTAGCAGAGAAAGGTTTAACATGATCCAATGGCTGGAAGTTGAAGCGAGACCAATTCAGACTGGAGATAAGGTGTATATTTTTAACCATGAGAGTAACTAGCCATTGGAACAACTTACCAAGGGTCGTGGTGGATTCTCTATCACTGACCATTCTTGAATTGAGATGGCATGTTTTGCTAAAAGATCTGCTCAAAGAGTTATTCTGTGAATGTTCAACGGCCAGTGTTATACAGGAGGTCAGACTACATTATTATAACTGTCTCTTCTGGTCTTGGAACCTAGGATGCTCTGACGGTGCTGCCCATGGGAGCCAGCTGAGGTCACTCAATCAGGGTGAACTGCAAACAAAACGGGTCAGACAAACCCCAAAGGCTGGTGCATATTCCAACACTTAGATTTACCCAGCCAGCCCAAAACAGCTTCTATAGCACCTCCCTCGTTACTCAGAAGTCCAAATAATGCAGGTCCCTTAAAGTACTCAGCCTCCAGCCTCCATCCAGACACACATGTCAAACATAGGATGATAAATTTTGAAAATCTTATTTCATCATATCAAAGAAAAGGTTCTCCTGACCCCAAAGGACCAAGCCCCAGACCCAGGTCAAATAATAACTTAGATCTTACCCCAAATACACCCTTACAGTCAATTCTTATTAACTAAACTAAAATTTATTAAAAAAGAAAAGAGAGAGTGTTGGTTAAAAGATCAATATACAGACAGACTTGAATTCAATTCTTGAGGTTCAGATACATAGCAGAGATGAGCTTGTAGTTGCCAAAAGTCCTTTTAGAAATAGTCCATAGGTTATAGTCCAATGTCCATATTCAGGGTGACTCCAGGCAGTGACTGGGGATCTCAATCCTTATGGTTTAAGGTTTCCCCTTCTTGAAACCCAAAGCAGATCTGAGATGAAGAAGGATTGTGTCCCATGGTTTTTATACATTTCCTGCAGCCTTTTGGCCTGAGAAAACAATATGCTTAACTTTCCTTCTTCCAGACATCCTGGCAATTAGCACAGGGTAATTTATCCATTAAACAGTTCAGATACAGATTATCACAACCTTTAAAGAGACATATTAACAATAATACTATGTCGCTCAAGTGTCTTCCTAAATGTTAATATTCCTTTTTTGATCTTTGAATCAAAGCTATGGCAATAGACAAAACTTGTTTGCTTACATCACAAGACCTGAACAAACATCTACCCTTCTATCTCTAACAATGCTGGTGCATTTCAAAGCTCTATTCATTTACATCTCTTCCTAACCAGTCTCTCATATTGCAGCTGAGATAATAAATGTTCTGAATAAGTATGGAAGCAGATAATACAAAGATAAACTTTGGGGGTCGATACAGACATGGAAGAGAACATTTGCACACCAAAGTAAAGATGGGTTTAAAACGGGAAGTGATAGGCCTTGGATGTCCTGTTCACATTGTGCACAAGTATACTGAATTACAGGGGATACCCTCCTGTTTTTGCATATTTTTGGATATTTTCATATATTCACTGTTTGTGTGGAAAGATGGGGGAGGGATAGCTCAGTGGTTTGAGCATTGGCCTGCTAAACCCAGGGTTGTGAGTTCAATCCTTGAGGGGGCCATTTAGGGATCTGGGGCAAAAATTGGGGATTGGTCCTGCTTTGAGCAGGGGGTTGGACTAGATGACCTCCTGAGGTCCCTTCCAACCCTGATATTCTATGATAAATACTGCAAAGTTTTTATGAGTATGTGGGACAAGAATATCGGAATATACTGGGATACATATCTGTTGGAAGATTATTACAACAAAATGTAATATGGCCTGAAAATTCTTAGCATGCATAGAGGACAACTTTCTGATTCATAAAGTTGTGGAAACAACCAGGGGGTTATCCATTTTAGATCTGTTTTTGACCAACAGGGGTAAATGAGTTGGGAATGTGAAGGTGGTTGGGAACGTGGGAGGGAAGTGATCATGATCTGATAGAATTCAAGATCCTGTGGAAAGGAGGACGTGAGAACAGCAAAACAAGAGCTCTGGAGTTCAGACAGTTGGATTTCAACCAACTCAGAGAACTAGTAGGCAAAGTCATCTGAAAATTTGATCCGTATGCTCTATTCCTACATCGAGGTAATTAATGAAGATGTTAAACAACATCAGGCCAAGAAGAGGAGGTTCGACTAAATGACTTTTGTGGTCTATCACTCTATGACCACCTCCACTCACATTTTCCTATGTCTTTCTAGAAAACACAAGAGACCTCCATTGGTTATCTAATTAATAGATTGTTATGGGAAAGGCTCCTTTGCAGAGGAGCATTGAAAAAAAGTCAAACCATGAGCCTGGGGCTGCCGTGACGGGCATTGGCAAGGCGATTGCTTGGACTGCAATTGCTGCAACACACGTGCTTGTGATTCGCTGGGTGTGTCTGCGCACAGAGACCCTGCTAGTGCAATCTCTATAGGTCTTGCAGGAAATGGAGAGTTCCTCTCCTTTCACCTTCCTTTAATTGTCATAGATGAAAAATGGAGAAGTTAGAACAAAACTCCCAGAGAGCAGCAATGTGGCTAATCTGCCCAAGGCCCTGTGAGTATATAGGCCTGTTTGTTAGCCTGAGATAGAATTTTGTGTTTGATTTTTGATACTCTTATATCCTTGCTAATATGTGTGAAGAAAGAACAAAGACACTGTAGGTTGCTTCTGGCCAGCCATATGGGCTTGTTAGTATAATGGAAAAGTTAAGGGATAGAGCTAAAGTGTTACTAGGTATGGTGGGAGTGTAATATACGAGTATATACTGGAAGGCTGCCTGGCTCCTCTCGCAAGCCAAGGTCAAGCAACCAGTTGGGAGGGGCAAAGAGTGGGATGGGGGGAGGCAGAAGACACACTAAAAGCCAAAGAAAAGCCTGGCGTTGACCAGTACACAACCTCACTTCTTACCCCTCCCATGGGGTACAAAAGAGGTGGTACCGAGCCCCCAGACTCATGACCAGGAGCGTGCATTGCAGGTATATTTGGGCCTGCTAAGAGGAAGGGGGAAAGGGACACATATAAAGGCTCTGAGGTGTCAGAGCTGTGAACAGAACACTGGGAAACAGACTCTGATGGCATGTGGAGCTATGGATATTCTTGCTTGAAACTAACCCCAATAAACATCACATTGCTGGCACTTTGGATTTCTGGTGCCTTGATTTCTGCCTAAGTGAGAGGAACCAGGGGAGGGAGTGAAGGGAAAGCCCCCTAAGAGACACCTGCTGAGTAAAGAGGATATTCAGGATCCAGCACCCAGTGGCGCCTGGCTGAATGTGTCTCCTCTCCCCACAGCTTGGTTGATCTTTTCAGGAAATGGAGAAGACTGCCTTTGCCTAGCTGTACATTGCTTGCAAAAGAAACAGGTCTTTTTGGTGTGAAGTGTTGAAAGGAGGCATCAGACACATGTGGAGACAAGAAAAATGTCCCCATAACTGAATTTGCATCGGTGGATGTTGAAGCCACAACACAGAGTGCTAAGCACTATATGACCATGGCTGGTGTCAGAAGAGTCTCTACCAAAACCTTTTTCCACCAGCAGGAGCCTCTCTGTGCACAGAATTACTGGTAGCTTGAGGCCTGCAGGCAGTGGAGAACTCTATTTTGGCATCTCTTTGTCTCTTTTGTGGTGAACATCTGCAGTGGCTGGTAAAAGGCCTCTAGATAGTGGTCTTTGGGAAGAGCTGGCTGAAGAACCTTCCTATGAACCAGGAGAGCCTGGCTTGTCCTGCCAGTTCTTCCTTGCTGAGCCTAGTGTCTCTGTTGGCTCCTTTTTTGTATCTCTTTTCATAAAAAGAAAAGATCTGTCAGCGCAATCCTTCTAAGTGCTTGTTCAAGACAGAGAGAGCCTTCCTTGTGGCTATGTCTTGGTGTAATGGGGCATGTCTCACCACTGATGCGCTTCCTCTTGGGCATCCTGGGAATTATATGGGCTGCTCCAGCAAGCCTTCTCCTCTTTGGCTCTTCCAATGAGTCCTTTCCTGGTTGCCTGGGTTCTGCTCAGCCTCTCCAAGGCTGCCTTATCCTTTCTCCTGCCTGTGTGGGGCGGCTGCCCCACCACACTTGGAAAGTGGCAAATGATACGTCTGGAGCTGATGGAAAGGTTACCATGACTCAGAGCTGAGCTGAAGTTGCTGTGACTGAAACACAGATCACTAACCATTATATGATCACAGGTTTCAGAGTAACAGCCGTGTTAGTCTATATTCGCAAAAAGAAAAGGAGGACTTGTGGCACCTTAGAGACTAACCAATTTATTTGAGCATAAGCTTTCCTGAGCTATAGCTCACTTCATTGGATGCATACTGTGGAAAATACAGAAGATGTTTTTATACACACAGACCATGAAAAAATGGGTGTTTATCTCTACAAAAAGTTTTCTCTCCCCCCATCCCACTCTCCTGCTGGTAACAGCTTATCTAAAGTGATCACTCTCCTTACAATGTGTATGATAATCAAGGTGGGCCATTTCCAGCACAAATCCAGGTCCCCCCCCCCCCCCAACCCACTCTCCTGTTGGTAATAGCTTATCTAAAGTGATCTCTGTATTCGCAAAAAGAAAAGGAGGACTTGTGGCACCTTAGAGACTAACCAATTTATTTGAGCATAAGCTTTCGTGAGCTACAGCTCACTTCATCGGATGCATACTGTGGAAAATACAGAAGATGCTTTTATACACACATAAGCTATTACCAACAGGAGAGTGGGTTGGGGCGGGGGGGAGAAAACCTGGATTTGTGCTGGAAATGGCCCACCTTTATTATCATACACATTGTAAGGAGAGTGATCACTTTAGATAAGCTATTACCAGCAGGAGAGTGGGGTGGGGGGAGAGAAAACCTTTTGTAGTGATAAACACCCATTTTTTCATGGTCTGTGTGTATACAAGCATCTTCTGTATTTTCCACAGTATGCATCCGATGAAGTGAGCTGTAGCTCATGAAAGCTTATGCTCAAATAAATTGGTTAGTCTCTAAGGTGCCACAAGTACTCATTATATGATCACAGTGGCTGGTGGGAGAAGCACACGTGAGAAGCCCTCTGTCAACTCAGCTGTGGGTTTCTGCGCACAGAGAGCTAGAGAGCTAAAAGTCTGCAAGTTTTGGGGGAAATGGGAAAAGTCTGAACTTCGGAATTTGCAGGTCTTGTCTTGGACCATCAAGTGAAACAGTTGAAAGTAGTTTCTTGGGGCAGGCACCATGGCTTAGCTGGCTTAAAGAACCTGCCTAGTAAACAGGGGGTCCTGGGTTCAACTCCCAGTGGTGCCTTGGTCTCCTCTGCTCTCATTTTCCTATCCCTTTCTAGGAAACAGAAGAGAGAAGCATTGAAAAGAATCAAACCACAAGGCTGGAGTTGATGAAAAGGCTGCCGTGACTGGCGTTGGCAAGGTGGTTGCTTGGACTGCAACTGCTGCAACAGGAGAGCTTGTGCCGCACGTCCTTGTAATTCGCTAGGAATGTCTGTGCACAGAGATCCTGATAGTGAAATCTCTGCAGGTTTTGCAGGAAATGGCGAGTTACTCTCCTGTCACCTTCCTTTTGATTCTCATTAACAAAAAATGGAGGAGTTGGGAGAAAAGTCCCAGAGAGCGACACAGTGGCTCAGTTGGCCAGGGCACCTGCCAGGTAAAGTGGAGGTTAGGGATGTAGCATCCAGTGGTGCCTTGCCAAATGTGTCTTCTCTTCCCACCTTTTGGCCAATCTTTTGAGGAAACAGAGAAGACTGCTTTCGCCTAGCCATTCAAATGTTTGCAAAACAGACTGGTAATTTTCTCTGACAAGCATCGGAAGGAGGCACCTAAGAAACATGGAGACAAGGCAAAGGTCACCGTAACTCAACTTGAATCCATGGCTCTTGAAGCCACAACACAGAGTACGAAGCACTGTATGACCACAGCTGGTGACAGAAGAGTCTTTTCCAAAGGCATTTTCCACTAGCAGGGTCCTCTCTGTGCTCAGAATTCCTGATAGTTTGATGTCTGCAAGCACTGGAGATCTCTTTTTTGGTGTCTCTCTGTCACTGTCTCAGTGAACATCTGCAGTGGTTGTTGAAAGGCTGTGATGGGATCCCCAGGATGCAACGTGAACTGTGGGACCACTGAGCCCAATGTACCACTACCTGGGCTCCCTCTCATACTGCGATGCAGTGATAAACTGCAAATCTCTGGCACATATTGCATTTGCACAGACATCCACAGGTGGGGACACATCCAACTGAGTTACATGAATGCTTCTCCCAGCTACTCATAAAACTAATGATAGAGAGCCTCCTGCCAATTCCCCCCAGCTCTGCAGCCTTGCACCCCTGGACTATACCATCTTGTCCTAGTTAGAAGCCTGACCAGTGTGAGTTTATTAGCCAGAGTCCACCCCTCCCTCATTCTGGAGAGGACGTGCACACCAGCCTTGTAACTGAGATGAGATTTCCCTAGGACTTAAAGCAAAATACACGATTCTAAGTAAAGCATTTATTAACTACAGAAAGATGGATTTTTTAAGGATTATAAGTTGTGGGCATAAAAGATCAGAGTAAATTACCAAAGAAAATAAAAGATAAACACACAATCTAAACTTTACACCATATTACACTAGGCACTATTTAGGTCAAGCAAGTTTCTCATCCCACTGGATCGTATCATCCTTAATACACAGAATTCCCCTGAGACCGGGCCAGCCTCCTCAGAAGATCTTCGTCTTTTCTGGATTCCTGTTGCTTCCAGCATAGGTGGTGGAGGAGAAAGCCAAAACCTTGCTGCCACAGTCTCCTATTTTAGATCCTTAGATCATGTGCCTAGAAAATACTTGCCCAGATCATAGAATCATAGAAGATCAGGGTTGGAAGGGACCTCAGGAGGTCATCTAGTCCAATCGCCTGCTCAAAGCAGGACCTAATCCCCAACTAAATCATTGTGTCCAGGTGGGCTTTGCTGAGTCACTGGGTCGGGGAATCCTCCTGGTGTGGTCTTGTGCAACTGAGTCAGACGTGAGCAGTGCCCATAGTGTGGTATTTGGGCATCTGTCATTGAATTGCAAATCCCTTGATTGCAACTCCCCCGCCGGTTAACGGTCATTGAACACCCTCCTGGGCAGGGGTCCTTTGGATGTCACTAGCAAACTTACAGCACATTTCAGTAACGGCCATGCAGCAAAATGCATAACTTCATATGCAATAATGATAAACATATTTCAGTGGTCCCCCACCTTTCTGGGGGAATAGCATATTCCTATTCCCAGAAGACTGCGGCGGGCGCCAGGCACCCCGCCGCCGAAATGCTGCAGAGAAGCGGCAATGCTTCTCGGCGGCCTTTTGGCCGGCGGTTCTGCGGCAGCCGTGCTCGGCGGTGGCAGTTTGGTGTCGCGGTGTCCTGTGGGCGCACACAACTGCCCCGGTGGGCGCCATTCCACCCGCAGGCACTGCGATGGGGACCCCTGACATATTTGGACAGAATGATGGGTTTCAGGAGATCACGATTTTTCATACGATATTTTACATGGAATGCTTTTTATGAAATATCACATCCATATATGAGTGATGAATATGGGGGCTACAGGGAGTTATTTTAAGGTACATTGTGTCACAAAAGCCTCTAGAGAGTGGCCTTTTGGTAGAGCTGGCTGAAGAGCCTTCCTAGTAACGGAGAGATCCTGGCTTGGCCTGCCGATTTTTCCTTGCTGAACAAAACTAGTCTGTTGGGCTCCCTATTTTGTCTCTCTCTCTTATAAGCAGAAAAGAACTTCCTGGATAATCCTTGTAAGAGCTTGTTCAAGACAGAGAGAGCCCTCCTGGCAGCTAAGTCCTGGAAAGTGGCAAATGAGAAGTCTGGAGCTGATGGAAACGTTTCAGTGACTCAGAGTTGAACCGAGGTTGTTGCAACCAAAATGCAGAGTTCTAACCACTATGTGGTCACAGCGACTGATGGAAGAAGTGACTCTTAGAAGCCCTCTGTCAGTTCGGCTGTGGCTTTCTTTACACAGACGGCCAGACAGCTCAAAGTCTGCTGGTCTTCAGGGAAATGGGGAATGTCTCCACTTTGGAATTTGCAGCTGTTGTCTTTGACCCTCAAGTGGAGCAGCTGCAGACATTTTCCAGGGGCAGGTACCATGGCTTAGATGGCTAAAGTACCTACCTAGTAAACAGGATATCCTGGCTTCAACTCCCAGTGGTGCCTTGCTTGGTGTCTTTGGTCTCATCTCATCATGCTTTCTGAGAAACAGAAGATATCTCCATTGGCTATCCAAAAAATTTCTTATCAAAGTGTTCTTTGCAGAGAAGCACTAGAAATAATGAAATCACAAGCTTGGAATTGAGGAAAAGTCTCAATGGCATTAGCAAAGCTGTTGCTTCAGCTGCGATTTCTATGACACAGGACACTGTGCCACACGTCCTTGTGATTTGCTGGGGATGTCTGTGCACAGAGATTCTGATAGCTTGATCAGTGCAGATCTTGCAGGTCATGGAGAATTACTGTCCTTTCACCTTCCTTCTGATTGTCATTGATGAAAAATGGAGCAGGAGCAGCTAGAGAGTGGCACCATGGCTAAGCTGGCCAAGGCACCTGCCAGGTAAAGTGGAGGTTAGGGATATAGCTCCCAGTGGTGCCTTGCCAAATGTGTCTGCCCTTCCCACCTTTTGGTTGATCTTTTAAGGAAACAGAGAAGACTGCCTTTGCCTAGGCATATGAATGATTAAAAAAAAAAAAAAACCCTAGTAATTTTTTCTGATAAATATCAGAAGGAGGCACCTGACAAATGTAGAGACAAGGGATAGGTTGAAAACTGAACCTTCATCCATGACTCTGGAAGCCACAATGCAGAGTACTAATCACTCTACAACCATCGCAGGTGACAGAAGTGTTTCTTCCAAAGTCTTTTTCTACTAGCATAGGCATTCTGTGCACAGAGTTCCTGACCGTTTGAGATCTGTTGGCAATGGAGAACGCGGTTTTAGGCTTCTCTCTGTCGCTTTCCAGTGAACATCTGCAGTGGTTATTGAAAGGTCTCTATCGAGTGGCCCTTGGAGAAAGCTGACTGAAGAGCCTTCCAACTAACCAGGAGTTCCTTGCTTGCTCTGCCAGTTCGTCCATTCCTGAACCTAGCTTGTCTGTTGGGCTCCCTTTTTTGTATCTCTTTCTCATAAACAGAAAAGACCTTCCTGGGCAATCCTTGTACATGCTTGTTCAAGACAGAGCGAGCCTTCTTTGTGACTAAGTCTTAGAGAGGACTAACCACTATATGACCACAAAAAGAAAAGGAGGACTTGTGGCACCTTAGAGACTAACCAATTTATTTGAGCATAAGCTTTCGTGAGCTACAGCTCACTTCCTCGGATGCATACATTGGAAGCTCACGAAAGCTTATGCTCAAATAAATTTGTTAGTCTCTAAGGTGCCACAAGTCCTTCTTTTCTTTTTGCGGATACAGACTAACACGGCTGCTACTCTGAAACCTGTCATGATATGATCACAGCTGCCAGTGGGAGATGAGCCCCTTAATAGATCTCTGTCAGCTCAACTGTGGCTTTCTGTGCACAAGAAGCCAGACAGGTTGATGTCTGCAGGTCTTGCAGGAAATGGAGAACATCTCTGCTTTGGAATTTATAGATGTTGTCATGGAACATCAAGTAGAGCAGTTCCAATGTACTTCTGGAGGCAAGTGCCATGGCTAAGTTGACTAAAACATATGCCTTGTAAACAGAAGATCATAGGTTCAACTCCCAGTCGTGCTTTGCTCTGTTTTTTTGTCTTCTCTGCTCACATCTTCCAATGTCATTCTAGAAAATGGAATTGACCTCTGTCACGTATCCAAGTAATTGCTTGTGAAGGAGAAAGTTTCTTTGCATAGGAGTGTTGGAGAGAATCAAATCACCAGCCTGCAGTTGATGAAAAGGCTATTGGCAAGGAGGCTGCTTCAACTGCAAATGCTGTGACATGACAGCCTGTGTTGTGCATATGCGATTCGCTGGGGTTGTCTATGCACAGAGGTTCTTATAGCATGATCACTGCAGGGCTTGCAGGAAAAGGAGAATTACTGTCCTTTCGCCTTTTGTTTTATTGTTGTTGATGAAAAATGGAGTTGTTAGGGAGAAGTACCAGAAAGTGGCACTGTGTCAGAGCTTGCCAAGAGACCTGCTGGATAACGAGCAGATTCAGCATCCCGTGGTGCCTTCTTGAACATGCCTCCTCTTGTCACATTTTGGTCCATCTTTTTTGTTAATGGAGAAGCCTGCCTCTGGCTAGCCATATAAATGCTTGCAAAAGAAACAGGTCTTTTTGCTGACACCTGTCAAAAGGAGGCACCCAATAAATGTGGAAACAAGGTCAAGGCTGCTGTAACTCATCTCACATCTGCTGAAGCTACAAGGCAGAACACTAAGCACAACATGACCACGGCTGGTCACAGGAGGATCTCTGTGTGACAGGATCCATGGGGTACAACCTGGAACCGTTGGACCACAGTTCCCCCTTAACTCTCCAGCCCGGGCTGTCTCTTATAATGCTGTGCTCGTGGCAAGCAGCAAAACCCCTCCTGGTGCTGGGATCACTCAGCCAACAACATGCAGAGAAACACCCACCTAAGTTGCATGAATTCTCTATAAGCCATTCACGAATTGTACAGAGAGAGTCACCGGCAAATCTCCCCAGGCCTTAGCCTTGCACCTCAGAAATGTACCGTCTTTCACTGCACAAGTCCTTCTCTTGAACAGTAGAAGCTCATTAATTAGTTTGCCATTTCATCAAAAGAAAATGGATATGCACCAGCTTTTGTAAACTGAGAGGCTTTCCCAAGCACTTTGGACAAACCCACTAGTAAGTATAAAATATTAAAATAAGTTTAACTGCAGAATGATATATTTTAAGTGATTATAAGTGTTAGGCACAGAGGTCAAAGTTCATTAAAGAACAAATAAAAATACAATCTCAGTATAAGGCCACGTCTACAGTACCCACTGGATCGGCGGGTAGTGATAGATCCCCGATCGCTCTGCCGTCGACTCTGGAACTCCACCACGGCGAGAGGTGGAAGCAGAGTCTATGGGGGAGCGGCGGCCGTCGATCCCGCGCTGCGAGGATGCGAAGTGATTCTAAGTCGATCTAAGATACACAACTTCAGCTGTGAGAATAGCGTAGCTGAAGTCGATGTATCTTAGATCGATCCTCTCCAGGTTAGACCAGGCCTAAATTCTTACTTGGATAGACTAAGCCAGTGGTTCTCAACTGTGGTCCACCGTTTGTTCAGGGAAAGCCCCTGGCATGCCGGACCAGTTTGTTTACCCCACCCTTCCTGCAGCCCCCATTGGCCTGGAGCAGCGAACTGTGGCCAGTGAAAGCCGCTATCAGCCGAATCTGTGGATGTGTCAGGTAAACAAACCAGCCAGGTGCACCAGGGGCTTTCCCTGAACAAACGGTGGACCACAGTTGAGAACCACTGGACTAAGCAAACAGCTGGATCAAACATCTCTCCTCACCCCACTTGATATTCCAGACAGTTACCAGTTCTTAATACACAGGCTGAATCCCTCTCAGCCTGGGACCAATTTCCCCATTTCAAAATCTTTGTCTTCCAGACAATCTTCCAAGTGTTGAAAAGGGGGAAGAGAGAAGCCAAGTGGTGGTGTCATCAACCCTCCTTCATATTTTTTCTCCAGGTGCTAGAAAGATCCTTACTCTGATGCTGGAGTTAGTTAGCCCCTAGTATGACTATGGCTGGTCACAGAAGTGTCTCTTGTTGCAGTGAGCCAGGTTTGCTGTTCAAATTCTATATTTCACAAACTTTCAGATCTGGGAATGTCTAAAAAGAGTATTTCTAATCGGGAGATGTACAAATGGCACATAATGTGCAGAGAGGTCCTACGGAGGTGAGATGAGAATTAATAAAATTTTGAGGATCCTTTGGGAAAAGAGACTTTACTGACAAGAAAAGGAGTACTTGTGGCACCTTAGAGACTAACCAGTTTATTTGAGCATGAGCTTTCGTGAGCTACAGCTCACTTCATCGGATGCATAGGCTATGCATCCGATGAAGTGAGCTGTAGCTCACGAAAGCTCATGCTCAAATAAACTGGTTAGTCTCTAAGGTGCCACAAGTACTCCTTTTCTTTTTACGAATACAGACTAACACGGCTGTTACTCTGAAACCTGTCATTTTACTGACAAGATTTGTCTCTGTCCTTTTTTCACCTTTTGTTATTATTGAGAACAATCACTCTTTATTTTTTTAGTATATTAATTAAACCCTAAATATTATTTAATCAATCATAGACATTAGTCTCAGAGGAGCAGCCGTGTTAGTCTGTTTGTACAAAAAGAAAAGGAGGACTTGTGGCACCTTAGAGACTAACCAATTTATTTGAGCATAAGCTTTCGTGAGCTACAGCTCACTTCATCACTTCATCCGATGAAGTGAGCTGTAGCTCACGAAAGCTTATGCTCAAATAAATTGGTTAGTCTCTAAGGTGCCACAAGTCCTCCTTTTCTTTTTATAGACATTAGTGTAACCTAAATTTTCCCCTGCTAGCAAGAACCAACTGAATTTTGTAGCTTTCTGGAAAGTGAGATGACAGTAAATTTGGGAAATTCAATCAGTGCGTTTGTGGGTGGATGTTTTGTGCTCACATCTCTGTGCACAAAATAACATATGAAGGCAATGTCTTACACTACAGAATTATGTCAACCTAACAGTTATTATATGACTTGTGTGTGTGTGCACAAATGCGCATCCTCAGCCACTTGTGGTTGCTGGAAGATCCAGCTACACGGGGGTTGTTTTGCACTCTGTGGGGTGAGGATTCAGCTGGGAGAAGGGGCAGACTAGGGGAGTTTTTCTTTGATTTACAAGGACTTCGTCAGCAGGAGGCTGTATGTCTCATGCTGTGGATGACAGTGGGCTCTGAGCTGGGGTAGCACCAGTAGGGGGTCAGTGTGGGAGAATGAAATTACAAAACCTTTCCCTGTGCTGGCGGAAAAGCCTCTCATCTATCCCCTAAACTCCCCACCATGAAACCCTCCACCCCTGCCAAGGCTAAGGCTGTGATTCTGTCACAGAGGCTGTGCAAGTCACAGATTCTGTGACTTTCCTCAACCTCCATGCATTCTGCAGCTGCACCACCCGGCACGGCTGACCCCCAGGCTGCCCGATTAGCTGGCCCTGGGGCCAGCAGCTAGAGCACTCTGAAGCTGACTGCTACTGGAGAGGCTCCAGGGCCAGCCACACCGGCCGCTGTTCGGCAGCCCTGGCAGCTGGCCCCTGGGCAGCGCCGGAGCAGCAGCCGATGCAGCTGGCCCTGGGGAGTGCCTGATTAGTCACCCCTGGGGTGGCCCTGGGAAGCACCCGAGCAGCAGCCAGTGCAGCTGGGTGGTGCAGGGATCTCGGGGGCTGACCCAGGGCCAGCCAGACAGGCCACTGCTTGAGCAGCCTCGGGCACCTGGCCTTGGGGAGAGCCCAAGCAGCAGGAAAACACTGAGTGTTCAAATTCATGTCAAGCATCCCCATTCAGTGGAACTCCTGAAAGTACTGGAAATGGATATGCATATGTTTCCATTTAAAAAAAGGCTTCTAAATGGGGTACTTGGATGTAGACAAAGGACGATTTGATCTGTAGTCAAACACTCTACCACTGAGCTATACCCCCATGACATTTGCATAAGCAAGTCAGTGATCTTAAGGATTTTGAAGGACAGGCCCTGCTCAGAGAGCTCCTCTTCCACTCCCAGACCACAGTGGTTTAATAATGGGGTTTGATTAAGCTTTATAGATGCATGTAGACACCCCAGTCTGCACCCCCACGGAGACAGCTTCTCCCACTGACATAGCTACCGCCTCTCCGGGGGGTGGATAAACTACGCGGAGGGGACAGCTCTCGCCCATCCCCTTAGAGCATCTTCATTAACGAGCCGCAGCAGTGCAGAGGCATTCGTGCGGCTGTGCCACGGCAGCATTTTGAATGGCGACTTGCCTCAGAGGAAGACCAGACTGGCTCAATTTGGCACCTCGGATGGCAAGACACCCAGACTGACTGCTGTGCGGTTGTGTAAGTGTGGCCATGGCTGAACCTCAAGAATTCCTGCCCGTTTCCCTTCTGGCTGCAGCATGATGAAAGTGTAAAATCATAGAATCATAGAAGATCAGGGTTGGAAGGGACCTCAGGAGGCCATCTAGTCCAACCCCCTGCTCAAAGCATGTTTGTGGTTAATGACATTGCTGTAGATTGTCCATTCCCTGCCATGAGAATTCAGATGGTCCCTGTCCCCAACGTATCACCAGCACCTCTGTGATTCCAATAACAGGTTTTCTCTGGGGCACTGAGATTTTTGGGGGAGTTGGTGGCTTCTTTCCTCACCCTGGAGGAAACTCAGCTTTTTATTCCATCCTTGATGATTCATGGAATAACAACAGCAGCATGAATGACTCACTGTCAGGGATGAAGGTGGCCACGTCCCCTCTGTCTGACCATTGCCATTGCAGGAGAGAAGGTTTCAATGGAATTCAATGCCCTGGCACAGACAAGAGAGACAGAAAGATTTTGCTGTTCACGGATCTGTGCAAAGGAAATTGTTCCTCTGTGTGAAAATGAGGAGGGAAAAGAAAAGCCCAGACGTTGGTGCCTAAGGCATAAGGGAACCCTGTAGGATTAGAGTATGATAAGTTCTCAAGCAGCATGTTTCTTGCTTTTCCCATCTGCCAATTTTGATGATCGGGTTGTGTGTTTACAGAGAAATTGACATTCGCCAACAAATATGTAATTCTTGGAAGCCAGCAGTTCATGAGTTTAGAAGGACCCATTTGCTCTCACCAGTCCCTGTGCTAGGCCTGTGCTCTCCATGCTGCCCACTTCCCACATTGCCAGGACCCTTCCCTGATCTCCCCCAAGACCACTGCCCCCTACCCCGAATTCTGGGATGGGGGGAAAAAGCTGAGTTCACTCCAGATTGAGGGGAAAAAAGGACCCTCAGAATCTCAGGGAAAACCCAACCCCTGCTATTGGGATCACAGAGGTACTGGGGATTTGAGTAGGAAAGGGGCTGTCTGAATTGTCAAGGTGGGGAATGAATAACCATCGACAACTCGATCCACCTCATTAACCACCGACACAGGCTAATTGTGCTGCAGATAGACAGGAAACGGGGAGGGATCCTTTGCTGTACAGCCATAGAAACAGTGACCCAATTGCACCCGTAGATCCTAGATACACGTGGAGCTTCCCACATCACTTCTGCCACCAGGGTCAGGTGTTGAGCTGCTCAGAGCACCCCCCACCACCATGACCTTCCAGCAGGGGGTGGCAGCACCACCCACCCAATGCAGGGGAGAGGAATGAGTGTCTCTCTGCACCCTGAGTTCAGGGCACACACATTGAATCTAGCCCTGCTGCAAAGTGACCCCTATGAACCAGCAACCTCCAGTTGGCCCTGAGAGTGGTGAATGGGGATCCCATGAAGCTTATAGGCCACTGGAGGCTCTGGAAACAGGAGGGCTCTGAGTGTAACACCTAGCACCCATAGCCTGTCTGGGGTTGTAGCTCCGTGGTAAAGCATGTTTTGCCTGTATAAGGCCCTTGGTTCAGTCTCTGGGTTGTCCACGTTCTCTTTTTTCCCTGTTGCCTTGTTTATGCCCAGCGGGGATGTGGCCCAGGAGTCTCCCTGCACGAGTTTCAATCATGAGCAGTGACGGACACAAGTGCCAACCACATGGAAGGTCTGGGGATGAGTTTCTGCTCCTAAATCACCTGGGTGCTTTGAAGAGTCCCACCCACTGGGCAGCTTGATGAGGAAGGAGAAGGGAGAATCCTCCAGGACTGAAGGGAAGGGTCCCATCAGCACAGACTGAGGGGCAAGGAAATGGAGGGAAAGTCACTGCCGAGGGAGGAGAGAAGTCAGTGATTTACACAAGACGGGACACTGTCTCTTTTAGGGGACGGGAGGTGAGGGCAGCTTGTTTGGGATGATGCTGATGATGAATAGAAAAAAACGCTGGAGTCAATGAAAAATCAGAGCGGAGAAGGGCAGCTCTGCAGAGGGCCATGGGAGCTCATACATCCCAGTTCATAAGAATACAACATAAGAACAACCACACTGGGTCAGACCAAAGGTCCACCTAGTCCAGTATCCTGTCTTCCGACAGTGGCCAATGCCAGGTGCCCCAGAGGGAATGAACAGAACAGATAATCATCAAGTGATCCATCCCGTCACCCATTTCCAGCTTCTGGCAAACAGAGGCTAGGGACACCATCCCTGCCCATCCTGGCTAATAGCCATTGATGGACCTAACCTCCATGAATTTAGCTAGTTCTTTTAAAAACCTGTTATTTTTCTTGGCCTTCACAACATCCTCTGGCAATGAGTTCCACAGGTTGACTGCGTGTTGTCTGAAGAAATACTTCCTTTGATTTGTTTTAAGTCTGCTGCCTATTCATTTCATTTGGTGGCCCCTAGTTCTTGTGTCATAAGGAGTAAATAACACTTCCTTATCTACTTACTCCACATCAGTCATGATTTTATAGACTTCTATCATACCCCCTGTGATAAATAAGTGTGTGTGTGTGTGTGTGGGGGGGGGGGGTTATTGCTCCCTTTGATGCACACCCAGCCAATCAGTTTGCTGTTAAATCCCTCTGGTTAGCTGCTCTTTACTTGCTTTACCAGTAAAGGGTTAAGAAGTCCCCCAGGTAAAGAAGAAAAAGTGGGCACCTGACCAAAAGAGCCAGTGGGAAGGTAGAACTTTTCAAAATGGGGAAAGAAACTTTCCCTTTGTCTGATGTTCTCTGGGCTGCAGGGCCATGGAGCAGCAATGCTGTAAAGCAGGGATGCTGTGTAAGATTTGAACCAGGTATGACAAATTATTTTCCATACCTAGCAGGACTCATTGGGATAGGGAATGTTTAGGTATACATGATCAGGTTATTTCTTCATTTTGGCTTTTGGATCTCCTCCGTGCAAACCCCAGATGCTTTTTTTTTGCTGGTAACCTTTAAGTTGAACCCTCAAGAAGCTATTTTGGGTGCTTAATTTTTGGAATTGCTCTTTTAAAATCTAGCAAAAGCCTAAGTTCCAGGTGTATTTTCTTTCCTTTTGTTTTTAATAAAATTTACCTTTTTTTTAAGAACAGGATTGAATTTTTGGTGTCCTGAGACGTTTGTGCACATTTTGTTTAATTAGCTGGTGGCAACCACTAATTTCCTTTGTTTCCTTTCTCAGCTCTTCCCCGGAGAGGGGGTGAAAGGCTCGAGGGTACCCAAAAGGGGGAATTCCCAAGTGCTCCTTCCTAGGGCTGAAGGGGTTGGGGTTTTTTTTTGCATTTGGGTGGTGGCAGAGTTTACCAAGCCAAGGTCAGAGAAGAGTTGTAACCTTGGGAGTTTAATACAAGCCTGGAGTGGCCAGTATTTATTTTTAAAGTCCTTGCGGGCCCCCACCTGCCTGCACGCATTCAGCCTTGACATGGTGGCAGAGCGGTGGGAACATTTTGAACCAGAAGCACAGATCTCAGGATTTTGAAAGGACACATTTTTCCTTTTGGCTGCTTGAAAGCCAGGGAGTTCCCCCCCCCCTTTCTTTTCTTTTCTTTTCTTTTCTTTTCTTTTCTTTTCTTTTCTTTTCTTTTCTTTGGTGCCAGAGGGGGAATAGGCACGCCAAAGGATTAGCCTGCAAAGCCAGGAAGTCCAAGAAGTAGATTTTTTGTTCTTTTCCAGCTTCGTAGCAACAAAATAGTTAGGTTAGAGTAGGGCAGCCTGTGCATGATGTTGAGATCAGGCACCAAAGCCCTAGAGCAGCCAGTCTTCCCAAAGCGGCACGTCACAGAGAAGACAGACCCAGATCAAGCCCAGACATCCAGCTCCATGACAGCAATGCAGGAAAGGGATGGGGGACCAGGAATTTCCCAGGAGGGCAGGGTCAACCCTCCCCCAGCCGAGATCCAGATGCCAGGATGGAGGGATTCCCTTAACCCAGACCGAGTTCTAACTGCAGAAGAGAGGGATTTCTTCCTACAGATGAAGCACATGGTCTTGGAAGCGGAGGAGAGGAAACAGGTGAAGTGCTTGGAGGCAGAAGCAGAGGAGAGGAGAGAGGTGAAGCACTTGGAAGTGGAGCTGAAGCACTTACAGCTGGAAAAGACTAAGCTGGATCAATCAGGTAGCCCTAACAATGCTTCTCCAGGTACCGCTCCCCGTTCCAAGAAATTTCCCACCTACAAGGTAGGCGATGATACAGAGGCCTTCTTAGAAAATTTTGAAAGGGCCTGCCTTGGGTACAACACCCCTATAGACCAGTATATTGTGGAGCTGAGGCCGGAGCTCAATGGACCCTTAGCAGAGGTGGCAGCTGAAATGCCTAAAGAACACATGAACGAGTACAAACTTTTTAAACAAAAGACCAGAATCAGGATGGGGCTAACACCCGAGCAGGCCCGTCGGTGGTTCAGAGCCCTAAGGTGGAAACCGGAAGTGGCATTTCCCCGACACGCCAACCACATTGTGAAACATTGGGGTGCCTGGATATCAGGAGCAAATGTTGAGTCTCTGGAGGATCTGTCTCTCCTAATGCAAATGGAGCAGTTCCTAGAGGGTGTTCCTGAGGAAATAGAATGGTACATCCTGGATGGGAAGCCCCAAACTGTAACCAGGGTGGGGGAGATCGGAACCAAATGGGTGGAGGTGGTGGAGAAGAAGAAAGCTAGTAGAAGTTGGAGTGGATACCAGGAGGGGCAACCAGAGTTAAAATCCCACCATCGGGGTCAGCCCAAAGCCCCACCTCGCAAAGGAGGAGACCTCCACACAGCCAGAGAGACCCCAGATGCCCTCTTGTCCCACCACCCTACTCTCCAACCACCCACCTCGCCCTAGCCCACAGTCAGCTGGGTGATGCTTAAATGTAATGAGCTGGGGCATGTGAAGGCTAACTGCCCCAAGAACACCAGCTGACTGCAACTCATCACCCCGGGGTCCCACCAAGAGCCTTCAGGCCCAGATGTCTTGCAGATACCCCCAGAGCGAAGGGAAACTGTGAGCGTGGGTGGGAGGAAGATTACTGTGGGGAGAGACACTGGAGCACAGGTGTCAGCTCTCCACCAATCACTGGTGGACCCCAAATTCATTAACTCAGAGGCCCAAGTGATGGTGCAACCCTTTAATAACCCTTTATTTTAACTTGCCTACAGCTAGGTTGCCTGTCCAGTACAAGGGCTGGTCAGGAATATGGATTTTTGCAGTCTATGATGATGATCCCATTCCCACGCTGCTGGGAGAAGACTTAGCCAACCATGTGAGGCTAACAAAAAGGGTGGGGATGGTCATCCACAGCCAGGCTGAACAGGCCTCCACAGCTAACTCCATTCCTGAGCCTCCTACAGGAATCCAGCCAGAGCTGTTAAAACCAGACCCCAGACCAGAGTCTGTGGCAGCAGTTGTAGATCCAGTTCCTGGAACCCAGCCAGAACCAGCCCAAGAATTGTAACTACCAGAGCGGTCAGCACCAGAGCGTGAGCTTGCAAACCCACCACAGTCAGGGGAGCCAGCACCAAAGGGCAGCACAGATCCTGCACCTGCAGATTAACCGATGCAAGAGGCTCAACTGGAGCCTGAAATACAACCTCGTGCACCAGCGAAGAGCGGTTCACAATCGATGAAGACACCCCCATCACCTGCATCGCTTCCAGTGGGACCAAGCCCAAGTCCACAACCCAATGAGGAACTACTGTCTCCAGCATCAAGGGAGCAGTTCAAGGCCGAGCAGGAAGTGGATGACAAAATCAAGGGAGCTTGGATGGCCAAATGCAGTTCAGTGGACTGAAAAGTGTCAGAAAGCCTTTAACCAGCTGAAGGCAGCCCTTACGTCTGACCCTGTATTGAGGGCCCCAGATTTAAACCAACCATTTGTCATAACCACAGATGTGTCTGAGCATCATTTTTCACCTTCCTCTGCAGCATGGGGCACGAGTCACTTGCTGGAGGATTCTCTGCACCTTGAAGTCTTTAAACCACGATTTGAGGACTTCAATAGCTCAGACATAGGTGAGAGGTTTATTGCAGGAGTGGGTGGGTGAGATTCTGTGGCCTGCATTGTACAGGAGGTCAGACGAGATGATCATAATGGTCCCTTCTGACCTTAGTATCTATGAGTTTACCTATGAGGAGCAGTTTTAATGCAGGAAGGACCAGATCAACAATTCCATCCTGTCGTGTTCCTCACCAAAAAACTTTCTGAGAAGGAAACCATTGGTCAGTCTCAGAAACAGACTGCTATGCCATTTTGTATGCTCTGGAGAAGCTATGCCCACACATTTGGGGACAGCAGTTCCACCTGCAGACTGACCATAGAATCATAGAATATCACAGTTGGAAGGGACCTCAGGAGGTCACCTAGTCCAACTCCCTGCTCAAAGCAGGACCAGTCCGCAATTTTCCCCCCAGATCCCTAAATGGCCCCCTCAATGATTGAACTCACAACCCTGGGTTTAGCAGGCTAATGCTCAAATCATTGAGCTATCCCTCCCCCCGCCCCCCCCAAAAAAAATTTGGCCCCCAAAAGCTTAAATCTAAGAGTCCAATCATGCAGCTACCTACCCCCATGATGGACATGTCATGTCAGGTGTCTCACTGGGGCCAGTTCTCATCTCACATAAAGCAGGAGTGACTCCACTTAAATCACTGGAGTTGCACTGCCATGAAACTGGTGAGAGGATACCAACAGGACTAACTCATGAGTAAAATTACTTGTGGGTAAGTGGTTGCAAGACTGGGCCCTAATTGGAGAAAGGGGCAGAGGTGGGAGGTTATAGAAACTGTGAACGGCCTCCTCTCCTGTTCTCCTCAGCTATGTTCATTGGTTTCATTTTTAGAATCATAGAACCATAGAATCATAGAATATCAGGGTTCGAAGGGACCTCAGGAGGTCATCTAGTCCAACCCCCTGCTCAAAGCAGGACCAATCCCCAACTAAATCATCCCAGCTAGGGCTTTCTCAAGCCTGACCTTAAAAATATTTAAGGAAGGAGATTCCACCACCTCCCTAGGTAACGCATTCCAGTGTTTCACCACCCTCCTAGTGAAAAAGTTTTTCCTAATATCCAACCTAAACCTCCCCCATTGCAACTTGAGACCATTACTCCTTGTTCTCTCATCTGCTACCACTGAGAACAGTCTAGATCCATCCTCTTTGGAACCCCCTTTCAGGTAGTTGAAAGCAGCTATCAAATCCCCCCTCATTCTTCTCTTCTGCAGACTAAACAATCCCAGTTCCCTCAGCCTCTCCTCATAAGTCATGTGTTCCCGTCCCCTAATCATTTTTGTTGCCCTCCGCTGGACGTTTTCCAATTTTTCCACATCCTTCTTGTCGTGTGGGGCCCAAAACTGGACACAGTACTCCAGATGAGGCCTCACCAATGTCGAATAGAGGGGAACGATCACATCCCTCGACCTGCTGGCAATGCCCCTACTTGTACATCCCAAAATGCCATTGGCCTTCTTGGCAACAAGGGCACACTGTTGACTCATATCCAGCTTCTCGTCCACTGTAATCCCTAGGTCCTTTTCTGCAGAACTGCTGCCAAGCCATTCGGTCCCTAGTCTGTAGCAGTGCATGGGGTTCTTCCATCCTAAGTGCAGGACTCTGCACTTGTCCTTGTTGAACCTCATCAGATTTCTTTTGGCCCAATCCTCCAATTTGTCTAGGTCCCTCTGTATCCTCTCCCTACCCTCCAGCATATCTACCTCTCCTCCCAGTTTAGTGTCATCTGCAAACTTGCTGAGGGTGCAGTCCACACCATCCTCCAGATCATTTATGAAGATATTGAACAAAACCGGCCCCAGGACCGACCCCTGGGGCACTCCACTTGACACCGGCTGCCAACTAGACATGGAGCCATTGATCACTACCCATTGAGCCCGACAATCTAGCCAACTTTCTATCCACCTTATAGACATCTATTTGCCTTTGTAACCCTTGGCCATTTTTCTGGCCATGCTGCACTGAAGTAGCTTCACACTGTCAAAGAAACTAACTAAAAACTCCTTTGGTGGAGTTTAGCCCTGGAAGACTTTAATTTTGAAATATAACACATTTCAGTTGCAGTGGCGTTGCTAGGTGGCGTGAACAGGGGCAGCGGGCAGAGGAAAGGGTGCCCCCCACTTGTACTCACCGGGCGGCGATCAGGGTCCTCGGTGGCACTGAAGGCCCCTGCTGTCGAAATGCCACCGAGGAGCCGGAGCACGTGAAACTCCCCGCACTGTCCCCCTGGCTACACGCCTGTTCGGGAGCCTCTAACAAAGTGGCTGATGCACTCTCCCGGGAAGATTTCCCGGGATCAGCCAGGTAAAAATGTCCCCGCATTCCAAGTCATTGTAGTCCTTGAAATGTAAAAAGTACTGTTTAGTTTACCATGTAATTATTAGTAAAATTAGAGGTGCATGTATCTTATTAACTCTGTTTCCTAAACCTCCAGGAAGAAATCCCAGCTGGTGTGGACCCGACCTGAACCAGGCTGGCCAGCACTGTCGGTGATGGGGCAGGGGGTGTGATAAAAAAAGGGGGGGAATAGATCCCTTTGATGGACACACAGCCAGCCAATTAGCTGAAAAATCACTCTTGGTAGCTGTTCTCTACTTGCTTTACCTGTAAAGGGTTAAAAAGTCCCACAGGTAAAGGGAAAAAAGGTGGGCAACTGACCTGAAGAGCCAATAGGAAGGCTAGAACTTTTCAAAATGGGGAAACTTTCCCTTTGTCTGTTGTTCTCTGGAGAAGGAAACAGAGCAGAAATGCTGTGTAAGGCTTGAACCAGGTATGAAAATTCATCAGATCATACCTAGAATTACTTATTTGGAAACCCCCCCCCCCTCAAATATGTAAGTAAATTAGGGATGCTTAGCTAGACGTGATCAGATTTATTTTCTTTATTTTGGCTTGTGGATCTCCTCTGTGCTAACCCCAGATGCATTTGTTTGCTTGTAACTTTTAAGCTGAACCCCCAAGAAAGCTATTTGGGGTCCTAAATTTTTGTAATTGTTTCTTTTAAGATCTAGCAAAAAGCCTAAGTTCCAGATTCATAGACACTAAGGTCAGAAGGGACCATTATGATCATCTAGTCCAACCTCCTGCACAATGCAGGCCACAAAATCTCACCCACCCGCTCCTGCGAAAAACCTCTCACCTCTGTCTGAGCTATTGAAGTCCTCAAATCGTGGTTTAAAGACTTCAAGGAGCAGAGAATCCTCCAGCAAGTGACCCGTGCCCCATGCTACAGAGGAAGGCGAAAAACCTCCAGGACCTCTTCCAATCTGCCCTCGAGGAAAATTCCTTCCCTACCCCAAATATGGCTATCAGCTAAACCCTGAGCATATGGGCAAGATTCACCAGCCTGGCACTACAGAAAATTCTTTCCTGGGTAACTCAGATCCCACCCCATCTAACTTCCCATCACAGGCCATTACGCCTATTTACCATGAATATTTAAAGATCAATTAATTACCAAAATCATGTTATCCCATCATACCATCTCCTCCATAAACTTATCGAGTTTAATCTTAAAGCCCAGATAGATCTTTTGCCCCCACTGCTTCCCCTGGAAGGCTATTCCAAAACTTCACTCCTCTGATGGTTAGAAACCTTCATCTAATTTCAAGTCTAAACTTCCCAATGACCAGTTTATATCCGTTTGTTCTTGTGTCCACATTGGTACTGAGCTAAAATAATTCCTCTCCCTCTCCGGTATTTATCCCTCTGATATATTTATAGAGAGCAATCATATCTCCCCTCAACCTTATTTTGGTTAGGCTCAACAAGCCAAGCTCCTTGAGTCTCCTTTCATAAGACAAGTTTTCCATTCCTCGGATCATCCTAGTAGCCCTTCTCTGTACTTGTTCCAGTTTGAATTCATCCTTCTTAAACATGGGAGACCAGAACTGCACACAGTATTCCAGGTGAGGTCTCACCAGTGCCTTATATAATGGTACTAAAACCTCCTTATCTCCACTGGAAATACCTCACCTGATGCATCCCAAGACCGCATTAGCTTTGTTCACGGCCATATCACATTGGCGGCTCATAGTCATCCTTTGGATAGGCTATTACCAGCAGGAGAGTGAGTTTGTGTGTGTGGTTTTTGGAGGGGGGTGAGGGGGTGAGAGAACCTGGATTTGTGCAGGAAATGGCCCACCTTGATTGTCATACACATTGTGAAGAGAGTGGTCACTTTGGATGCGCTATTACCAGCAGGAGAGTGAGTTTGTGTGTCGGGGGGCGGAGGGTGAGAAAACCTGGATTTGTGCTGAAAATGGCCCAACTTGATGATCACTTTAGATAAGCTATTACCAGCAGGAGAGTGGGGTGGGAGGAGGTATTGTTTCATGGTCTCAGTGTATATAGTGTCTTCTGCAGTTTCCACAGTATGCATCGGATGAAGTGAGCTGTAGCTCACAAAAGCTCATGCTCAAATAAATTGGTTAGTCTCTAAGGTGCCACAAGTACTCCTTTTCTTTTAGTCATCCTATGATCAGCCAATACTCCAAGGTCCTTCTCCTCCTCCATTACTTCTAATTGATGCGTCCCCAGCTTATAACTAAAATTCTTGTTATTAATCCCTGAATGCATCACCTTACACTTCTCACTATTAAATTTCATTCTATTACTATTAGTCCAGTTTACAAAGTCATCCAGATCCTCCTGTATGATATCCCGGTCCTTCTCTGTATTGGCAATACCTCCCAGTTTTGTGTCATCTGCAAACTTTATTAGCACATTCCCACTTTTTGTTCCGAGGTCAGTAATAAAAAGATTAAATAAGATTGGTCCCAAAACCGATCCCTGAGGAACTCCACTGGTAACCTCCCTCCAGCCTGACAGTTCACCTTTCAGTAGGACCCATTGTAGTCTCCCCTTTAACTAATTCCTTACCCACCTTTCAATTTTCATATTGATCCCCATCTTTTCCAATTTAACTAATAATTCCCCATGTGGCACAGTATCAAACGCCTTCTTGAAATCGAGGTAAATTAGATCCACTGCGTTTCCTTTGTCTCAAAAATCTGTTACTTTCTCAAAGAAGGAGATCAGGTTGGTTTGGCACGATCTACCTTTTGTAAAACCATGTTGTATTTTGTCCCCTTTACCATTGACTTCAATGTCCTTAACTACTTTCTCCTTCAAAATTTTTTCCAAGACCTTGCATACTACAGATGTCAAACTAACAGACCTGTACTTACCCGGATAACTTTTTCTCCCTTTCTTAAAAATAGGAACTATGTTAGCAATTCTCCAATCATACAGTACAACCCCTGAGTTTACAGATTCATTAAAAATTCTTGCTAATGGGCTTGCAATTTCGGGTGCCAATTCCTTTAATATTCTTGGATGAAGATTATCTGGGCCCCCCGATTTAGTCCCATTAAGCTGTTCGAATTTCGCTTCTACCTCAAATATGGTAATATCTACCTCCATATCCTCATTCCCAATTGTCATGCTACCATTATCCCTAAGATCCTCTTTCGCCTTATTAAAGACTGAGGCAAAGTATTTGTTTAGATATTGGGCCATGCCTAGATTATCCTTGACCTCCACTCCATCCTCAGTGTTTAGCGGTCCCACTTCTTCTTTCTTTGTTTTCTTCTTATTTATATGGCTATAGAACCTTTTACTATTGGTTTTAATTCTCTTTGCAAGGTCCAACTCTACTTGACTTTTAGCCTGTCTCACTTTATCCCTACATATTCTGACGTCAATAAGGTAGCTTTCCTTCCTGATCTCTCCCTTCTTTCACTCCCTGTAGGCTTTCTGCTTTTTCTTAATCACCTCTCTGAGATGCTTGCTCATCCAGCTTGGTCTACAACTCCTGCCTATGAATTTTTTCCCCTTTCTTGGGATGCAGCCTTCCGATAGCTTCTGCAGCTTTGATTTAAAGTAATCCCAGGCCTCCTCTGCCTTTAGATCCATAAATTCTTCAGTCCGATCCACTTGCCTAACTAATTTCCTTAATTTTTGAAAGTCAGCCCTTTTGAAATCAAACACCCTAGTTGCAGATTTATTTTTGTTAATCCTTCCATTCAGTTTGAACTGAATTAGCTCATGATCACTTGAACCAAGATTGTCCTCGACAACCATTTCTTCTATGAGGTCCTCACTACTCACCAAAACCAAATCTAAAATGGGATCCCCTCTAGTCAGTTCAGCAACTACTTGATGAAGGAATCCATCAGCTATCGCATCTAGGAAAATCTGAGCCTGATAATTATTCCTAGCACTTGTTCTCCAGTCTATATCTGGGAAGTTAACGTCTCCCATGATCACGCAGTTTCCATTAGTATTTACTTCATTAAAAACATTAAAAAGGGCTCTATCCTATCCACATTAGATCCCGGCGGTCTATAGCACACCCCAAGCACTATCTCAGGGGAGGCTCTAATAGTTTTCTTCCCCAATGTAATCTTTGCCCAGACGGACTCTGTCTTATCCATTCCATCGCTTCTTATTTCTTTACATTCTACCTCATCATTGATAGACAATGCTACTCCACCACCTTTACCTTTATTTCTGTCTTTCCTAAACAGCACATACCCTTCAATACCCGTAGTCCAGTCATGACTGCTATTCCACCATGTTTCTGTTATCCCTAGAAAATCTGGTTTCACTTCCTGCACCAGTAGCTCTAGTTCCTCCATTTTGTTACCTAGGCTCCTTGCATTGGTGTATAAACATCTTCATTTTTGCTGTTTGGCCTCACTCACGTTCTGTACCCTATTCGGCACGGTCATTCTACAGCCACTATGACTTATTAGATTGGTATTCACTCTGCCCTTCCTCTTATGTCCTACCCACAGCTGTATCCTTTCTTACTTCGTTTTCTTCCCTCTCAATGCTAAAATCCGGCGTGGAGATTACCTGGACATCTCCCAACCATCTCCCCCAAATTCCTAGTTTAAAGCTCTCTTAATCAGGTGTGCCAGCCTCTATTTCCTTCCCTACTCAGATGAAGTCCATCCCGAGAGAACTGTCTTCTGTCCATGAAGGCCTCCCAGTGGCCATACATCCCAAAGCCCTCCTTATAGCACCACTGCCTAAGCCATCTCTTGATAGTCATAATCTTGTCACGCCTTTGTTGCCCTTCTCTAGGAACAGGCAGAATCCCACTACAGATCACCTGAGACTCGATTTCCTTAAGCGTCTTCCCCAGCCTAGCATAGTCTCCCTTAATACTTTCCAGCGAGAATCTAGCCGTATCATTTGTTCCCACATGAAGGATAATTAGGGGATTCTTTCCTGCTCCCTTTAGGATCCTTTTCAACCTCAGGTCTACATCCCGTATCTTAGCACCTGGAAGACAGCACACCCTTCTATTCTTTGGATCAGCTCTGGTTCCAGGCCTGTCTATTCTTCTCAGTAAAGAGTCCTTTTGTTTTTAATAAAATTTACCTTTTTTAAGAACAGGATTGCATTTTTGGTGTCATAAGTGGTTTGTGCATGATGTTTGATTAGCTCTTCCCCGGAAGGGGCGGTGGTGGTGAAAGGGCTTGAGGGTACCCCACAGGGAGGAATTCCCAGGTGCTCCTTCCTGGGTCCAAGGGTGGTGGTGGTTCTTTTTGTTTGGTTGGTTTTTTTGTTTTTTTTGGGGGGGTGGGTTTGCATTTGGGTGTTGGTAGCATTTACCAAGCCAAAGTCAGAGAAAAGCTGTAACCTTGGGAGTTTAATACAAGCCTGGAGTGGCCCGTATTCATTTTTAGAATCCTCACGGGCCCCCACTTCCTGCACTCAGAGTGGGGATTCATCCTTGACATGAGCAATGTAGTTACACAGCCCTAACCCCCTGTGTAGATGTGCTACATCAGCAGGAGAGCTTCTCCTGACAACATAGCCACCGCCGCTTGCGGGGGCTGGACGAATGAAGTCCGACGGGAGAGATCTCTCCCATTGGCTTAGAGCATCTGTACTAGCCGTGCTACACCAGTGCAGCTACATTGGGGCAGCTGCGCCAACATCAGCTTTATTGTGTAGCCGGAGCATCAGACACAATACCATAGAATCAGGACTTAACATGCGTGTATACGGAAGTCTGAAATCCAAGGCTGACACATTCGTTGCCTCATTGGTTACCATCGTTTCTACAGACCGAAAGTCCTTGTTACCTACTCAGGCACCCAGTTTGGGATCTACAGGGAAGGAATGTCCTATGAAGCACTCTCTCTTTGGATCCAAATGGTGAAGGAGGATTGTTCTCAGTCTAACCTTGGTATCCTTTGGAATTGTAATCAGTGACACTGAACTAGGAAGTGGAGTTGTACAAACAATTTTCCTTGAATCATTGGTCACCAGTGCTTCCTTTACTGGGGTGGAAACAAAGAACTGAGTGTGTACACTTTCAACCCAATTCTTTCCAAATCCTTGGCCTTGGGGAGGGTAAATTTACACTTCTCTGAAATAGAATCCTTTACAAAACCACTCAAAATCTCAGTAGTGTTCATGAGGAATGGCTTCCCAAACCATACCCAGCTTTTCTTTAATTTGGTGGCACAGTTCCAGGCAAGGGATTGGATACAGGCTGGATCAGAATCTCTGTTAGTTACCAGAGCTGGAGTTTCTATTCAAAAATAGCTATTTTTCTAAAGCTATTAGATTTCCCA
This sequence comes from Chelonia mydas, assembly GCF_015237465.2. Taxonomy (NCBI): domain Eukaryota; kingdom Metazoa; phylum Chordata; order Testudines; family Cheloniidae; genus Chelonia; species Chelonia mydas. The sequence goes on along the minus strand of NC_051268.2, from coordinate 5,656,438 downwards.
CACTGCTTTCATTTTATAAACATTTTTAGCACCTATAAAGGATAAATTCAACAAAAACCCCACTTCTATTTCCTCAACATCTGCATCATGAAGAGGACCATTCCCTATGCCACAGAATTAACTAGGAGACATCTTCTGTAGGGCCTGGGTTACACATACTTTGGGAACCAAATACAAGGGCATTTTGCCTAGTTCAAAATCACTTAGCATGGAATTTTCTCCCCAGATCATCTGAGACAATATTGCCTTAAACAATTGAACGACACTGTGATCATATGCACTTCCTTCTGTTAGTTGGGGTTCTGCTGTTGTTCACCGTTTCCGAGCGGAGATTTTAAATCACCATTTTTTCTTTGTTAGCATGTCCAGTAAATTGGAGCGTTCTCTCCTGTTGACAGAACTGCACTTGAACTGTCTCCATGTCATCATGGAGGGATGGGGAAAAAGCAAGGCTGAAGTGAGAAATGATGACGTTAGCAAATGGTCATTTGTCTTAAATTCTCCAATAAATCTGAGTTATAGCCTATCAAACTCAACTAATATCCAATTGGGTGACCAAACAGCCTTCAGGAAAGATAGAAACCCACATCACAGAGAGATAGAATACATGACAATGAAAGTGTCAAGTGAAATTCCAGAGCAGGTTACATCTGATTATTCAGAATCAGGACTAGAGATTCTCCCATCACATTCTCCTCTGATCCATTCAAACATACCTCACTCAGCACTGTCTCAATAGTCAGTTATGTTATTTACAAAATTTTTAGTATCCTAGCATCCCCCATAATGGGGGGGGGGGGGGAACAGCCACCTTGCCAGAAGAAGTTTTACCAATAGATGGTACCTGGGATTTAAACTCCAAATGATCACAGTGTGTTTGGGATCCATCTGAATTCCCCTTCCAGGTCTTTGATACTTTCATCTCCAGTCATAGTGACTCTGATATAGGATTAAAGAAGTCAAAGCATCATCTCCAAGCACAGACAACTGAGAACACTTCATCACATGACACTTTGAGAAGTCGAGGGATAGAATGTGATGAAGATACAGTCTGCATGGCTCAGACAAAAGGTAACCGTTCTGCAGTGATGGGGAAGGAGGGAATCTCTGAGTCACTCCATCTCCTTGCAGTGTCACAGAGGCTGAAATGACACTTCTTTTCCTGCCCCTGCTCCTCTTCATTTAAATATAATCTGAAAAGTTCCCAATATAACTGTTCTTCAGCAGAACCCAGAGCAATGTGAGAACAACTGGCAATGTTACAATTTGTATCATTGGTGACTCTAACAATAACTGGAATAGGAGGAATGGTATAAATGTGATGCTTCCTGGTTCCCTGGTAGGAAGGGCCCACTCGAATTACTCATGGAACAACTGAGTTGATAGAAAGAACCAATGTGTCAACCTCAAAACAGGGCGAACTGCAAAAGGCAAAAATGGACCACTCATCTGGACAAGCTGAGGGATAATGGTGCTGCAAACAGTTCAAAGAGCTTAAAAGTTACTTTTTGGGAATCAGGAAAAATATTAAAAAAAAGAAAGTACGGACAGCCCTAGAGGTTTTTACGGTGTTGATCCCCCCTTGCAGATTCTCTGATGGCTAACATGGGCTGAGTGCCAAGAGAAGGTATTCCCACACTCACGGCATTCATGGGGCCTCTCCCCGGTGTGGATTCTCTGATGTTTAGAAAGGGCTGAGGTGTTAGTGAAGCATTTCCCACACTCACGGCATTCAAAGGGCCTCTCCCCTGTGTGGATTCTCTGATGTTCAGAAAGGGCTGAGCTCTTAGTGAAGCATTTCCCACACTCATGGCATTTATAGGGCCTCTCCCCTGTGTGGATTCTTTGATGGGTAATAAGGTTTGAGGTGCGATTGAAGGTTTTCCCACACTCACGGCATTCATAGGGTCTCTCCCCAGTGTGGATTCTCTGATGTTCAGAAAGGGCTGAGCTGCTAGTGAAGGTTTTCCCACACTCACGGCATTCATAGGGCCTCTCCCCAGTGTGGATTCTCTGATGTTTAGAAAGTGCTGATCTGCTAGTGAAGGTTTTCCCACACTCACAACATTTATAGGGCCTCTCTCCTGTGTGGATTCTCTGATGGGTAATAAGGTTTGAGGTGCGATTGAAGGTTTTCCCACACTCACTGCATTCATAGGGCTTCTCCCCTGTGTGGATTCTCTGATGTTCAGAAAGGGCTGAGCTCTTAGTGAAGCTTTTCCCACACTCACGGCATTCATAGGGCCTCTCCCCTGTGTGGATTCTCTGATGATTAATAAGGTGTGAGCTGTGATTGAAGGTTTTTGCACACTCACGGCATTCATAGGGCCTCTCCCCTGTGTGGATTCTCTGATGTTCAGAAAGGGCTGAGCTCTTAGTGAAGCTTTTCCCACACTCACTACATTCATAGGGCCTCTCCCCTGTGTGGACTCTCTGATGTTCAGAAAGGGCTGAGCTCTTAGTGAAGCTTTTCCCACACTCACGGCATTCATAGGGCCTCTCCCCTGTGTGGACTCTCTGATGTTCAGAAAGGGCTGAGGTGTTAGTGAAGCGTTTCCCACACTCACGGCATTCATAGGGCCTCTCCCCTGTGTGGATTCTCTGATGTTCAGAAAGGGCAGAGCTCTTAGTGAAGCATTTTCCACAGTCACGGCATTTAAAGGGCCTCTCCCCTGTGTGGATTCTCTTATGGGTAATAAGGTTTGAGCTGCAATTGAAGATATTCCCACACTCACTGCATTCACATGGTTTCTCACCTGTGTGGATTCTCTGGTGCTTTATAAGGGCTGAACAGTCACATAAGTTTTCCCCGCACTCAGTACATGTATTTTTTCTCTTTCTCCTGAGGATTTCCTGCTGTGTTGTGGTTTCCTTCAGGTCCTTCTGAGTTCCCCGACAGGAAATACATTTATCCACTTTCTCTCCTGGTTGGTTTCCCTGCTCTTTTTCTGGTCTGTGCACATTCTCACAGGATTTTCCCTGCTCATGACTCCTGGACTCATTCCTTTCCGATCTTTGCGATAATGCTCTGTGTTTATCCACTTGCTCAACATCTTCCTGCTGAGAATTCTGCTCTTCTTTCTCACACACCATTGCATCACCAGCTGTGATAGAGACAGAAACCTCAAACAGGGATGGAAAGGGGAAGGCCAAACCAAAACAAGTGCTTGAGAGAGGTCAAATAAAAATCAGAATCTGAACTCCCCCAAACTCTTCCTGCAAATGTAGTAGTAGGATTTTATGTTTGTATTTTATATAATTTAGAATGAAGGATAAAGAATAAGAATGTAGCATGTATTAAATGTATTGGTGTATGATCTGATCAAATCCTGCCAGCCACCCTTTTTGAATAACAGAAAGGAATGGCCTAATGGGCCAACGGGTAGAGATCCATCAGCCAGAATCTGTGTCTGGACTGATTTCAAGGCAGTAACCGACCTTTGCGGGTCACCAATTTGTTGTAGGTTTAGCATTTTAAAATAAGTAAATGAATGCCATGATTGTTTTCTTTTGCATTGGAATTTGATGTTCCTGTTCAAAATATTGTATGTAAATTAATTCTGTTTTGTGTGTGAATGAGAAATGTGTGTGTTAAGAGATAAGTGTGAAGGTCATCGCTGAACCAGATGTACGAGGGAGGAATGAGAGACAGACGCAAGGGCGCCGGGAGGCTGCAACATGCCTCTATTGAAATGTCAGAGGAGGGCAGATTGATGACTCAAAAGATGAGACAGGCACCTATCATTGAGGACAAGACAGCTGTGAACAAAACGAGCATGGGGTAGCTCCCTGAGGGACTTGATGAAAGAACAAGATAAAGGATTAGAACAACAATTTAAGAAAATAAACACTCGTCAAACAATAATTGATTACAGCATGACGGTGCAAAACTCATTGGTCCTAATGAAGGAAAATCACTATATAAACAGGGGGCCTTGACATGAAACTTTGGCTTCACCCTGCCAAGACTTCCCCAGAGCACCGTGTGACGACCGACGTAACCCAGCTTCTCCTACCCTTGTTATACCTAACTGGCCAGTAGGTTGATCTGGACTCTGGACTGGTAACTATAACATCGACTGGCGGGACAATGTGTGCGTGTGCGGTGTGTGATTGAATGCGTATGCTAAATGTTGTATCTTCAATAAACGCGGCATATTGCCTTTTCCCCTGAAAATGATCCTGTGCGCTTCTTATAAGCATAACAGGGTAACGCCTACAAGGTAGCTAGCTAGCACGTCTTGGAGGGACTGTTCAAATTAAGTGGTTCATCAAGAAACACTGGGTTGACAATGGTCCATGGGAGAAGCCCATCTACACTGAGTGGACTATCATGTAAATGTGCTGTCTGAAATCTAGATAATGGCTTCCTGCAAAGACTGGGGGAAAGTGGGCACGAACATGTGACTTGCCCATGTGACCCCAAACTCCATCTTGTTGTTCTAATTTTCCACAATAAGAACAATGGGATGCCCTCCACATGGCAAAAGCTATAAAAGGCTCTGGAAACACCTCCATTTTGTCTTCAGTCCTGCTTCTTACCTCTGGAGGAACTTTGCTATAGACTGAAGCTCTGAACAAAGGACTGAATGACCCATCCAAGCTGTGGATGTGTTCCAGAGACTTGACTTAAGCCAGCAGTTGATTCCATCACTGCTATAAGCCTGAACCAAGAACTTTGCCATTACAGTATGTAATTGATTCCCTTAGCCAATTTTAACTCTCACCTTTCTTTCTTTTTATGAATAAACCTTTAGATTTTAGATACTAAAGGATTGGCACTAGCGTGAGTTTTGAGTAAGATCTAAGTTGTATATTGACCTGGGCATGGCTAGTCCTTTGGGATCATAAGAACCTATTATTTAATGACACTGGTTGTATTAAATACTCATATCTGAATCCAGTGTTTTTGGTGGTGTTATAAGAACTGGAATGCCTGCGAAAACTGCCTTTATGTTTTCTTGTTAGCCAGTGTGGTGAAACAGGAGTTTACTTTTGTGGCTGGTTTGGTCTATTTTATAAAAGAATAACCACCAGTTTTGTTTTGTGTTTGCCCTATTTCTCAGCAGTTTGTCCTGAATTTGGCATCCTCAGTTCTGACCCACTAAGGCACGGTGACAGGGTGCCAAGGGAGGGGGCTGTGTCATGGATTTACAAGAAGTTAGATGACCCAACCTTCATACAGTCTCCCTTGGGACCGCCCTCTTTAGGGGTATGTCTACCGTGCATCAGGAAGTCAGCTGCCTTCCAGGCTGGGTCTCACACTAGTGCATTAAAAAATGGATGTGGAGACATTGCTTTGATGTTAGGGCCTCCACCGTTATTTGTAGGGAGTCAGCATGGACTCTGGCTGGGAGGCAACCTCCAGATGCAGTGCAGACACACCCTTAATGGGCGACATGCTAGCTTTAGCTTTTTCAAAGGGCTAACCCCTGTTCCCCTTCGAACCACAGAGTTAAAAGGAACCACAAAGGTCATCTAGTCTAACCCCTGCCAAGGTGCAGGATTTGCTGAGTCTAAACCACCAGATGGTTCCAGCCTCCTTTTGAAAACTTCCAGTGAATAACCTTCCACCACCTCCCTAGGCGTCTGTTCCATTGTCCTACTGTTCTTCCAGTTAGGAAGTTTTTTCTGAGATCTGATCTAAATCTGCTGTCCTGTAGTTTGAACCCACTGCCTCTTGTCCTGCCCTCCATGGCAAGAGAGATGAACTGTTCTCCATTCTTTGTATGGCAGCCCGTAGCGAGGAAGACCAGCAGGGACCACAACCTGCTCCTTGGGCTACAGAGCCAGGAAAGCCACGTCCACCCCTCCGGAAGCTGAGGGGCGGGACAGGAAGCAGAACTACAAAAGGGGGGACTTGTAGCTCAGTTGGGCTGGAGCTGCTGAGGAAGACAGACGCTTATCACCCACTGCCAGAGTGGGACACCGAGGAGCTGCTTGGACTGCCGCCAGAGGAATGGCCAGACCAACCAGGGTCACCGGCCACTTGAGGTGCCGACAAGCTGATGGGGCTGCCACAGACCATTGATCCCAGGGAAATGCAGGCCAGAGGTACCAAAACCCTGGGGATTGTAGGAAGTAGCCCAGGGAAACGAGACCATCGTCTGATTGAGTGTTGGCCTCACACTAAGTCAGTGTGTTGCGGGTGGATCCCCGCTGATCCAGTGGCAGACTACACTGCCACTGTTAGGTCCCTGGGCTAGGACCCAGTGGAGTCAGGTGGGCCAGGGTCTCCCTGCCTCCTGCCACCCAGCCAGTTGGGTGGTAGCCTCCCCATCTTCAGCCAGGAGGCCTGTGTTGGTCTACCATCCACCGAGCTAGGATGGCAGGCTGTTTGGTGCTTGCCCCTGCCTGAGCCCTAGCCTGTTTGCTGCTCACCTTGGGCAAAGCCCCTAATTGTTTGCTGTCCCAAACTGACTGAGGGCCTGGGCTTGGAGACTTTGCAGCTCTGCCCTGATTGCAGGCCAGAGCATGGACTGTTGGTCCCCAGTCCTGCCTGAGGGCCGGGCACCACAGACTCTCTATTGCTCAACCTGGATCAAGTGGCCTGAGCTTTGAAGACTGATAATCCCCCCTTAACTGATTGCAGTGCTAAGAGCATGACCGTGAGGTGGCATGGCCTCCCTCAGGGATAGACCGGGAGGGATGGCCACGCACGCTTACACAGCCTTTCGAGTATTTGAAAATGACTATCACCCCCCCAACCCCTTCAACTCTTTTTTTCCAAACTAAACACACCCAGTTACATCAGCCTTTGCTCACTGGCTTGTGTTCCATCCCTTTGATCATCTTTGTCACTTGCCTCTGGATTCTTTCCAGTTTCTCTACATCCTATCTAGTCACTCGTGACCAAAACTGGACACAGGAGTCCCCCTGAGGCCAAATCAGTGCTGAGTAGAGCATTACCGTCACCATCTGTGATTTGCATGCTATGCTTCTGTTAATGCATTTGCTTTTTTTGTTTTGTTTTTTTTTGCATTATCATCACACTGTTGACTTCGTGTGGAGGTTGTGATCCACCACAACTCTCAGATCCTTCTCAGCAGTGCTGCTGCCATGCCAGTTATCCCCCAACCTGTATTTGTGCATTGAGTTTTACTTCCCTAAGAGTAGCACCTTACCCTTGTCTTTGTTGAATTTCATTTTGTGGTCTATAGCCCAGTTTGCAAATTTATCAAGATGCTCTATCCTCCAAAGTGTTGATAACCCCCCCTAGCTTTGTGTCATCTGCAAATTTGATCAGTATCCTCTCTACTCCTACATCCAGGTCATTAATGAAGATGTTAAATAACAGTGGACCCAAAAGAGATCCCTGTGACACCCCACTTGAGATATCCCTCCAATCTGACATCATTCCATTCATAGTTACTCTCTGTTTGCGGTTGTGTAACCAATTATACAGTCACTTAATGGTAGTTCCATTGAACCCGCATTTCTCCAGCTTACTCATGGGATTGTGTCAAAGCGTTTTTGAAGTCCAGGTCTACTTTAGCCACCAAACCAGTTACCCTATCAAAGAAGATGATTAAGCTGGTTTGTCACGCTATGTTCTTAGTAAATCCATGCTGGCTGCTCTCGATTGCCCTTCGTCCTCCAGGTATTCACAAACCGAATATTTTATTCATTGCTCTAGTAGCTTCCCTGGTCTTGAGGTCAGGCTGAGTAGTCTACAGTTCCCCAGCTTCGCCTTTTCCCCCTTTGTAAAGACAGGCACTATGTTAACCCTTCTCCAATCTTCTGGAACCTGTCTTGTCATCTGAGTTTGCAAATTTTGCCAGCCACTCTGAGATTTCATCAGCTAATTCTGGGGTGAACAGCAAGAAAGGAGATGGCGGGAGAGCTAGCTTGGAGGATTAAGAGCTCTGTTCTAGACATTTGAGATGTTGAGCTTGAGTTGATGGCTAGCTATCCACAAGGAGCCATCAGAGGGAGGCTGAGATTTCAGTTTGGACAGAAGGAGACAGGTCTGGAGTATAGCGATAGATCTGTGATTGATCAGAATAGGGACAGGAGCTGAATTTGTGTTTGTGGGTGAGATTTCCCAGAGATAAAGTGCAGAGGAAGAGGAAGTGACCAAGGACTGAGCCCTGTAGAACCCCCACAGAAAACCAGAGTGTGTGTGGGGGGGTGAGGACAATCTTCTTAAATACACGCTGAAGAGTGATTACAGAGGTAGGAGAAGAGCAGGAAAAAGACAAGATGTCAAGAAGACGACCATGGTCAGTGGTATTAAAGGCGGCTGACAGGTCAAGAAGAATAAGGATGGAGTGCTGGTTCTGAGCTTTGCTTAGGGAGAGCGCATTAGAGACTTTGGCAAAAGCATTCTCAGCGGAGGGCCCCAAATATCTGCCTCCCTGAAACCTTCCCTTCCCACTGCCACCAGACCCTTCCTGCTCCTTGGAGCAACCACTCCCCATACCCTTCCCACTATCCTCAGTCTTTTCCACTTCCAAGTAGCCCAGATCTCCTACCCAATCCTCCCCCTCCAACAGCACCACTGCTGGGACCTCCACCCCCTTTTCTCCATTCCCAGTCTCCCACTCCCCCGACCCACCACACTACCTGTTCCCAGGAGATTCTGCCTCTGATTCCTCACCTCCTCTTCCTTCCATAGTACCCATCCCTCCCTGATTCCCTCTAGTCTAATCTTCCACATACCTATCCCCTTCCTCCCACTACACTCAGCCTTCCCTAGCTTGTGGCACCAAACAAGCACTAGTTCCCCCATCATCTTCTCCCTTCCCACTGCTCCCTGCTCTCCTCTCCCCTCCTCCACAAGAACTCCTGAATAGTAACCTCACACTGCTCTCAGTCATTGGTTGGTGGGGTGAAGAGGACATGCTGTGGCCACTGCCTCTGAGCTACACCAATTCATCTGAGTCAGAGCCGTACCACTGTTAATTCTCAGACTATGTGTATTGTGCATTTTGCTTGCATTCTGCAGGAGTTCCTCTTCGACGTTTCCCCCCGGGATTCCAAAATTTCAGGGCTGAGAGCAATATTTTAAAGTGTTTTAAAATCCACTTGCAGACTCTGGCCTCTTCTGAGCTGCAAAGTTTTGTCAGCATAGCTCTGTTTGTTAGGGATGCAAAAAAACACATCCTTCATTGATAGAATTATGCCGGCAAAATCTCTCATGCAGAAACAGAGTGCCAAAAAAGTCTATTAAAAAAAATGAGGAAATCAAAAGCCCCCAAACTATATAAATATGGAGTACAGGTTGCCCAGTTCTGCTGCATGCCTTTCCATTAGGTGTCTGGTGGTTAAACTTAAACCTCTGGAAACCAGAAAAGGAAGAGTTAATATACACACCAACCCTAAAATGTAACCTTAACTCTGCCCCTAGCCCTGCAGCTGGCACTAGCCACTGGGAGTGGCTCAGTATGGCTGGTGCAAAGGTTAACAAACTAACAAAGGAAGTGGAGGCTTCTCCATTTCTTGAAGTCTTCAAGTCAGAGTGGATGCCTTTCTGGGGGAGGATTTAGTCCAACACAGCATATTCCGTTCAGTACAGCAGTAACTCGATGAAATTTTATGACCTGTGTTATATAGGCGGTCAGACTAGATGTCCTAATAGCCCTTTCTGACCATCAAATCTATGATTCTACAATAGATATGAAGGACTAAGAACATGCCCTTGTTTGTGTTGTGTTCACAGGAGGGAATCCCAGCATTTATCCGCATGCCCCCCAGCTGTGTGCACTGGGTCAGCTGTAGTCGTAACTGGATGGTGGAGGGAGTAGTTTGAGTACCTTGGCAGAGCTGTGACCATGATATGAAGGGAGGCACATGTGAACCCTGAGGGACCTAGTCTGCCCCATTTCAATGTACTTAATGGGCTGTTGCTGAGATAGGGCAGAGTAGAGGTGGCATTGTGGGGGTGGTGTGAACCTTAACTCTGCATTTCCCCTTCTAATAACCAAGGGGACAGGAATCCTTACCCAGCGAGGTCACATTCTCGTAGTTCTCCTGCATGACGTCTCTGCAGAGGGCTCTTTGACGGGGGTCCAGCAGAGCCCACTCTTCCCTGGTGAAATACACCGCCACCTCCTCGAAGGTCACCGGCCCCTGAAAGAGGAAGAGTCCAACCCTCAGTACCAGCTGCCCCAGACACAGCCCCACTATTCATGGAGGGAGAGGAGCCAATCAAATGGAAGCTCTGGGAGGCTCACAGTCAACAGAGTCCCACCCCCACCCTGCTCAGAGCAGCCAGGAGGCAAAACAGGAGGGGAGATAGAGATCCCCTAGTCCCCCCCAGCAGACAGAGGGGGAAGGTCATCTTCTCATTCATCACACACCTACAAGCCAGAGGCTGATACATGGGATGGGGCCCCCAGTAGGCTCCAGGGTTGGCTCCGCAATAGGAATCCCAACACGCTTCCCATTGCCAGCAGCTGAAAGGAAGTGGGGGTTTATCTACTCTACACCCCACTGGTGAGTAATCCTCCCCCCCCCGGCTTCATATCTCATAGCAGCCTCTGGCGGGTAGGTTTATGTTCTTCCACTGGGAATCTGATCCATTTTCCCAGCACTGTCCAGTGTTCCCCCGCCAACCCCATTCTATAAATAGGGTAATTTCCTCCCCCAAACACCTACGTCTGTTCCCAGAATCCAGGCTGTGGGTTCAACAATTCCCAGCAAGTTTGTCACATGCCTTGTCCCCCTCCCTTTCTCCACCCTGGGTATTTCCTGCCCCCATCCCACCTCCAGACTAAACTCCTCTAAAGATCCCAGGCCCTCAGTATTTCCTGCCCCCTCCCTCCAGCAGGAACCCACTAGCAACCCCGCAATAATCCCTACCTGGACTGGCTCCACGACAGCCAGTCCCCTTCCCCGTCCCGTGAGAGGCTGGGACAATCTGGAGCCAAAGGTGCGTATTACTCTGCCACCTGTCAGGGTGAGAAGGGGGACAGGGAAGATTTCAGAAGGGCCTCTAGTTCCTGTCACATCGTGATTTGCCCCGGCCCTTTCCCTGCACAAGATGTTTCTGACTCGCATGCTGGGAAAACATTCCATCACTTTATCACGGCCCAGACCCAACCCCTCCCACCAGCACTAAATCCACTGCCCTAGTTTTAAAACCCTGAGAGCAACTCCCCCAGTGGTGGGGACCAGGCAGGGACAGGACAAAGTCTGCCCAGTGCTGGTGCAGGAAATGAAAGGAATTTTGCTGGGGATATTCAGCTGGAAGGCATTGTCAATAGACACAAAGAGTGGACCAGTAAGTGGGGCTCACTTCTATTTTATGCATGACATTCCTCACGCTTCAGGGTTTCAGCCACCACTGCCAGGGGTCTGGAAGGCACTTTCCCCCGCAATGTATTTTGAGAGGGTTTTTTTTAAATCTCCTTCCTCTGAAGATTCAGGAACAGCCAGAGAAGAAGACAAGTCAGGTTCTCAGTGCCCTGGGGGGGTTTCAGCTTCCTCTGCAGCGTGGGGTGTGGGTCACTCACTAGGATTACCGGGAACCATCTCACTTAACCATTTCCCTGCCACTGCAGGGGTCCGGGGCACTGGTGCATCTCAGTCCCTCCTGTTCTCTGCCTGGGGCATATAACAGTCTAGTCTCCCGTGGGCTACAAGACTTTGGTCTCACTCCAGCTGTTGTGTTTAGTGGGGGGGGGGCTGGGTGGTGTTGGCAGCCAGTGCTAGACAGGAGGTCAAACCGGATGATCCAATGGTCCCTTCTGGCCTTAGACTTTGACTGGATGTGGGCAGGTTTGGGAGCTTGTGACCTTCCCACCCCCCACTTATTTCTCCTTCATTTTCCCTCTTGTCTTTCCCCCTGTCCCCTCCCTCTGCCCGGGAGACTTAGTGACCAACGATCTCCTGCAATTGCGGATAGCACTGCATGCCAGTTTGGATCCAAACTTTCTGCCTCCTCCCCGTCTCTACTAACCACCCAAGGGGTTCAGTCTCACTGGGTGTCATACAGGCAACGAAAGGGTTATTGTGCACAGCTGCAAACTGCCTAATTTCCCAGCTGAAATAAGTAAGCGAGTACCACTTATTGCAAGTTGGAGGGGAGGGATAGCTCAGTGGTTTGAGCATTGGCCTGCTAAACCCAGGGTTGTGAGTTCAATCCTTGAGGGGGCCATTTGGGATCTGGGGCAAAAATTGGGGATTAGTCCTGCTTTGAGCAGGGGGCTGGACTAGATGACCTCCTGAGGTCCCTTCCAACCCTGATATTCTATGAACAATTTTTTTCTGACCCCTGAACATTTACTAAAAAAGTAAGACTAAAACATGCATCCATGCCGAGTCTCTGTATAACGTGTATATTTCAAGAGGCTGACAGAGAATACTTGACCATAATGAACAAGGGAGTGCAGGAGTGGGGGAGTGAGATTTTCTTTGCTTTGGATCATAATGAAACGCTCAACATCTCACAGCCTCCTGCCTGCCTTTCCTGAGCCCCCGGGGGTCACAAACCACCAGCCGAGAAACACAAGCCTAGATCTTTATTTTGTATCGTCATTGACTACGACTGGAGAGAGAGGGCTACATTGTACCCAGACAAAGCATGAATGAGCCAAGTGCTATGGCATATATGGACCGACCCTGGGAACTGTTAATTCCAATAACACCCACGTTTTGAACTCTCTTCCTTACTTCACTGTGAAAAGAATATGAAAGTTCAGAAGATCTTACAATAGCAACAAGTTGATGAAAATTACGTTAAATTATTTTCAGCCATGAATGTGATGCACAGGTGCAAGAAGACCAAATGCAGAAAATTAAATTAGTCCAAACAAAAGGGGGCTAATGATATCATTCCAGGAGAGTACTAGGAACATGCTTGGAGAACAAGAAAACGTAGGAACAAAGTTACCTATGCCAAATTTGGCCTTAGGGACATGGATTTAAAAATGGGGGAGAGGGAAGAAAGAAAATCATCTATCAACTTGGCAAGTTTGTCTCTCATCACAACTCCTCCAAGGTTCCTCAACCCAAGTCAGAAGAAGCAAACTGATGAGCCACGATTCTTAATTTTCATTTTTTAAATTCTGATATATCCTGTTCCTTTCTCACAAAGGCTGTAAGGGCTTGTCAGTTAAAATATAGTCTAAAGAGACCCATTGCTCCAGTGAGTAGTGACTTTCTTAAAGTCTCTAAATGCTTGTAAGTTAAATTATTTTCTAAAAGGACCCCTCAAAAGAGCAGGATTAGTAATGAAACTTACTCTGTTCCCCGCAGGCCACTGCCTCCGTGCCTTTACTCTCTGGTGCAACGCCTTTCAATAATTCTAGCTCTGCTGAAGATGTTCCCCAGAAATTAATTATCCCAGGGGTGAACAGGAATGTATTGGGGGGAAAATTAAGAGTCTATCTTAAATGTATAAAATCATTCCAGGAAACTTTCAAATACATGTTCAAAAAGAGCTCAGCCTTTGTATTTTGTAAAAAAACTCTCAAGCAGACATTCAAAACCAGGAAAAGTTGTGAAAATCTTAGCCATCTTAGAAACAAAAACAAAAGCTTTAAAATCAGACTATGTAAACTTAATGACTAAACACTTAATATGACCGCAATTAAAAATGCCAAAATGAAATGACTAAAATTAATTTAATTAGTAAACAATGCAATACTTAAAAAAAGTAAAAGCAACAAAAAATTAGAGGACAAAAAAATCTTGCAAAAACTTTAAATGCTTAAGTGACATTGATGAGCTAAAATATTTAAGAGACAAGTCCGCTGAAAATACAGTGGTGCAAGAACAAAGTAACATCTCTTCACATTGTTCCACAGCTTCCAAGGGCTGGAGGCTGCTATCCCCCGTCACTAAAAGCACTGAAGCACTTAGAGGAGAGGAAAGTGATCAGGAACAGTCAGCATGGATTCACCAAGGGCAAGTCATGCCTGACTAATCTAATTGCCTTCTATGACGAGCTAACTGGCTCTGTGGATGAGGGGAAAGCAGTGGACGTGTTGTTCCTTGTCTTTAGCAAAGCTTTTGACACGGTCTCCCACAGTATTCTTGCTAGCAAGTTAAAGAAGTATGAGCTGGATGAATGGACTATAAGGTGGATAGAAAGCTGGCTAGATTGTCGGGCTCAACGGGTAGTGATCAATGGCTCCATGTCCAGTTGGCAGCCGGTGTCAAGTGGAGTGCCCCAGGGGTCGGTCCTGGGGCCGGTTTTGTTCAATATCTTCATAAATGATCTGGAGGATGGTGTGGATTGCACCCTCAGCAAGTTTGCGGACGACACTAAACTGGGAGGAGTGGTAGATACCCTGGAGGGTAGGGATAGGATACAGAGGGCCCTAGACAAATGAGAGGATTGGGCCAAAAGAAATCTGAGGAGGTTCAACAAGGACAAGTGCAGAGTCCTGCACTTAGGACGGAAGAATCCCATGCGCCGCTACAGACTAGGGACCGAATGGCTAGGCAGCAGTTCTGCACAAAAGGACCTAAGGGTGACAGTGGACAAAAAGCTGGATATGAGTCAGCAGTGTGCCCTTGTTGCCAAGAAGGCCAATGGCATTTTGGGATGTATAAGTAGGGGCATTGCCAGCAGATCAAGGGACGTGATCGTTCCCCTCTGTTCAACACTGGTGAGGCCTCATCTGGAGTACTGTGTCCAGTTTTGGGCCCCACACTGCAAGAAGGATGTGGAGAAATTGGAAAGAGTCCAGCGGAGGGCAACAAAAATGATGAGGGGACTGGAACACATGACTTATGAGGAGAGGCTGAGGGAGCTGGGATTGTTTAGTCTGCAGAAGAGAAGAGTGAGGGGGGATTTGATAGCTACTTTCAACTACCTGAAAGGGGGTTTCAGAGAGGATGGATCTAGCCTGTTCTCAGTGGTAGCAGATGACATTACAAGGAGTAATGGTCTCAAGTTGCAGTGGGGGAGGTTTAGGTTGGATATTAGGAAACACTATTTCCCTAGGAGGGTGGTGAAATACTGGAATGGGTTACCTAGGGAGGTGGTGGAATCTCCTTCCCTACAAGTTTTTAAGGTCAGGCTTGAGAAAGCCCTGGCTGGGATGATTTAGTTGGGGATTGGTCCTGCTTTGAGCAGGGGGTTGGACTAGATACCTCCTGAGGGCCCTTCCAACCCTGATATTCTATGATTCTATAAAAGGGTTATTGGTCTGAAATCTGCCCATGACCCGTCAGAGACAGACACGTACCTGTGTCGCTCCCCAGCTCCAGTCGCAGCATCTCTAGGGGAAGGAGAGGAAGAGACAGGAGAGAATTCAGGCCCTCGCTTTCCTGGGGAGGTTCCCATTAGTTATTAATGTAACTGCTGTTAACTATGAGATGGTGACAGAGATCTGAGGCTGATAATGCAGCCACTGGAGACAGAGCCAGCCCCACATGGCTACACCATGGGGAAGGGCGACTCGCGGAGCTGGGGCTGTGAGATGGAGCCTGGGGTCAGTGACATCCCAAGAGTCCCTGACTCCTCCCCAGGGCCAGGGTCGCTCTAACCAGAGGAGACGCCACCCCCAGACTCCCACTCACCTTTGAATCCGCGTAGCATCTGCTGCAGGACGGCACTTGTCAGAGAGAAATCGCTGAGTCTCCTCTCCAGCTCCGCAAACCCCGGCTCCGGCTCCCGAAACGCCCCGTCCTCCCTGCTGGGGAAAGGAGGAGGGGTGAGAAATAGGCCTGATCCCCAGACCCTGAGCCCAACAACCCCCAGACTCCAGGAAACCTGGATCTGAGCTTTGTAGCCCGAGATGGTCATTGTCACGGTGAGTCACCCGCCCTCAACCCTGGGCTCCCCAGAGAGATGGGAAGTGGGGAGACACCAGAGCAAGGAAAGGAGACATTGTTCAGGAGGTTTCTCCGGGACGCTCTGGTTCTGTGGGGTCTGAGCCACCCCCCACGCTGGTTGACTGCAGTAACAAGGGGCACCAGCACTGGGATTATGTGGAAGGGGAGGAGACACAGACCGAAGCCTGGGCAGGTCCTACATGCTGACAGTGGCCACAGACAGAGCTCAGGTCTCCACCAGGGAGTGAACCTGGGCCCTTTAATGCCAACCCCCCCGAGCCCTTCAGTTGAAGCAGTAACCCTGGGGCATCCAGCTCATTTGGCAGAGAGGGTCATATTGCCCTGTCCGTTATGGTCAGTGGGCCAGGGCGTCAGTTTAGGACTCTGTGCCCTGCTCCATTCACAGCAGAACACCCACTGCTCTCCATGGGACACCCACGTGCAAAGGACAAGGTGAGAATCTGCCCTTCATATAGGAAATACAATTTTAATTCTTAGTATTTTGCTAAGCCTTTGTCTGTCACACTCAGTGTCACTCAGGAGGAAAACAGACCCCCTCCTGGACTCCCCTGTAGTGCCCCCCATAGTTCTTCCCCTCCTTTCTCCATTTCCCTCTTGCTTCCTTGTCCTTGTGTTTCTCCTCTGTTCTTCCCTCCCTACAGCAACCACCAATTTCCACCCCACAAAGGCTTCACTCCCTCCCCTTCCCCTTTCCACCTGCTCAGGTGATCAGCCAGGGAACGCTGAATGTTGACATCAAAGTGTCCTCCCTTCACTTGACACCCCGATGACATTAACAGGGGACAGGAGAGTTCACGCTCTCTGAGCTACGGCTTCGGGCAGCCCCAGCAAGGCAACGCTGTCTCGCTTTACGCTGGGGAGATGCGGGGGGCCAGCAATTCACTTTAAAAAATTCAAAAGCTGAGTTTCTGCGCCCTCAGAACACGGGATGTGGCCGGGAGACAGGCCAGGTCGGGCCCATCGGCCCTGTGTCTAGCAGCCCTGCTGGGACCTCCTGAGCGATCAGACCGTGAACGGCTCTTCTCCTCCCTGAGTCAGCCACTGCGGGAGGCAGAATCACATGCTCCACAGGCAGGGGGCAGCTTCCTATTCAGTGCAGTTATCAACCCTAACGGCCCATGACGGGGAGCAAAGTGGAGCCCAGGACTTACCTGCCCCCAGTGCTCCCAGCACCCTAAAGAGGGAGAGAAAGAGGAGGCAGTCAGGGGGCATGTCCCTGGGTGGGGAGGCCTCCTGCTCTGCAGGGGAGTCACCACTGAAGCCTCGGGTACTAGGGGAATTTCAGGTTTACATTCCCAGAGCAGCTGCCACCCCCTACCAGGGACTTTCCCCTATTGCTGGCAGGTCGCCACTGAGGAAACCTTCTCCCCAGGCACTTTACAGGCAGAAGATATTTCTCTGCATTGAGAACCCAATTCCTCCAGTGCTGACAGACCCAGAAGGCCCCTGGCCCCACTGAACCCATTAACCTGGTGTGAGTGGGGCCTTAGGCCTGGCTCAGGACCTCAGCATGGTGGGGGAGGGGATTTCATCCTCCAAGTGAAAATGCAGACAGGCATTTAAAGGAGAGAAGACCTTGGGGCTGCAGCATCCAGGACCCCCAGGACCTATCCCTGGCGCCGCTGCCAGACTCACTTTGTGACCTTGTCCAGGGCTCTGCCCCTCCCTGTGCCTCAGTTTCCCCCTTTGTCCCATAGGGATAATTGACCCGACCCCCCTTTGTAAAGTGCTTTGGGGTCTGGGGCGGAGACGCTCCTACAGGAACGCTGTGTGTGATCATTGCAACGACAGCCTGACCTGCAGGGGTTGGCTCAGCGGCGGCTGCCCCTTCTCTCCTCCCCGCTCCCCGAGCAGGGAAATCTCCCGGGATCCTCGGCAGACGCCCGCATCCCTTCTCTGGACAATGGCTCTCTCCAGCTCTTCCAGCCGGGACAGCAGCCGCTGCTCCTGCTCCGCCAGAAACCCTCGCAGCTCCTGCCACTCCCAGACCATCTTCTCCCTCTCGGCTGCCATCTGGCTCTGCAACAGGGAGAGGGCGGCTCAGTAACAGAGGAACACAGAACATAAGACCGGACATACTGGGTCAGACCAAAGGACCATCTAGCCCAGTGTCCTGTCTTCCGACAGTGACCAATGCCAGCTGCCCCAGAGGAAATGAACAGAACAGGTCATCGTCAAGTGATCCATCCCCTGTCGCCCATTTCCAGCTTCTGGCAAACAGAAGCTAGGGACACCATCCCTGCCCATCCTGGCTAATAGCCACTGATGGACCTGTCCTCCATGAACTCATTTAGCTCTTTTTTGAACCCTGTTATTGTCCTGGCCTTCAACATCCTCTGGCAAGGAGTTCCCCAGGTTGACTGTGCAGTGTGTGAAAAAATACTTCCTTTTGTTTGTTTTAAACCTGCTGCCTATTCATTTCACGGGGTGACCCCTCGTGCATGTGTTATAGGAAGGAGTAAATAACACGTCCTTCTTTACTTTTGCCACACCAGTCATGATTTTATAGACCTCTATCCTATCCCCCGCACATAGTTGTCTCTTTTCCAAGCTGAACAGCCTCAGGCTTTGTCTACCCCAGCACTTCGTCGGCACAACTTGTCATTCAGGGGTGTTAAAAAACACATACTCCAGTGACAAATTTTGACCCACGAAAAGTGCTGGGGTGAACAGCATGTTGCCGGCAGGAGCGCTCTCCCACCGACAGCTGCTGCTCATGTGGGGTGGAAGTTTTTTGTGCGCAGGAGACCATGGATTTATAGAGAGGCAATCGGATGTTTTCTGTCTTATTATCTCTCCCTTTCTTCATGATTCCCAATGGTCTGTTCCCTTTTTTGACCGATGCTGCACCTTGAGTGGATGTTTTTAGAGAAATGTGAACCGTGATGCCAAGATCTCTTTCTTGAGTGGCAACAGCTAATTTAGACCCCGTCATTTTCCGTGCATAATTGATATGACTTTTTCCAATGTGCGTTACTTTGCATTTATCCGCACGGACATTCATCTGCACGGCAACTGGGGAGAATCATAAATGCGCCTCGGGGCGGGTGACAGAGTTATTTACTAGAACACAAGATCTCTTGCGGTGGGGGGTGGGAAGTTCGTTTATCCCAGGAAGAGAGGAGGGATAAGGGCCGGGGTGAGCTGTACATCACCCACAGGAGGGACACTTCCCCCCAAAACCTCATCAACTTGCACTGAGCCAAATCCTCCATCTCTGCAGCCCACATTTCCTCCCCATCCCCCCGGGTGCGGGAAAGGCTCCCCGGTCACTGTGATACGCAGACAGCCCGTGGGCAGGGGCTCTGGGCTCGCACAGACTGCCCCGCTCCTGCCCAGCGGCCTCCTGCACCCTGCGGGCACCGTGCCACCCCCGGGTCGGACCCTGGGCTCCGGTGGGGACGGGTCCCTGGCTGAGGCTGGCCGGGTGGGCCCTGCATTCGCCGTGTCGTTCTTATGCCAGGCAAACCGCAGTGCAGGGGCCCTGGGCACCCACCAGCAGCTCCTGGCTTTGCCGCTGCTCCTCGGCTTTGGCGGCTTCTCTCTCTTTGCCCGGAGGGGCCCGATGCTTCTGTGGCAGCTCCTGGAAGATGGGGGGAGAGGAGAGGAAACTGCTACAAAGGGCTGTCAGATTTCAGGGCCCCGTCCTGCCCTGCAGACTCCTGTACAGAGTCGGGGGGGCGAGGGGGGGCTCAGACTGAGAGGAGACGGGGTGAAACACGGACCAGCTTTTCCCGAGGAAACGCAGGGCCCCCCGGCTGGGTGCAGACCGACCCCCAGCGCCCCACGTCCCCCGGGGGGGGGGCTCCGCTCACATCCCAAGCAGCCAACTTCAGACAGTCCCAGCTCCAACCCCCAATGCTCCCGCAGGGCCAGATCTGAACATGGAGCCCCCCCCCCGCAAACATCCCCCCCAATCGCCAGCTCCGAGCCCCCCCCAACCCCGTAAATCGACTCGCCCCAAACTCCCAGCTCCAAGAATCCCCAGCACCAGCCGCCCCCCCCCCCAGCTCCGGCTCTGACCCCCCCCCTCCAGCTCTGACCCCCCCACCAGCTCCCCCATCCCCTGGCTCCCGGGCCGAGCCTGGGCTCTGGTCCCCTCCCGGGCTCCGTGGCACCGGCCCGGGACACTCGCCCCCCCCCCCCCCGCGGCAGAAGCGCGTCCCCCCCACGCGTGTCCGCGGCCCCCGCCGCCCACCCGGGCCCTGCCCCGCTCCGCGCTGCCCCGCGGGCCGCCGGGCTGGAGCCGCCCCCGCGCTGCGCTCCCGGCCCCGGCCATGGCCCCGCTGCAAACACACAAAGGCTCCCGGGCGGGGGCGGGGGGCGGGAGCAGGAAGGGGCGGCTCCTCCCCGGGCCTGGCCCTGCCCCTGCCCCACCGGCCCCTCGCAGAATCGAGGGAACCCCCCCCCACACACACACAGCCTGGGGGGGCAGGAGACCGGCTGGATCGTCTCAGGAGAAAAGCAAGGGGAAGGGGGCCGGTTTTCCCGGCTGGGAATATGCAGAGATGGCCTCTGAGTTCGGCTTTGGAGACCGGGCACCGTGTAGAAGCCCCTTCCTAGAAAGCGCCTAAACCCCCTGGCCACAGCTCTCCCCTGCCCCGCCGTGGGGAGCTCCCAGCAGAGTGGCGCAGCGGAAGCGTGCTGGGCCCATAACCCAGAGGTCGATGGATCGAAACCATCCTCTGCTAGCTCGGGTTTTATTGCCGACTGCCCTGGAAAGGGTTCAGCCTCCCTCTATTCCTGCTCGCCCTGTGTGACCCTTCCCCGGCCCTGAAAGGCAGGAATAAACCCCAGCAGCCACCCTCTCCCCCAGAGTCCCCTCCCGTCAGGAGACAGCTCTGCAAGGACCGGCTCCGGCTCAGGGTGGCCAGGTTTATACATGTTTTGGTGGTGCCCAGAACAGTTCCAAGTCCTGCCCCCTTTCTCCCTCCCCTTCCCCCCAGCACCCCCATAGCTCTGCCTAAGGCTCTGGGAGGGAGTTTGGGTGCAGGAGGGGGGTGGGCTCTGGGCTGGGGCAGGGGTTGGGGTGCGGGGGGGACACTGGCAGGCTCTGGGAGGGAGTTTGGGTGCAGGAGTGGGGGTGAGGGATCTGGGCTGGGGCAGGGGATGGGGGTGCAGGGGGGGACACTGGCAGGCTCTGGGAGGGAGTTTGGGTGTGGGTGGGGTGAGGGATCTGGGCTGGGGCAGGGGATGGGGGTGCAGGGGAGGACACTGGCAGGCTCTGGGAGGGAGTTTGGGTGTGGGTGGGGTGTGGGCTCTGGGCTGGGGCAGGGGGTTGGGGTGCAGGGGGGGGACACTGGCAGGCTCTGGGAGGGAGTTTGGGTGTGGGTGGGGTGAGGGATCTGTCCTGGGGCAGAGGGTTGGGGTGCGGGGAGGACACTGGCAGGCTCTGGGAGGGAGTTTGGGTGTGGGTGGGGTGAGGGATCTGGGCTGGGGCAGGGGGTTGGGGTGCGGGGGGAGGACACTGGCAGGCTCTGGGAGGGAGTTTGGATGTGGGTGGGGTGAGGGATCTGGGCTGGGGCAGAGGGTTGGGGTGCAGGGGGGGACACTGGCAGGCTCTGGGAGGGAGTTTGGGTGCAGGAGGGGGGTGGGATCTGGGCTGGGGCAGGGGGTTGGGGTGCAGGGGGGGACACTGGCAGGCTCTGGGAGGGAGTTTGGATGTGGGTGGGGGGTGGGATCTGGGCTGGGGCAGGGGATGGGGTGCGGGGGGGACACTGGCAGGCTCTGGGAGGGAGTTTGGGTGTGGGTGGGGGGTGGGATCTGGGCTGGGGCAGAGGGTTGGGGTGCGGGGGGGGACACTGGCAGGCTCTGGGAGGGAGTTTGGGTGTGGGTGGGGTGAGGGATCTGGGCTGGGGCAGGGGGTTGGGGGGCGGGGGGGGACACTGGCAGGCTCTGGGAGGGAGTTTGGGTGTGGGTGGGGTGTGGGATCTGGGCTGGGGCAGAGGGTTGGGGTTTGGCACTTACCTTGGGTGGCTCCTGAAAGTGACCCGCACCCGCATCTGGCAGCAGCTCCAAAGTGGGGGGGAGGGGGGCGGAGGGTCTCCTGGCACCGCTGCCCACGGGCCCCACCCCTGCAGCTCCCATTGGCCGCAGCTTTACAGTGGCAGAATTGGCGCTCGGCGCAGGGGCAGTGTGCCAGAGACACCCCCCCAGGGGCTGCAGGGATGTGCCAGACGCTGCTGGGAGGGGCGCTCCGCCTGGAGCAAGGGTGGGCAGGAAGCCACTTTAGCCCCGGGAGTGGCGGCAGGGGCCCCTGGGCCCTTTTAAATCGCCCGGAGCCAGCTGCTCAGGCGGCCCTGGGGGGCAGCCACACCGGCCGCTGCTGGGACGGCCCCGGGCGGCTGGCTCTGGGGACGGCCTGAGCAGTGGCCAATGCGGCTCTCCCCAGCCAGAGCTCCGTGGCTCCCGGCAGCTGTCCCAGGGCAACCAGAGTGGCAGAGGGCCCCCCAGCAGTGGCCAGAGTGACAGGGGGCCCCTGGGGCTTCCCCCTCCCCAGTGGCACAATGGACCCCCTGGAGCTTCCCCTCCCCGCACCTGGTGCTGTGGGCCCCCCACATTCCCCCCCCCAAGATTCAATCAGGGGTATTTATGGTATAGGTCGGGGGCCATGGCCTGTCCATGACTTTTACTAACAATACCCAGGAGCCTTAGCTACGACTCCAGTCATGTGACTTCTTTTGCAGGAGGGTCTTTTTTCCTGGAAGAGCAGGGTGGTATTTCCGGGGCACAGGCAGCCTGATTCATACTCTGCAAAGCCACCTGCAAGATTCAAACTTTACTCCGGGGGGAATTCTGCGCCACTGCGCACGTGCAGAATTCATGTCCCCCCGTAGATTTCTTTGCTTCCCTGCAGGAAAAATGGCTTTCTGATGGGCGGGAGCAAAGGGAAGCCACAAGCGTGGTCACGCACCCCTCCTGAGCAGTTCTGGGGAGTCGGTTTGGGCTCCTGGTGTAGGGGGCAGAGGGGGGCAGCCTCGCCACGAAGTCTGTTTCCCAGGTGGGGAGAGGGGACTGCAGGGTGATCTCCCACCTCCTTTCATCCAGCAGCCTGTGCTCCTCACTGCCGTGCTGGAGCCTCCACATGTATTTATTGACAAATAAAACGTGTAGAATTTTAAAATATCGAGCACAGAATCTCCTCAGGAGTGCAACCTACTCAGGGAACCTCCTTGCATTGTCACTGCTTGGTCAACCGCTCAGCCATCACACCGATGCACAGAGAGAGTGCCAAGCCCTCCTGCTAGGCGGGGAGGGAGCGGGGGACGGGGTCGGGTCATACACATTCAGACCGTACGCCTCCCCCAGTTACAAACCGCTGCTGAGTTCCCATTCAGGACATTAGCCTTTACCGACAATTTTTGTCTGTGTTCCTTTTTTCAGTATTGCTTTTTTCTTTCAAAAATACGCAGCCCCCTAAACCTGCTTTCAGCAATCAGAATCATCGAATCATAGAAGATCAGGGTGGGAAGGGCCCTCAGGAGGTATCTAGTCCGACCCCCTGCTCAAAGCAGGGCCAACCCCCAACTAAATCATCCCAGCCAGGGCTTTGTCAAGCCTGACCTTAAAAATATCTAAGGAAGGAGATTCCACCACCTCTCTAGGGAACCCATTCCAGTGTTTCACCACCCTCCTAGGGAAAAAGTGTTTCCTAATATCCCGCCTAAACCTAGGATAATTTAGTGTCACCTTATTTTTGCCTGGCCCACTACAAAAGAAGAGGCTTTTGTGGTTTTCCTGAGCCCGAGGATGAAAACGAACGGGTGTCAGCCTGCACGGCTGTGGATCGTTACCGAGCGGAACCCGTTGTTGGCAATGGGAGTGTAGACACAGCCTCAGACTCGGTGCTTGTGAGTGGGGAAGCATTCCCTCTAGAGGCACCCAGGGGGTGGTGTGGAATTGTCCCAGGCAGGGCCACCCAGCTGGGGGCGGGGGCAAGTGGGGCAATTTGCCCCAGGCCCCCACGAGAGTTTTCAGGGGCCCCCACGAGAGATTTTGGCGGCACTGCGGCTGCGGGTCCTTCAGTGCCGCCGAACACACCCGGAGTGAAGGACCCACCGCCGAAGACCTGCCTCCGCTCCAGCTCTTCGGCGGCAAGGGGTTCTTCCGCTCCCTGCCTTCGGCGAAGTGCCCCGAAGACCCAGAGCGGAAGGACCCCCGCCGCCGAAGATCCCAGGCCCCCTGAATCCTCTGGGTGGCCCTGGTCCCCGGTTACTGGGTCGGGGCTCGAGCGGGTTCTTTGCTGTGTTGTTGAAAAGGAACCCCTAGATATTGAACCCGGGCAGCGTTGCTGCCGACTGCAACTGGCAGAAGGGTTACAGAAAGGAGCAGGGGAGAGGAGCACCAATGAATGTGTGCAATTATTCAGTGAGACAGGGGCCTGGCATGAAGGAATCGCCTCTGCCCTTGGCAGAGAGGGGGATTTGTGATGTCCTGGGCTTTGGAGATCCAGGCCCACAGCACTGGGGTGATCAGCCCAGGGATGGGACAGTACATGGAGTGGGGCAGATTTGGGAGCTGGCAACCTCTCTCCCCAGGTATTTCCCCTGCAGGCCCTTTTCAGTGTCTCTCTCTCCCCTTTCCCTGTGTAACCCAGTGGTTCTCAAACTTTTTAAATTGGTGCCCCTGTTCACAAAGCAAGCCTCCGAGTGCGCCCCCCCCTTATAAAGTCAAAACACATTCGTTATATTTAACATTATTTTAAATGCTTAATTTAGTCTTTAATCTACTCTTTATAACGGATTGACCTTTTCTCACCACTTTTATATTAAGCCTAAAACGCACTTTGATTGAATTATTGGGATAAGCAGAAAAGGGTTTTTAAAATAGTTCCTGTTTAATACTGACAGGTTTCAGAGTCGCAGCCGTGTTAGTCTGTATTCGCAAAAAGGACAGGAGAACTTCTGGCATCTTAGAGACGAGCCAATTTATTTGAGCATAAACTTTCGTGAGCTACAGCTCACTTCATCGGATGAATGCAGTGGAAAATACAGTGGGGAGATTTATATACACAGAGAACATGAAACAATGGGGGTTACCGTACACACTGTAATGAGAGTGATCAGGTTAGGTGAGCGATTACCAGCAGGAGAGCCGGGCGGGAGGGAGGGAAACCTTTTGTAGTGATAATCAACATGGGCCATTTCCAGCAGTTGACAAGAACGTCTGAGGAACAGTGGGGGGTGGGGGGGGATAAACATGGGGAAATAGTTTTACTTTGTGTAATGACCCATCCACTCCCAGTCTCTATTCAAGCCTAAGTTAATTGGGTCCAGTTTGCAAATTAATTCCAATTCAGCCATCTCTCATTGGAGCCTGTTATAACATTCAAAAACCAGTCGGAGAACACTTCAGTCTCTCTGGTCACTCGATTCCAGACCTAAAAGCGGCAATTCTTCAACAAAAAAACTCCGAAACCAGACTCCAGCGAGAGAGCGATTGCTAGTCATGCACACTTTCTGGGCCAATTCTCAGTACTGAGTCCTCGTTAAGGGCCCTGTGTGCTTACAAGAAACCTGGAGGACATGATACAGTGCCTGAACACAAAACTGACCTGCTCCCAGGTGCTCCTGGAAAACCCCTTCTTACCTAGAAACAAAGACCAGCAGGAGGGAATCAAGGCCCATCCTGATCCCAGAGCCCAGCCCATACCCACCTCCACGCTGCTACAGACTCACTTTTTTTTCCACCACGGGCAGCCATTCAACAGCCACATAAACCCTGTTAGCCACCGCTCCAGGGAACTGCCTTCGCCACTCAATATGCTCCTGACAGCGGCTCTGCCAAAGATGATCCAATGCTGAGGTATTGATTAGGTGCCGTGTGCCCTCTGACACCCTCCCACTATACGGCAGCCCCTGCTGAGGGCACCCTTGCTGCACCTGCAGCTGGTTCTTCTGGCACCCTGTGGCTTGCCCTCATTCGTCCAACAACAAACCTAAGGCTAGCTGTAAATAATCCTGTCCAACCAAGTCTGGGAAAAGCCATCATGTAGCCAGAAGTTCCCACACCTGCTGGGTAAAAAAAACAAGCCCCCAGAAAATGGTACATAGTCTCAAGTCTCCAGGAAGTTTTTGGAGAGTGTTGGGGACAACTTCCTGGTGCAACCACTGGAGGAATCAGCCAGGGGATGTTCTCCTCTTGACCTGCTGCTTACAAACAGGGAAGAATTAGGAGGGAAAGAAGAAGTGGAGGACAACCTGGGCAGCAGTGACCATGAGATGGTTGAGTTCAGGATCCACCAAAAAAGCATAAAGGAGAATAGCAAAATACGGACCCTGGACTTCAGAAAATCAGACTTTGATTCACTTAGGGAAATGATGGGCAGGATCCCCTGGGAGGCTAATATGAGGGGGAAAGGAGTCCACGAAAGCTGGCTATATTTTAAAGAAGCCTTATTGAGGGCACACGAGCAAACCATCCCGATGTGCAGAAAGAATAGCAAATATGGCAGGCGAACAGCTTGGCTTAACAGTGAAATCTTCGGTGAACTTAAACACAAAAGGGAAGCTTACAAGAAGTGAAAACTTGGACAGATGACTAGGGAGGAGTATAAAAATATTGCTCGAGCATGCAGAGGTGTAATCAGGAAGGCCAAAATGCAACTGGAGTTGCAGCTAGTAAGGGATGTGAAGGGTAACAAGAAGGGTTTCTACAGATATGTTAGCAACAAGAACAAGGTCAGGGAAAGTGTGGGCCCCTTACTGAATGGTGGAAGAAACCTAGTGAGAGATGATGTGGAAAAAGCTGAAGGACTCAATGCTTCATTTGCCTCGGTCTTCAGAGACAAGGTCAGCTCCCAGACAGCTGCACTGGGCAGCATGGTATGGGGAGCAGGTGAGCAGCCCTCAGTGGTGAAAGAACAGATTAAGGACTATTTAGAAAAGCTGGACATGCACAAGTGCATGGGCCCAGGTCTAAGGCATCTGAGGATGCCGAGGGAGTTGGCGGATGTGATTGCAGAGCCATTGGCCATTATCTTTTAAAACTTGTGCTGATTGGGGGAGGTCCCGGACGATTGGAAAAAGGCAAATACCGTGCCTATCTTTAAAAAAGGGAAGAAGAAGAACCCAGGGAACTACAGACCAGTCAGCCTCACCTCAGTCCCTGGAAAAATCATGGAGCAGGTCCTCAAGGAAACCGTTTTGAAGCACTTGGAGGAGAGGAAGGTGATCAAGAACAGTCAACATGGATTCACCAAGGGAAAGTCATGCCTGACCAACCTGATTCCCGTCTACGATGAGATAACTGGCTCTGTGGATATGGGGAAAGTGGTGGGTGTGATAAATATTGAGTTTAGCAAACCTTTTGATATGGTCTCCCACAGGATTCTTGCCAGCAAGTTAAAAAAGTATGGATTGTACGAATGGAGTATAAGGTGGTTAGAAAGGTGGCTAGATTCTCGGGCTCCATGGGCACTGATCAATGGCTCGATTTCTAGCTGGCAGCCGTATCAAGCGGAGTGCTCCAGGGGTCAGTCCTGGGACCGGTTTTGTTCAACATCTTTATTAATGATCTGGATGCTCCGCAAGCTCGCAGATGACACTAAGCTGTGGGGAGAGGTTGATATGCTGGAGGGTAGGGATGGGGGGCCCAGAGTGACCTTGACAAATTGGACAATTGGGCCAAAATAAATCTAATGAGGTTCAACAAAGACAAGTGCAGAGTCTTGCACTTAGGATGGGAGAATCTCAAGCACATCTCCAGGCTGGGGACTGACTGGTTAAGCAGCAGTTCTGCAGAAAAGGACCTGAGGATTACACTGGATGAGAAGCTGGATTGGAGTTAGCGGTGTGCCATTTTTGCCAGGAAGGCTAACGGCATATCGGGCTGCATTAGGAGGAGCATTGCCAGCAGATTGAGGGAAGTGATTATTCCCCATCTATTTGGCACTGGTGAGGCCACATCTGGGGTATTGCATCCAGTTTTCGCCCCACCCTCCCACTACAGAAAGGATTTGGACAAATTGGAGAGAGTCCAGCGGAGGGCAACAAAAGTGATCAGGGGGCTGGGGCACATGACTTATGAGGAGAGGCTGAGGGAAAGGGGGTCATTTAGTCTGCGGAAGAGAAGAGTGAGGGGGGATTTCATAGCTGCTTTCAACTACCTGAAAGGTGGTTCCAAAGAGGATGGATCTAGACTGTTCTCAGTGGTACCAGATGACAGAACAAGGAGCAATGGTCTCAAGTTGCAGTGGGGGAGGTGTAGATTGGATATTAGGAAAAACTTTTTCCCTAGGAGGGTGGTGAAGCACTGGAATGGGTTCCCTAGGGAAGTGGTGGAAACTCCATCCTCAGAGGTTTATAAGGCCCGGCTTGACAAAGCCCTGGCTGGGATGATTTAGTTGGGGTTGGTCCTGCTTTGAGCAGGGGTTTGGGCTAGATACCTCCTGAGGTCTCGTCCAACCCTGATCGAGGGTTAGAATAACATTTCCCAACAAAAGGTTGGTTGAGCTAAGTGCAAACCCCTGTTATAATCCGCCCTGTCCAGTAGCCCCAGGGCACGTTCCAAGCGTTGGATTCGAGCTGCTGAGTCAGCTTCCTGCAGTGAGTTTCAGCTTT
Organism: Chelonia mydas; assembly: GCF_015237465.2. Classification (NCBI taxonomy): domain Eukaryota; kingdom Metazoa; phylum Chordata; order Testudines; family Cheloniidae; genus Chelonia; species Chelonia mydas. The sequence continues at coordinate 5,628,128 of NC_051268.2, read as the reverse complement.
CCCAGAGGTAATTTGTGAGGGCTCGCCGTTTTCGGATGTTCTTGTTTAATTCCCCTCCATCCAATTCAAATGAGTTTGAAATTACTCATGGCAACATTCTTTCACCTACTTTGGTAAACTGAGAACAGTTAGGAAATCTTGTACTGAGAGACCAGTCAGCGGGGAACAGAGCTATAGTCATTTGTAAACCAGTTGCATTAAGAACCACAGGTCTCTGGATGGGGGTAGACCACCGTGGGGATGGGGGTGTCACAGACAATTTGGAGGGAGGTGGCGGAGTAGAGGGTGGAAGAGGTTGAATTAGGGTACATTTTCCCTTGGCCCCGAAAGGGGCAGCACGACATGTCCAATTAAAAGGGGGTGTCACGCCTGAAGAATTTACAATATCCACCAAAATAACAGGAACAACAAGACAAACACAGGACACAATGTTTTGTTGCGACAGGGGACCCAGGGCGTTCTGGGTTTTCTTCCACTGGCCCCAGCTTGCCCATAAAGTGTCTGAAAAAGAAAATAAACATTCCCCAGCCCCTTGGTGGGGACAGATGATTGCTTAAAAATGCCCCTTTCTTTTCACAGTTTTTTTGGCTGACTGCAGGAAAACCGAAGAATTACCTTTATATTTTGTCTGTTTGTTTTGTACAAAGGATACTTGCTGCATAGCTAGGCAGAGGAGGCCTGTCTATGTGAACACGGCCTGTTCCTGAAGTCTTTGCCCCAGCTCATCACTAGATGTGAGGGGGGAGGTCATTCAGACCCTCCTTACACTAGCTATTTAAAAACTCCTTATTGTCCCTATCTCTGCTGGCCTTAGATTTCTCCTCCTGTCCCTTCTTTGGCAGCTCACATGAGGTGGCCAAGTGGTTGAAGTGGTGGGCTGCTAATCATTGTGCTTTGCACGCATGGGTTTGAATCCCATCATTGTGTGCATTTTGTCTTCTTCCCTCCTTCACAAGCAATCATCTCCCCTTTGGTGCAAGCCACATTGCTTCCTGTAAACAAAAACCTTCTCAGGAACTCAGACCTCTCTTGCTTTCAATAAAATATTTCTAAATCCCAGATTTCTCAAATAATTCTCTTTGTTCCGTATTTCTTAGTTTTTATCTCAAAAGGTAGCATCCTCATAATCTCCCCCAAACACCCTGGGACCTGCCCAAACAATTAAAATGCCCCTGTTCTCAGCAAGGCCACGACAGTGACCCACAGCTAAAGTGTCTAGGCCAAGCTGTTTTGAAGGAAGTAACTCAAAGATTTTCTCTCTGCTTCCCATGGTAAGGTCTGACTGGGAAAACAAAATCCCCCACATGGAAAATTTTCTGCTGAGAAACCAATACTAGTCTGTTTGGGGACTTTGATTTGAATGGATTATTATTATTCTCTTCTGATCTCTGAATTATTTCAGTTCAGTCTTTGTCCTCCAGATGTGTTGCCAGGTGTTGAGTTGTGGGGGAGAGAGGCCAAGTCATGACGTCTCTTCCCCTCTTTCATAGTTTCTTCCAACTTGCTAGGAAGTTCCTTTGCTCTGATGTGAGTCAAGCAGTGTCCATTGTCTCCAGGCTGTCTCGGAGGAGTCCGCATTGTACACGGTTCCTGGGAGAGTCCTTGGGAGCGTGGATACCTTTACTGGGCCAGCAGCGAGTCTGGTTTCTCCAGCGTCTCACCGGAAAGGCTGGTGGTGGCCATTTCCCAGCCTCATCACATATTTCAGTAACGCACCCAGAGCAAAACTCCACCACTTCCCAGACACGGCTAGCACACACCATCCACCCAGGTATTAGCCTTCAACAGATCACGACTTTTACAATGATAGCTCGCCAGGCCGACTTTGTACAAATCCTACCTTAATTCTATGAGAGTGGTGACTATGGGGCTTCCAGGGTGCTGCTTTGAGCACAGCCTGCCACCCCTGGGCTGACACTGCAATGGAGACGTCCCCGTAGAGTCCCTCTCTCCCGGGATAAAGATGGCAGCAGGGCTGGCCTGGGTCACCTGACGTGGGCTGCTGGAGCTCAAGCTGTGGGGCCCAAATGTGGGGTGCAGATATCTGTGTTCCTGCTGAAGCCTGGGTTCGGAAACCCTCCCCCCTCGTGGGACCTCAGAGGTTGGGCTCAAGCCCATCTGTCTCCATTGTCATTTTATAGCCCTGTAGCCCCAGCCCCAGAAGCCTGAGTCAGCTGCCCCGGGCTCTGAGACAGGTGCCCTGGGTGTTTTAATCGCTGTGCAGACATAACGTTAGGATACGTCTACAGTGCAATGAATCACCCACGGCTGGCCCGTGTCACATTAATCCAGGACAGCGGCTTGGGCTGAAAAGTTGCAGTGTACAAATACAAAGAAACAAGAGCAAAAACCGGTTGCCTTTATAGCTAGATAGCTACAGATACATGGCAAATAGCAACAAGAATTAGCGTAGAGCTGGATCGAAAAAAAGAAAGATTAATCTTTGCTCTACAAATAATAACTACTGATAAATGGTAATATAAAAAAGGACCTCGAATTCCTTCGTAATTTGATGGTTCTTGGAACTTCCAGCATATTGGCTAGAATTTTTGAGACACAGATTGTCAGAAAAACGTTACACGCTGAGTGCCCCACCTGAAACAACGGCAAATACTGTTGCCTAGATAGATAGATACATTGCAAAGAGCAACAAGAATCAATGTGGAGCTGAATCTGCAAAACGGAATGATTAATCTTGCAATACACATAATAATGTATTAATTCTTATTATTAATTATTATTATGTCATAAAGGACCATGAATTCCTTCATACTTTTATCATCCTCAGGATGTTGCTGTGAATTCAGAGACATGATTGTTTTCTGTAGCAGCCGTTGCAGTTTCAGCTTTTCTGATGCCTGTCTGAGTTTGGAAAGTAAGTTCTTTCTTGTCCTGTTCTTCAAAGGGGACCTGAGTGAGCGGATATACACTGGCAGCTGAGAAAGCCTTTGAAGGGGACATCCAAAGCTGGGCACAACTGGTTTCTGACATGGATTGTAGTGTAGTGGGGTGGTTATCATGTTTGCTTGACACGCAAAATATCCCTGGCTTAAAACTAGGCAGAAACAGAGCCTTTTCCCCCGACTGATCAGTGTTGGTCTTCCTCCATTCCAAGCCCTTTGCTGAAATACACCCGTATTTCCCACACTTTTTCTTCCTTTTTCTTTCCTTTTACAATATTTTAGGGTTGTAATTTAATGGCCACACAATTTTGCTCATGAATTAAAGTTTAACACAACATTTGACAGCCTTTTCCCATGCCCTCCTTTCTGTCACTTACAGGAGTTTACTTATGGGAATATTCACTGATTTATTGCAAAGAGCATTTCAAAGGAAGGTCAGAATCATTTACCTTGGATTCACTTTCCTTACTTCTTTCTAATTCTTTCTCTCACATAGATGGGGAAATCTGTGTTGGAGCAACTTAACTTACCCTCTGTCTTTCTAGATGGAAGCTGACACAATTTAAAACTTCCCAATTCGCAAATATCTATGTGAAAATATTTCCTAAACCAATGCAGAGATCCTGGGCAGGACTAGGGGTGAGGCAGATTAATAATTGTCTGTTCTTTATTTTTGTGCTTGCTAATTAGCCATTTGGAATTTTAATATGTGATGGCATTACAGCTGAAAGATAATTTCAACATGTGGAGAAGAAATGGTTATGCGGGCTAATAAATGTTTCTTGGTGTCACACCAAAAGTGATGCATTCGAGAGTGAAAGAAGAACTAATTAATGTCTTATGAGCATTTGCTATGTAGTTGTAGCCATGCAGGTCCCAGAAAAGCTTGTCTTTGTCCCCAACAGAAGCTGGCCCAGTCAAATATATTATCTCACCCACCTGCACGTTTGCTCGCCACACTACCTGAGAAAAGCGGAAAGAGACTCAAAGCAGAGAAAATGGAACAAAGAAGTTTAATTCCTAGCTGAAAAATGGGCCCCTTTGTCAGCTAGAGCCAATCTCAGACGATTCTGGGACCTCTTGTGGCTATTGCAGGTTTTGAAAAAAGCCAGGTGTTATTTAGACAATATCGCTTCCAGTATATCCACTGAAGCAGATTTACGCTTCACGATTGCTGTGCATCCAAAGAGATTCATTCAATTCAGCACACAAGTGAATAGAGATGGGCAGCTGGAGTCAGCCAGTTCTCCCCCATCTCAAAGACTTTGGTTTTTAAAAAGGCCCCTTTTGGTGTTTATAAGGGACAGGGCAGAAAATGGCCAGATAATAAGCTATTGGGGTGAAAGTTCTGAGGTTTTTTTAATTTGCAGTGAAGACTGAATGGAGAATTGTGTCGAGAAGTTTCTTTCCCTGACTGAGGATGGAACCAAGGCAGCATCAATGAGAGTCCTAACCAGGAGACCAAGGGGACTCAACAGGCATACCACGGGCCAACTCTAGACAGCCAGAAATTTTTAATGGACCCTGAAATCTTTTTATTTACTTATTATTATGATTTTTTAAAATGATTTTCTCTGGAGTCTGGACCTTGATTATATCTAGACCGAGAAATTTGGACCTTGACAAAAAATAGTTGACTACCCCTGCAGTAGACCATAAGGGAGGCAAAGTAGGGTTTTTTGGTTCAGCTCCTCTATGCTTTCTAAGGCTACTTTCTCTCCAGTTTAGGAAATGGTCCATTCCCCGTTTCAGAGGGGACAAGAACAGAGAGTGAAGGAACCCCTGTGCTCATAACCTGAGCTCAAGGAAAAGCGTTGAAACAAGCTCAAATTATGCTTTAGGTTCCTCCATCAGAATCCCAAGAGCAACACAAAAGAGGAACAATCCTCCTCTGCTTTCATTTACCCCACCGCATCCCTCTCCGCTTCTTCTTCCGCCTACCTAGTGGCATGTCCAGGGAAACCACGCCGCTGATTATAATTTTGGCATAGAAAGCCAGGGAGGGGATTTGCTTCCACTTGACGTGAGCAGATAGCATTCTGACTCAGTGTCTATAATCAGGTTTCCCAGCTTTGGCTGCCCCCAGTTTGTCACCTCTGCGCAGGCAGGAAGCAGCCAAAGTCCTGACCCTCGCGTCACATGGGCTCTGGGATCATGATGTTTTGCACAGCATCGGCGAGTCAATGTTTCATCTCTTTGTCCTCCTCGGTAAGCCGGACCCTTCCCCACAAATGGTTTCCTCTGACGCTGGAGGGATCAAAGGACCTGCAGGTTTCCTTCACTCAGCTTTATTTTCCTGCATTTCTTGTGTCTTGTATTGCTGTGCCAGGGAGCTGGCAGGGAAATGCCCATGGGAAAGTGAAGTGAAAGTGAGCTTTCTTGGTTTGGAGCTTTCCTATGTTTTGTCTCCTGGTGAGAAGGGGAAACTGGAGGAGCTATCGTAGAATTTCTGATGGATATTTGAGGTCAAAAAGAAGCCATTGGTGTTCTTTGTGTTCCTGTTCTTCAAAGAGAAACGCTGAAATAGCTGACGCAGTGGCTACTGAGAAAGCTCTACTAAAGAGGCCAAAAGCTCGCCACGACTGGTTTTTGCAGTGTAGGTTATTACCACGTTCGCCTCAGGCATGAAAGGCCTCCGGGTCATCGGGCAGAAACAGTGTCTTGTTTTGCTTCTAATTCTTTGTCTTTTCATTCACTACAAGTCCTTTATCAAGCTTTCTTCCTCATTATTTTTTACTTTCATGAAACTTTAGGGTTGGAAGGTGGGGATTACCCTGAATTTTGAGGGAAGGAATAGACCATAAGTTTGGAGATTGCCAGCTACATAACAAATATGAGCCTCGAAGAATCCCAACCCTTTGTCCTGCAGATTTAGCTCCCAGACAGGAGTTTCCCCCTCTTTCATTTCTTTTGAGCTAACTGCAAACAGCCTCATGTCCCCTTTTCATGTCAGAAATGTCTATTGACTGATGATCACATTTCCCCTCCTTCCCTGTCTAGGCAGGGTCGGGATGTGAGGAATGAGAAAATAACAAATGGAAATTTCGAAGCCAGCCTTTTAACAGACAACATCACATTTCCTTTGAAATAACACTGATTTCCTTTCAGAGTGGTAGCCGTGTTAGTCTGTATCAGCAAAAACAATGAGGAGGACTTGTGGCACCTTGGAGACTAACAAATTTATTTGGGTGTAATCTTTCGTGGGCTAAAACCCACTTCATCACATGCATGGAGTGGAAAATACAGCAGGAAGATATATATACAGAGTCCATGAAAAGATGGGGGTTGCCTGAAAATCATAGAAGATCAGGGTTGGAAGGGACCTCAGGAGGTCATCTAGTCCAACCCCCGCTCAAAGCAGGACCAACCCCAACTAAATCATCCCAGCCAGGGCTTTGTCAAGTCCCCTGCCCTCTGACATGTCCTTTCACAGAATCACAGAGTTGGAAGGGACCTCAGGAGGTCATCTAGTCCAATCCACTGCTTAAGGCAGGACCAATTTTTGCCCCAGATGCCGAAATGGCCCCCTCAAGGATTGAACTCACAAAGAACTGTTTGAAATGGGCCACCCTGATTACCACTACAAAAAGTGATTTTTCCTCCTGCTGATAATAGCCCATGACATGCTAACAAAGAAACAGCCGTGATTTAAAATCTCCACTCAGAAATGGTGAACAAGAGCAGAACCCAAAGTAACTGAAGGAAGGGCAGATGATCACAGTTAGTTCAATTGTTTAAGTCAATACTGTCTCAGATGTTCTGGGGAGAGAATTCCACGGTAAGTGATTTTGTAAGTGTAAGTACAATGTAAGTGATTTTGCATTTTTGCAGGACATCAGATCCCCTGGGGAGAAGCTCCTCAAAGAAAATGTGGCCCCAGGAGTGTCAGAGAAGGGAATCACTGTTTGCCTTACAAGGTGGGTGAGGGAAACCTGCAGGGACTTAGATTCCTCCAGAGTCTGATGAAACCATTGGTGGGGAAAGTCCAGGGAAGCGGAGGAGGAGAAGGAGAGGCAAAAAGGGCTTGCAGCTCTTGTGCAATCCCCATGCTCCCAGCAGAAGGGTCCAGGGGGTTCAGCACTTTGGCTGCTTGTTGAGGACACAGAATTCAGAAGGTGGCAAAGCTCAGAGCCCCGTTACATGGAGTCAGATGCAATCAGGTCACAATGAGGGGGAGCAAACTCCCTCCCTTGCTCTCTATGCCAAAGTTCCTATCAGCTCAATGTCCTTCCCAGAAGAAGGCCCAGGTCGGCTGCTGAGAGGGTTGCAATGGGGTCAATGAAGGCGGAGGAGGATTGTTCCTCCTGGGTTTTCTCTCTGTTGCTCTGTGATCCTAGTGGAGGAAGCTGACGCATCATTTGAGTTTGTTTCAGTGGCTTGGGTTGGGCTCAGGTTGTGACCCTGAGCACAGGGGTTCCTGCCCGCTCTGCTCTCAGCCGCTCAGGGAATGGACAAAGGAGCAGCTTCAGAAATTGGACAGAAAATAGCCTAAGGAAGTGCAGCACAGCTGAGAAGAACAACAGCCCCATCCTCTCCCTGGTGGTCTAGTGGTTAGGATTTGGCGCTCTCACCGCCACGGCCTGGGTTCAATTCCCAGTCAGGGAAAAGTGACTTTATATCAAAACACCTTTAATTTATTCTTCACTTGCAATTTTAACAAATTGACGGTTTTTCCCTGACTCCCCCATCTTCTACGTGATCTTGGCAAGGGCTTTGGAGACGATATCAAAATCAAAGCTTCCCACTGACTAGGAGCAGAATGTGGACATGTTTCCACTGTGCACCTCGATGTCCACAAATAGGTGCAAATTCTTGTTCCCCCTTGCTAGCTAGCCTAACCAATGTTATAACAACAGTAATAGACACTCAGGTTGACCCAAGATGTCAGTTTTCTTGCTGAAACAAAACCAAAAAATCATTTTGCGTCAACCAAATTATTGCAGCAAATAAAATATTCACGCAAAAACCTTTCATCCCGCTCTATATACCAGTCTTTGGAAGTAACCATCTCGGCAAAACTGACCATTAGCCTCTTCCATTCCTGAGGTCTACCTGCTGTCATGTTCTAAGCATAGACGATGGGCCTTTCACCTGTTGGCCACTGGTTACTACCTTGCTCAGGTAGCTACTGATGAAAGGCAATGTGGTTTAGTGGCAGACCTACTTCTATCCCTCTGCCCAACTAGGGGTGTTTGTTTCACACTGCACGTAAAAATACAATCAATGCATTTTGTTGATACCTAAATCTGGGATGAAGATGAAACATTGTGATTGTAAGTGAATGAGAAAATCTCTGCTGAGTTCGACAGAAGGAAGGTTTTCTCATCAGATTCTAGCACACGATAAAAGTTCTGAAGGTTCTTCGAGCTTCCAGACACATGGGCCAGAATTTTCAAAAGGTCTCACCCCCACCCCTAGAGCCAGATTTTCAGGTGAACTCAGCTCCCATTTGGGCAATAAACATTTTGGCCAGATTTTCAGAAAGGTTCAACACACTGAGGGCTTGGGGCTCTCTGCTAGATACAAGCTGCCAACTAGACATGGAGCCATTGATCACTAGACATATGCACATAAGGGAAAGCCACACAAAATATACAAAGAACAAATCCACACAAAACATATAGAAAAAGCACACAAGACGAAAGCACAAAAACCACATACCAAAAGAATGCGAAGCAAAAAACAATTTGCCGGCAAAAATCAGACACACGCACACAAAACTATGCAAGGCATCCACAGAAATCACACAGGACCCACATGCTCGTCAACCCGACAGACAAAAACCACATGAACATATCGAAAGCCAGGCAGGGTTTGAGTCTCACAGCCAAGAGGGAGTGCAGGAAGATGGTTTGGGGAGCAAAGGTTGAGGGGGAAGTCAGGGGCTCAAGAATCAGAGGATGGGCAGTGCTCTGGGCTCTGCTTGATGCCTCCTGACACAGGGTGCGGGTGGAGAATGGAGCCTTGTAGATCTGTGCAATCTGCCCTGCACTCTGCAGACGAAGAGAACCTGGGTGTCTTCTGAGCCGGAATTGTATTTTCTGCCGGGCAAGATGAATGGCAGAAGCCATTGCTTAAAGAAAGCTGATGCTTGAACTCACAACCTCAGCATCGCTCCTCTCTAAGTACTAGGAGCTAACCCATTGCACCGCTGCAGCCCAGAGGGGGGCGAGGGGTGTATAAGCCAAAATGAATCCACGCTAAAGGCCACATGCAAGTGAGCTGGGTGGTATCCTTCTGTCTGATAGACCTGGGACCTGCCTTCAGCTGCTGATAGGATGGTTGGTGATTTGAACCCACCCAGTGCTGGAACTTCTCATTGGTGAGGTTAAGGAGACTTTTAAGAAGAGGAGGAAAGCCTCTTCCATTCCTGCCGAGCTCCATTTGTCTCCCGCAGCCCTTTAGGCTCTCTGCTCCCCTGTTGGGGAGATGCAGAGACAAGCCCCCATCTTGGTGAGTCACCGAGAGGCTGTATCCAATGGAGTGTGTGGGGGAGAGGGGTGGGGTAGGGCTGGATTGTGCTCAAGGGAATAAGGTTGTGTGTGACAATGGAAGGTTTACACTACAGCAGGGATCGACGCTCTGAGATCGATCCACCGGTGGTTGATTTAGCGGGTCTAGTAAAGACCCTGCAGATTGCTCTCCAGTGGACCCCTGTTCTCTACCCCCAATGACAAGAGTAAGGTGTAGACCCCACTGGAACTCAACCTAAGGTATGTCTGCTCCAGCTACGTGAATAATGGAGCTGGAGTTGAGTAGCACAGGTAAGCCCCCTAACATCGTGGTGCCGGTGACTGACTCGGATGCATCGCATGGGATAGGTGAGTGGCTGCCTGTAAGCCCCCCTACCCAACAGTCCGCACAGCTGCTTGGAGGGGGTCTCGCGAACTCTCGTGATGGCAGTAGCGGGTTCTGGCAAGCCAGGGTAAAGGATTTTTTGGGTAAATGGATAAGGAAGAACCAGGTCCCATACCAGGTGCAGGGGTCACCCTGGGATGAGATGAAAAAGGAAATGGAGAAAGTGTTAGGGGACCCAGAGGGATGGGCGGTGGCTGAGGAGCCCACCCTCCTTGGTGTATGGCTAGTGGAAGAAGGTCCCTGCCCATGGGGACTGAATGCCTTCCAGGGAAAGGAGACACTTCAGTCCGCTTGTGAGAGGTTCAAAGTGAGGGTAGCAGTAGGAAGCTGCCAGGAATCTTTCAAGTTTGGTGCTGCTTCAGCAAGGGCTGCTGAAGGGTTGTAAATTAGTTAGGGGTGGTGAAAGATGATTTGGCACAACAGGGTTTGAAGTCAAAAGCAGAGTTAACAGATGACCTTTCGAGACAGGACAGAAGCGACTTTGTCTGAACAAAGTGCAAGCTGGTCTCCATATTGGAAGAGAAGGTTCAAGGTCTGGAGCAACAGGTATCGACCCTGTGTTGCGTAAGAGAAACTGAAGATTTCCTGGACAGACGTCAGGATATGCTTCTACGGGCACAAGGTTCTGAAGATTCAGAGCAGGCTGCGCAGCGGGGACAGGAGGATGGTGAAGAAATTTGGCATCATGTGACTTCCAGAAGAAAAAAGGGGAACGTCCATGTACCAGCAACGCTGGTACAGGCAAGTAACCGTTTTCATGTTCTCTCCACAGGTACTAATGCGGAGAGTGGACCAGATGATACGTCTGAGGGAAGGGAGCAGAAGGAGACTCCGCCAATTGGAAGGCATGAGATGCACTGTCCCAGGGATGGGGGTTCCACAACCACCGCTCCCAAGAGAAGGAGGCAGGTGGTGGAGGTCGGGGACTCTCTCCTCAGGGGGACTGAGTCATCTATCTGCCATCCCAACCGGGAAAACCGAGAAGTCTGCTGCTTGCCAGGAGCTAAGATTCACGATGCGACGGAGAGACTGCCGAGACTCATCAAGCCCTCGGATCGCTACCCCTTCCTGCTTCTCCACGTGGGCACCAATGATACTGCCAAGAATGACCTTGAGCGGATCACTGCGGACTACGAGGCCCTGGGAAGAAGGATAAAGGATTTTGAGGTGCAAGTGGTGTTCTCGTCCATCCTCCCCGTGGAAGGAATAGGCCAGGGTAGAGACCGTCGAATTGTGGAAGTCAACAAATGGCTACGCAGGTGGTGTCGGAGAGAAGGCTTTGGATTCTTTGACCATGGGATTGTGTTCCAAGAAGGAGGAATGCTAGGCAGAGACGGGCTCCACCTAACGAAGAGAGGGAAGAGCATCTTCGCAAGCAGGCTGGCTAACCTAGTGAGGAGGGCTTTAAACTAGGTTCACCAGGGGAAGGAGACCAAAGCCCTGAGGTAAGTGGGGAAGTGGGATACCGGGAGGAAGCATGAGCAGGAGTGCGTGAGAGAGGAGGGCTCCTGCCTCATACTGAGAAAGAGGGGCGATCAGCGGGTTATATCAAGTGCCTCTACATAAATGCACGAAGCCTGGGAAACAAGCAGGGAGAACTGGAAGTCCTGGCAAAGTCAAGGAATTAGGATGTGACTGGAATAACAGAGACTTGGTGGGATAACTCACATGACTGGAGTACTGTCATGGATGGATATAAACTGTTCAGGAAGGACAGGGAGGCCAGAAAAGGTGGGGGAGTTGCACTGTATGTAAGGGAGCAGTATGACTGCTCAGAGCTCTGATACGAAACTGCAGGAAAACCTGAGAGTCTCTGGATTAAGTTTAGAAGCGTGAGCAACAAGGGTGATGTCGTGGTGGGAGTCTCCTACAGACCACTGGACCAGGGGGATGAGGCTTTCTTCTGGCAACTCGCAGAAGCTACTAGATTGCACGCCCTGGTTCTCATGGGCGGCTTCAATCATCCTGATATCTGCTGGGAGAGCAATACAGCGGTGCACAGACAATCCAGGAAGTTTTTGGAAACGGTAGGGGACAATTTCCTGGTGCAAGTGCTGGAGGAACCAACTAGGGGCAGAGCTCTTCTTGACCTGCTGCTCAAAACTGGGAAGAATTAGTAGGGGAAGCAAAAGTGGATGGGAACCTGGGAGGCAGTGACCATGAGATGGTCGAGTTCAGGATCCTAACACAAGGAGGAAAGGAAAGCAGCAGAATACGGACCCTGGACTTCAGAAAAGCAGACTTTGACTCCCTCAGGGAAGTGATGGCCAGGATCCCCTGGGAGAATAACATGAGGGGGAAAGGAGTCCAGGAGAGCTGGCTGTATTTTACAGAATCCTTATTGTGGTTACGGGACAAACCATCCCGACGTGTAGAAAGAATAGTAAATATGGCAGGCGACCAGCTTGGCTTAACAGTGAAATCCTTGCTAATCTTAAACGCAAAAAAGAGGCTTACAAGAAGTGGAAGATTGGACAAATGACCAGGGATGAGTATAAAAATATTGCTAGGGCATGTAGGAATGAAATCAAAAAGGCTAAATCACACCTGGGGTTGTAGCTAGCGAGAGATGTTAAGAGTAACAAGAAGGGTTTCTTAAGGTATGTTGGCAACAAGAAGAAAGCCAAGGAAAGTGTGGGCCCCTTACTGAATGAAGGAGGCAACCTAGTGACAGAGGATGTGGAAAAAGCTAAAGTACTCAACGCTTTTTTTGCCTCTGTCTTCACGAGGTCAGCTCCTAGACTACTGCACTGGGCAGCACAGCATGGGGAGGAGGTGGCCAGCCCTCTGTGGAGAAAGAAGTGGTTCGGGACTATTTAGAAAAGCTGGATGAGCACAAGTCCATGGGGCCGGATGCATTGCATCCTGAGAGTGCTAAAGGAATTGGCGGCTGTGACTGCAGAGCCATTGGCCATTATCTGTGAAAACTCATGGCGATCGGGGGAAGTCCTGGACGACTGGAAAAAGGCTAATGTAGTGCCAATCTTTAAAAAAGGGAAGGAGGAGGATCCTGGGAACTACAGGCCAGTCAGCCTCACCTCAGTCCCCGGAAAAATCATGGAGCAGGTCCTCAAGGAATCAATTCTGAAGCACTTACACAAGAGGAAAGTGATCAGGAACAGTCAGCATGGATTCACCAAGGGAAAGTCATGCCTGACTAACCTAATTGCCTTTTATGATGAGATAACTGGCTCTGTGGATGAAGGGAAAGCAGTGGACGTGTTATTCCTTGACTTTAGCAAAGCTTTTGACACGGTCTCCCACAGTATTCTTGTCAGCAAGTTAAAGAAGTATGAGCTGGATGGATGCACTACAAGGTGGGTAGAAAGTTGGCTAGATTGTCGGGCTCTACGGGTAGTGATCAATGGCTCCATGTCTAGTTGGCAGTCGGTATCAAGCGGAGTGCCCCAAGGGTCGGTCCTGGGGCCGGTTTTGTTCAATATCTTCATAAATGATCTGGAGGATGGCGTGGATTGCACCCTCAGCAAGTTTGCGGATGACACTAAACTGAGAGGAGAGGTAGATACGCTGGAGGGTAGGGATAGGATACAGAGGACCCTAGACAAATTGGAGGATTGGGCCAAAAGAAATCTGATGAGGTTCAACAAGGACAAGTGCAGAGTCCTGCACTAAGGACGGAAGAATCCCATGTACCGCTACAGACTAGGGACCGAATGTCGCGGCAGCAGTTCTGCAGAGAAGGACCTAGGGGTGACAGTGGACGAGAAGCTGGACATGAGTCAACAGTGTGCCCTTGTTGCCAAGAAGGCAAAATGGCATTTTGGGGTGTATAAGTAGGGGCATTGCCAGCAGATCAAGGGATGTGATCGTTTCCCTCTATTTGACATGGGTGAGGCCTCATCTGGAGTACTGTGTCCAGTTTTGGGCCCCACACTACAAGAAGGATGTGGAGAAATTGGAGAGAGTCCAGCGAAGGGCAACAAAAATGATTAGGGCTCTGGAACACATGACTTATGAGGAGAGGCTGAGGGAACTGGGATTGTTTAGTCTACAGAAGAGAAGAATGAGGGGGGATTTGATAGCTGCTTTTAACTACCTGAAAGGTGGATCCAAAGAGGATGGATCTAGACTATTCTCAGTGATAGCAGATGACAGGACAAGGAGTAATGGTCAAGTTGCAGTGGGGGAGAATTAGGTTGGATATTAGGAAAAACTTTTTCACTAGGAGGGTGGTGAAACACTGGAATGCGTTACCTAGGGAGGTGGTGGAATCCCCTTCTTTAGAAGTTTTTAAGGCCCGGCTTGACAAAGCCCTGGCTGGGATGATTTAGTTGGGGATTGGTCCTCCTCTGGGCAGGGGGTTGGACTAGATACCTCCTGAGGTCCCTTCCAACCCCGATATCCTAGGATTCTATGATCATTTGGCCAACAACATGCAGCAAAGCACCCAACTAAATTGCATGAATGCTCTATAAACCACTCCTCAATTATACAGAGACACCAGCATATCTCCCCAGCTCTCAGCCTTGCACCTCAGAAATGTACCATCTTACACGGCTCATGGCCTTCTCTTGAAAAGTGTAAGCTCATTAATTAGTTTGCCACTTCATCAAAAATAAAGTGGACACGCACCAGCCTTTGTCATGTGAGCAACTTTCCCAAGCACTTTGGACAAACTCAGGAGTAAGTATAAAATATTAAAATAAGTTTATTAAGTATAATAAGGTCAAAAGTGGTTACATAACAAATGGAAATAGACTCTCAGTCTGAACTCTAATTTGAATATACTAAGCAAGAATTGGATCAAACAGCTTTTCTCACTCCCTGGTTGCTCCAGGCAATGTTGAGTTCTTAATACACAGACTGAATTCCCTCTCAGCCTGGGACCAATCTCCGCAGTTCAAATTCTGAGTCTTCCAGACAATCTTCCAGGTGTTGAGATTGGGGAAGAGAAAGGCCATGTGGGGGTGTCTTTGACTCTCATTTATATTTTTTCTCCAGGTGCTAGGTAGATTCTTGCTGTGATGCTGGGGTTAGTTAGCCCCCAATATGGAGCAGCCGTTTGCTTCCTGCACCTTGTGGTAGGCATGCCACAGCTCCTTCACTTTGGCCCCTTTCTATCATGCATCATGAAATCTGTGTGTGCACCTCGGGAGTTACACTGCAGAAAGCTGCTTTCCTGTGCAGAAACTTGCCCGTGTAGACAAGGCCGTAGAGGGCTTACAGAACACAAGAACGCAAGACTGGTCATAGACTGGGTCAGACCAATGGTCCATCAAGCCCAGTGTGCTACCTGAGAGTGACCAGTGCCAGATGCATCGGAGGGAATGAACAGAACAGGCTTGTTGACCTGCAAGGTGAGGGTCTTTCACCTTTATATTTAACCTCATTGTTGTCCATTCCTACTTATCCTATATCTAACCACCCCTCCCCTGAGGTCTCTGGGCAAATCAGGTGTGAACCACTCCTTTGACACAGACGTGTCCCAATCCAGCTGAATTGAGGCAGAATTTGGGCCAATGTCAGTTTGGAAAAGGCCTGCTTCACCCAGCAGGTTTCTCAAAGTATCCGTTGCTGTGAACCGCATGTCGTGTGGATTTCCGAACCCCAAAGATAGCAAACATGAAAGAAACACAAAGCCGGTTCTGAGGTTTCCAGAGCCAGGCCTGAGGGGTAAAGAGCTGTGCTCAAAAGGAGAAGGGGCCTCAGCACCTATAAAAATAACTGGTTGCAAAAACAAAACAAAAATTACATGAAAAAAACCAATCAAACAACAACCACCCAGAAAAGCTCCCATCACACGCCCATCACCACTGTAGATCTTGACATCTCCTGCCTAATGTGACATCTTTGCTTTGCGAACCAGAGCCCTGGGGAACTCTCTGGCTGTTCCCCTCTCACTGGGGAAAAGGTTCCACATCTTGTCTCAAGTAATTTTCCTCCTAACAGAAGATTTATTTTAAAATTTATCCAAATAAATTCCATTTGAAATAGAAATTATTCCAGTCTATACTGGGTCTCTATTCTCGTACATGCTATTTCTCTCACATGTTCCCCCACTCTCATTCCTTTGGAGTCAGGTTTTAATTGCAGGATTAGCCACCATTTGCTATTTTGTAGGAGGGGGCTAGAAGAAAACCTGAATTATACTGTGACACTGAAAGTGATCACAGAATCAGCCTCTTACGTTACACTAATAAACTTCACGTGTAATTTTGTTGTTGCTGGTAACAATTTATTCAAAGATTACAAACTATAAACCTTTAGGGCAGTTTTCTCTTAATTCCCATTTTCACCCAGTGAGCTCTGTGTGAAGTCACATTCTACCATAACCTAGGAGCCTTCCATTTCTGAGAGTTCATTTCTCCCCGGGTCTTCTCCCAGAAGTGTGGGTGGAAGGGGTCTCACACTACGTGGGAAGGCTGCATCATGAGAAAAACCACCTGTGCTCTACTTTCACACTTTCTAATCTTTCAGAGTAGCAGGAGGCGGAGAAGTGAGACAAATGCATTAGACTCAAGAGCAAAACTAAGAGACCAAACCACAGACTCTGGACTCAGCATTCATGTATCCTGCAGTCTGAACTTGGAATCTGTTACATTCCCTCATTGGCTACCATCATTTTACCAACACGGAAGTGCTTCTTGTCCAGCAAGGCAGCCAGTTTGGGACCCATAGGCATGGGATGGCTCTGAAGGAATCAGCTGTTTCTCTCTGGATCCAAACTTTGGATCCAAATGGTAAAAGACAGTTGTTCCCAGTTTCATCACGGCATCCTTTAGAAGTGTGAGCAATGCCACTTCAATAGGGAGCAGCGTTCTAAAAACAGTTTACCTCGGCCACAGGTCACCAGAGCGTCCATCTCTGGGGTGAAAATCAACCACTCGTACCTGTCATTTCTACCTGATTTCTTGTCAAATCTTTGACCTGAGTTGTAGCAATTTTACACTTCTCTGGCGTAGAATTCTTCACCAACCACACAACATACCAGTAGCGATAGTGAGGTATAACTCCCCCAAATATGCCCTTTTGTTTCTTTAATCTGGTGGCGCAGATTTAAATAAGGGACTAAATTCAGGTGCAGCTTAGAAACCCTGTAAGACACCAAATGTCAGGTATCTACTCAAAATAGGTGTCTTTCTGCAGCTCCATCACATTCCTTATGGATTTCATTTCCTACACATTTACAGCATCTCCCAGGAGTGAGTTGAACAGAAATGTCAATTCCATTTTTCCCATCTCTACCTAGGAAGGGATTGCATTTCCCAAATAATAGGCAACATGCACCTGATTAGGAAGGGGAGACTTCAGGAGCAACCTCCTGCAGGGCATGGGCCACAACTGCTTTGGGAGGCAAATGAATGGTGTTTTGCTTAGTTCCAAATCATTTAATAGAGAATCCTCTTCCCAGCCCCTTTGGGAAATAGTGACCTTACCAATTGAAGAAGAGGGGGATTGGGATGGCGATGGAGAATCCCTCTGATTTACCCTATGTTCTTCTGTTGTTACAGAGGGGAAAAGACATTTTTCCCTATCCCTTCCCTGTTCCTGCTCTTTGCTATACTTCAATATATTTTAAAGGGACGAAAACGGTAGTAAAAATATCTGCCTTCAGGAAAGCCTGAAGCAACAGCGCTTTGATGAACTGTGACAACTGGGAATGAAACAATATGTTCCTGGTGGGGGAACTTGATGACTAACAAGTGTTTTTAAATGGGGGAACAGTATAACCGGGATGCTCAGGGTTTGTTTAGACTAGGAAAAGTGATGGAGTTTAGGTCAGGACAAGGGGAAAGCTAATGCCAACCACTGCACCTCGGCTGCATCTGCACAACAACTGTAGTTGTGGTTTTACACCAAGATCACTGACTTCAGCAGCCAACGCCATGTGCAGTCCTAGTGGATGTACGGTGCGGGTAGTTTTCCTCAGTGTAGCTTGTTGGGAACAAACCTCTCTCCCACCCGGAGCTGATGAACATTCCTGGCTGGAGGGACACACGCTCCTTCGACTCAAAAGGAAAGGAGTTGATAGAAAAGATCACAGGACTGACCCCAAAGAAGGGTGAGCTGCAAAAGGCAGAAGCAGGCAACTCATCTGGGGGAGCTGAGTAACCACGGTGAAGATGGGGCACAGATCACTGAGAGGGAATTAGCAAATGTGATTTAAAAAAAAAAACACACCTTTGGCCAGCCCTAGTCAAGGCATTTGTTACAGATCACTCCCATGTGGATTTTCTGATGTCTAATAAGGGTTGAGCTCTGCTTGAAGCTTTTCCCACACTCAGAGCATGTGTAGGGCCTCTCTCCTGTGTGGATTCGCTGATGTGTGATAAGGGCTGAGCTTTGACTGAAGTGTTTCCCACACTCACCGCATCCATAAGGTTTCTCACCCGTATGGATTCGCCGATGTATGATAAGGTATGAGCTCCGATTGAAGTGTTTCCCACACTCAGAGCATCCATAAGGTTTCTCACCCGTGTGGATTCTTCTATGTGTGCTCAGTACAGAGCTCTGATTAAAGCTTTTCCCGCACTCAGAGCACATGTAAGGGGTCTCTCCTGTGTGCGTTCTCTGATGTGTGATTAGGGTAGAGCTCTGATTGAAGCTTTTCCCGCACTCAGAGCATATGTAGGGTCTCTCACCGGTGTGGATTCTCTGATGTGTGCTAAGGGCTGAGCTATAACGGAAGCGTTCCCCACACTCAGAGCATGTGTAGGGTGCGTCTCCCGTGTGGATTCGCTGATGTGTGATCAGGTTTGAGCTCCGATTGAAGCTTTTCCCACACTCAGAGCATGTGTAGGGCCTCTCTCCTGTGTGGATTCGCTGATGTGTGATGAGGGCTGAGCTATCAATGAACCATTTCCCACACTCAGGGCATCCATAAGGTTTCTCACCCTTGTGGATTCGCTGATGCGCAGTAAGGGCTGAGCTATAACTGAAGCTTTTCCCACACTCAGAGCATGTGTAGGGCCTCTCTTCTGTGTGGATTCGCTGATGTGAGAGGAGGGATGAACTGTCAATGAAGTGTTTCCCACACTCAGGGCATCCATAAGGTTTCTCACCCGTGTGGATTTTCCGATGTGGAATAAGGTGTGAGCTCTGCTTGAAGTGTTTCCCACACTCAGGGCAGCCATAAGGTTTCTCATCTATGTGGATTCTCTTATGTGCAATGAGGTGTGAGCTCCGCTTGAAGCATTTCCCACACACACTGCACGCGTAAGGTTTCTCACCCGTGTGGATTCTCTGATGTGTGAGAAGGTCAGAGCTCCCTTTGAAGCTTTTCCCACACTCGAGGCATGTGTAGCGTGTTCCTTCCAAGTTCATTCTCTCACGTGTAAGAAGGTCTGACTGGCTACTGAAGTTTTCCTCTGGCCTCTGCTGACTCTCACAGGCTTTTGTTTTTTCTGGGCATGCACAGCTCCCAGAATCATTCCCTTTGGACCTTCCTGAGAACATCCCATGTGCTTCTACTCGCTCAGCATCTTCCTGCTGGGGTTCCTCCTCGTTTTCACTCACCATCCCAACACCTGATGGGAGACAGAGAGAATCCAGACGTAAATCTCTGCCTGTGCCAGAGAGAAAGGAAATCTCAGAGAGAAGAATGGAAAAAGGGATGAAGAAACCAAAATATGTACAGGAGAGATCAAACCTATCAGGAGCTGATTTTCCCTTAAACCTTCCCCAGAGGAGAGAAAGGAAAGGATGAGTTCTGGGTCCGTATCTCAGAAGAAATCTCAGGGGACAGCGAGATTGGGGAGGGACCTGCTGCCAGTTGTCAGTCAGGATACGTGGGAAGCCATGAGTGACCTCTGCCTAATGATTCCACATCTGCAGGGAACAATCCTCAACTTGGAGAGCTCACAAGGTCTTTGTAGGGCATCCCAAATGTTTCCTGTATTCACAGACAGTTTGGGGGTTGGTTTAACCAATGCCTCACCTGTGCAGGCAGCTCTCAGGAGCACTTTTTTCTCAGAGCCATGAACGTCTGGGACCCACGGCTCCTCCCCTCGTTCCAGCTGCGAGATCACATCAGTTCTGGAAACTGGAAACCCTGCTCAAGGCAAAGAAACCAAGGGAGGTCAGTGGAATTTGTGGGATACTTGTCACAAAGAATATTCCATGCTTTTAAGCACAGCTCGTTTTTAAGTAGTAACGTCCCGAGGCCGGCTTCCTTGGCTCAAAGTGCCAGGAGATGATTATTATAAATCATATTCATTATCTTAGTGCCTAAGGGCCAACTAACAGTGGGTCCTCATTTTGCTAGGCACAGTACAAACCGAGAAGAGTCGATGGCCCGTGCCCTGAAGAAGTTTCAATGTAAATAGACAAGGCAGACACAGAATGGGGGAAGGGGTAGAACTCACAAGCAGAGTGAACTCCGTAAAGGCAGAGGGACAGATCTGATCAACACAGGCCTATATCTTGAGTCTATCGGATTTAATATTACAACTAGGGCCAGTGTTTTCCGGAAATTGTCGCTAGGACTGCATTTTTCCCGAAATTACTCTTCGTTTCTGGAATCACCGTTAATAACTGGAATTGCTGATCGGGGTGGGTGGGGCATGCAGGGTCACAACCCCCCAGATTTCTCCCTGGAGACCCCCGACTCCTCCCCAGGGCACAGGCTGGCTGCAGTTGAGACTTGCTGACAATTTCTTCCCTCCTCATACAAGTCTGGGATCAGCAGTGGGACGCCAGGCTCTCTCATCATGCTGCAGAGAGGACGGCACTCACAGCTGCTCGCGGCCGTGTCCACAGCACCTCTCCCCTGCTCATCTCCCCTGCACGCAGCTGGTTCATGCCCCGTCTCTCCAGCGCACAGCTGGCTCTAGGCTCTCAATGCCCAGTGTCTGGGCCCCACCTCCCCCACACAGCTGGCTCCTGTCCCCTCCCCCCAAGGCACTTTCAGGCTTTAAAGGATTAGATATTGCTCACGTTTCTCAATTACTCTGTTTTCATTGCCTGCAAACTCTTGCCCGAATTATGACTGTTATCTGTATAGCTAAGCCAGCCCTTGAAAGCATGAATTCTTCACAGACTAGGATGCCGAGATGCGCCAGATGATACCAGGAAGGGCTGCGGGACGGGTTTCCTGTGCAATCTGGTATCACTACGGGGTGATGAATGCCAGATCTCAAGGTTAGTTATGCAGACCTCCACCTTTTGAAGCTTTACCCAACGCAGAAAGGGGTAGTGACGGATTTCCCCTCATTCAGGAGACTGAAGACGACAGACTTTTGGGGGATAAACAGCTGAGTTTGAGCTGACTGAGGGGGGTCTTTCTGGGCTACAAACTCACAGGACCTGATAACCACCAAGAGGTAACCCTTTAAGAAAGGTTTTAATACACTTTGGAACCGATCAGGGATTCCCATGAGGACCGCTGAGGGAATGAAGGTAAATATGCATTTGAATGCTCTTCTTGTTTTATGAGAACGGGAACAAGAAGAGCAGGGATATCACTGAATGCAGGATCTCAGCAGTACTAGATGTCAGGATAGCACCATATTGCAGCCCACTGGAAAACAACGCACAGTCAACCTGGGGAACTCCTTGCCAGAGGACGATGTGAAGGCCAAGATTATAATAGGGTTACAAAAAAAAAAAAAGCCACCATGAGAAATCTATCGAGGACAGGTCCGTGAATGGTTATTAGCCAGGATGGGCAGGGATGGTGTCCCTAACTTCTGTTTGTCATAAGCTGTGAATGGGTGACAGGAGATGAATCACTTCATGATTCTCTGTTCTGTTCATTCCCTCTGGGACACCTGGCACTGGTCACTGTCGGAAGACAGGACACTGGGCTAGATGCACCTTTGGTCTGTCCCAGTGTGGTCGTTCTTAAATACTAGGGAACCTAGTGAGTCCAGTGCAATGGGAGGGAGTAGGAAAATCCCTGGGTGTGGAGAACACTGGGAAATTAGAAACTATCATTCAGAAGCAACAGACTTTAAATAGTCTAGAAAAGCAGAATGTGAAAAATAACAATCGGGGTCATGTGACTTCAGGAATGAGGGACTCAAAAAACCAAGTCTGCAGAGAAGAGAGATTGTGGCTATTGCACACGGGGATGGGGGGAGCAACTCTCCAGGTCTCAAGGATTTTCACCAGCAACCTAGGCCATTTTCCCATGCACGGGTGCAATCCGGAGCAGTGAGGAGTTGCGTCATCTGTTATCCTGGGTGAGATTCAAGGTTTTGCAGCTGGAGCTCCCTTGTCTGGATTCCCCCAGCCAGCATTGCAGGACGCCCCGAGTGTCTGTGTGATCAGTAACCCTGGACCAGCAGCCCTGACTCCAGCAGCCTGCTTGTTACACCCCAAGCACATTCTGGTCTGGGTGGAGAAGGCTCAGGGTTTGAGAGAAGGCCAGGGGTAGGAAGCTTCTGTTGGTTATGCTGGACCTAACCCCCCGTTTTACTTGTGCAAACAGGAGATATTGGACACTGTGCGGTACTGCCCCTGGGCTCTGTCCCCACAGTGTTCTGCAGCAGGGGAGGGTCTCTGGTCGTGTGTGGGTCACTGGGGTGACGCTGGAACAGGACAGAGCAGAGGGGGCATTGTGGGGGTGGCGTGAACCTCATCTCTTCATTTCCCCCTCCAAGAACCGAGGGGACAGGAACCCTCACCCAGCGAGGTCACATTCTCATAGGTCTCCTGCATGACGTCTCTGTAGAGGGCTCTCTGAGCGGGGTCCAGCAGAGCCCCCTCTTCCCTGGTGAAATACACAGCCACCTCCTCGAAGGTCACCGGCCCCTGAAAGAGCAAGAGCCCCCCACTCAGGACCTGCTGCCCCACTCACAGCCCCACTATTTGTGGGGGAGAGGAGCCAATCAAACGGAAACTCTGGGTGGATCGCAGAGTCCCACCCCCACCCCGCTCAGAGCACCCAGGAAACACCAGGGTGAGGGGGCGAAGAGAGAGCCCCTCCTCTCTCCCAGCAGATCCATCACACACCTACTAGCCACAGACCGATACAGGAGATGCTGCCCCGAGCCGGGTCTAGGGAGAGATCTCTTGTAGGAAGCCCAACACCCTCCTCCTTGTCAGGAGCTGGATATGAGGCAGGGGAATCTCCCCTAAGCCTGACTGGTGGCTGCCCCCTTCTTATTTCAAGGCACCCGCTGGTTAGTTGGCTCAGGCTCCAGCATTAGGAGTCTGGGCCTTTTTCCCAGCTCCATGTAGCTGGGTTATTTTCTGTTCACCAAATTGGAGCATTTCCACCTCCCAACCTCATGGGTCTGTTCCTAGAATCTAGGCCACTTATTAAACGACTGCCAGCAGGTCTGCCACCCCCTGGCCTCCTCCCTTTCTCCACCCTGTGCATTTCCTGCCCCGCTCCAACCTCCAAACCAGACGGTGCAAACCCTCCCCTCTCCGGTGTATTTGCTGCCCCTCTCCCTCCTGCAGGAACAGATCAGAACCCCCCCAATAATCCCTACCTCAGCTGGCTCCTCTGCGGCCATGTCGCTCCCCTGACCCATGGGAGGACGGGATGAACCGGAACGAAACGTGAGCGTCGTTCTGCAGCCTGGCCGGGCGAGAAGGGCTGTTGTGGAGGTTTAGGAACGGGCATTAGTTCATTTCACATCACGCTTCCCCCAGGCTCTTTCCCTGCAGAGCGAGATCCTAGATTCTGCCGTGCTGAGAAAATGCTCAGTCTCTTCATTACAGCAGAGACCTGGCCCCTCCTGCCAGGCTAGGCCCACAGACACACTTTTACCTCCTTTCTCCCTCCAGCATCCCATAACAAAGTCCCTGAACGCAATCCTAGAAAAAAGCAGAACCAAAGGAGTCCCATGACATTGACCCCACGGCAGCCACACCCCAGCAGGAGGGACATGGGGTCAGGAACTGGGTTTTCCTCTGACTGATCCTCGTCTTCTCCACAGGAAAGTCATTCTCCCCACAGCGCAGTAATGCAGCTGTCTGGGCAGATTAGAGAGCTGGAAATCTCTTTCAAAACTCTTTTATCCCATAGACCCTCTCAGTCTCTCCATCTCCTTTTCCCTGTGCCCTCTCCATGCCTGTCTGCTAAGAAACTCTCATTCCTGGGTTGTTTGCTCCCCCAGGGCTGGATTTGCTCCTGCAAATGGGAGGAGAAATGGGGTGGGGGGCTGTTTGTGTACAGTCATTTTATAGTCCCTCACTGCCTGCCTGGGATTTCCCCATTGCCTGCCGAGGACCCCCACCTGCCCTCCACCAGGATCTGCCAGGCCATTTGCCTGGGACCCCCTCTTCCTCCCAGCAGGACCCCCTGATGCTTTGCAGGAGGACCCCTCGCTCTGCGCCAGGGACCGCCCCACCACAGCTCTGGGCACTGGGCATGGCAATGGTCCCAGGAGCCAGCTGGGCAATCCCAGACAGAGCCCCTGGCACAGCACCAGGCAGCGTCTAACCCCCTGCCCCACTTCCCCAAGAGACCCCCCACCCCCACTGGTCTGCAGCCAACAGGCCCCCAGCGATACCCACCTCCAGGACCCAGAGCCTTAGGGCTGGGCACATCAGAACTGCCCCCCGAAACCCCAAACCCTCCAGAACCCACCAACCTGACTAGGGTCCCCCCTGCCCAGCCACCCAGAGGCCTCCCCCTACCACAATGCCCCTTCAGCTCCCGCTGCAATCTCCCCACACAGACATGCACCCCCCCAGCAACAGTGTTCCCTCGCAGTGTCTGATAAGTGGATAGAAAGTTATCACCACCCCTTGCTGGCCAGTCACACAGGCAGAGGGAGCCGGGGGGACGCTTCTTTAACAGGAGAAGGGAAGTCCTGGAGGGCCAAAATAAGTAAGAAATTTCCATACTCTGTCACTAGCAAATAATGGCCACCGTGCATCCACCCCAGAGTTCGCTACATCTTTTACTGCGGGAAGCCACCCCTCACGGAGACCCTTTGTCACGGGGTTTGGGATACTTCTGGACCCACGCTGCACTCAGAGGGACCTCCCCATCCCGTGCCGGCTAGAGAAAAGAAAAGGGTCCAGCCAAGTCTCCTGTCACCAGCAGGGAACCACCGATCCCCCAAACAGGGGGAGGCCTCTGGCTTTGATTTTGTATTGAATATATGGCTAGTCTCTTTTATCAGCAAACATTTTTAACAGAGAGAAAGGAGGGAACAAATGATTCTCAAAGGAGAGGGAAAGATGATCATTGTTGCGGGGGGTTAATTTCCCAACCAGGATGGAGAAGGACTCAGGGCGACAGGTTCCCCCCAAGGAAGGGGAAGTTGCTGGCATTTAGAGACATGGGGAACAGCCCCAAACCCAGGAGGATTTTTAATTGACATTTGATAATGACATAGTAAGAGGGAAACCTGAGATTTCAGATCAGTGTTCATAAATGAAAGAGAAAGGGTGGAAATCTGAGGGATTTTGGATCCATTTATGCAAATGATAGAGAGGAAAGTGGAAAATGAGAGGGATTTTATCACAGGTGTTGATAGGAGGTAAAAGCTGAGTGTATTTCCCACCACTATTTGGTCAATGAATAGAGCGGAAATGGGTAACATTGGCAAACATTTTAGATCCATATTCAGGAATGTGAGAAAAGGTGTGAATCTGAGAGTTTCTTCGTAATTTATAATTACAGAGACAGGGAAAGCTCTCAGGGGCATATTCAATTAGAAGTAGACAACTAGAATAAAAGTGGGGCAAACTTTTTTATGAATCTTTGAGACGTACAGAGAAAACGTGTCACAAACTACGCAACTGAGAACATGGGATAAACGCCAAGACCGGGGGGGATTTGATGTGGCTATTAAATAGCTAGCTGGAAAAGGGGGACCGTTTGTCATATAAAATCCAGCCTGTCCAATACATAAACAGAAAGTGATGGTCCCCCCCACCGCCCCCGTTCACCTGGGCAGCAGGGAGCCCTCTGAGGGGCTGATTGAAGAGGGCGGGGGGGGGGGAGCTGGAGGGCTCCCTGGGGGAGGGGAGGGGGCGGCAGTGGGGGATGGGCAGGTGGGGGCAGTGGGGGATGGGCAGGTGGGGGCTGGGGGCAGCGGTGCTGCGGTTGGGGGGCAGCAAGTGAGACTGGGAAGCCGGGATCGGGGGCAGCCCCAGGGGGGACACGGGCCCCTCCCTTCCCCGCCCCGGCAGAGACCCGGCGTCTCCTCCCACCCCCACGCCGGGGGCAGCCAGGTTGGGGGATGGCTCCGGGCTCCAACTTCCCCCGACACCGGGACAAATCGCTGCGGATCAAACGGGGGGGGGGGAATCCCGCCCCCCCCCCACGGGAGGAGAGTTTAAATGGACATGTGAGGAGGAGGGAGAGACGGGGGGGGATCAGGGGAGACGAGAGAGCGGATGGGGGGGGGGGAGGGGGGAGTTTACAGCCACGTGGGAGCTACCGAGAGAGAAAAGGGGAGAACTGGGGGCATTTGTGCTGGGGGGGGGGGAAGGGGCACAAACAGGGACAGGATCCAATTAACTCCGCCCCCGCCCCGAGAATTTCCTGGCTGCACAGACAGTTCAACCCCCCCCCGGAACTCCGGCTTCTCCTCCCCACCCCCCAAGGGACCCCCCCGCCGGGCCCCAGTCTCTGCCCCCCCCAATCCCAGCCGTGCCGGGGGCAGAGAGTCACTTTCCTGCCCCCCCACCAGCGCTCCCCCCCCGTGGGGTCTCCCACTCACCGGGGCGGGGGCGGGCAGAGCCCGGGGCTGGTTCCAGCTGGAGAAAGCCCCCCCCGGCCGGGCACGGGGGGTCAATGACGGGCCCCCCCAGCACAGACCCAGGAGGGAGCCGCAGCTGCTCCTCCGAGAGACCCGACACGAGGCAGCGCCTGGGGGCGGGGCCTGGAGCAGACCGGGGGCGGGGCAGCGCCTGGGGGCGGGGCCTGGAGCAGACCGGGGGCGGGGCAGCGCCTGGGGGCGGGGCCTGGAGCAGACGGGGGCGGGGCAGCGCCTGGGGCGGGGCTCGGGCCCAGACCAGACGCTGCTGCTGCCCCCGTGGGACCCGGGAGCCCGGGCTGGGCAGCTGCGGCTCCCCCTGGGGTCCCTGCTGGGGGGGCCCGTCATTAACCCCTCCGTGCCCGGCCGGGGGGGGCTTTCTCCAGCCGGGACCCGCCCCTGGGCAGCCCCGGGCTCTGCCCGCCCCCAGCCGGAGCCCCCCGATGAGCGGGAGACCCCGGTGGGGGGGGAGCGCTGGGGGGGGGCAGGAAAGTGACTCTCTGCCCCCGGCCCCGGGGAGAAGCCTCGGAGCCGCCTCAGCCCCAGCGGAGCCGCCGCAGGCTGGGGGAGAAGAGCAGAAAGTGAAGAGAGAAGGGAAAAGAGCCCCCCCGTCCCCTCTCTGCCTCCCCCCTTCCACCCCACCATCCCGTCCGGGGGCATCCCGAGGCGGGTGCAGAATATGCAGCTGTGTAGGGCACCCTGAACTCTGGGGCACCACATTGCCCCACATTTCACGGGGCCCCTGGCAGCTGCCTGCTGCAGATGTGGCCCCCCCAGCTCCGGCAGCCAGCCCCATCCCCTGGCCAGCCCCCCGGCCCGTGGGCTGCACCCACTGCCTGGGGCAGGGCCGTCCCGAGGGGGGCGTGGGGCCCGAGACAACACCCTCCACCCTGCCTCGTCGTCCTCTGCCCCCGGCCCACCCCCATCCAACCTGTCCCCCGCCAAGCCTCTTCCCCCAGCCACGGACGCAGCCCGGAGGACGGGCAGGGGGCCTGCCCCGGCAGCAGGGGTCGGGCCGGACCCCGCAGCCACCAGCAATGGTGGGACGTGGAGCGACCCGGCCCCAGCCCACTCCCCTGTGCCCTCTGCCAGCCGCCTCCCTCCGCTTCCCGCGGCTGGGGAGTGCGGGGGCAGTCCTTCCCCCTCCCGCAAGGGACCCGGGCAAAAACTGGGGATTGCTTGGAGCAGGGGTTGGACTAGATGAGCTCCTGAGGTCCCGTCCCACCCTGCGATTCTGTGACTGCAGCCTGAGTCCAGCACCAGGGAACCCATGGGCGCAGACCCAGAACCACCCAACCCACTTCCGGAAGCTTCTGGATGGGGAGTGCTTAATCTGCCTAGCAACAATGACCCAGACCAGATCGCTCCTACCTCCCACCAACTGGTCTCGTAAAGAGAGAGCTCCCGATTAGGCACAGGGCTTACATGTTCCTAATTATTTATACCAAATATAGGGCTTAACTGCTAAAATCGGTACCCACAACAATCCTCTGTGAGAAGGTGCGTGGCTCTCCCCTGCTGAGTTCTCTGTCTTAGCAAATGAGTTCGTTACAGACGATTGACCCAAGGTTCTTCCTTTCCCTGTGACACCAATTCCACTTTTGTTAACTGTCTGGAAGCACGAGCTTCAGCCACCGCCACGTCTTTTTCACGTAACGTAACAAACGAAAATAGAATAAAATGAAACCCAAAGGAAGTGGAAAGGCAGGTCTGTGCAAACACATTGAGGGTATTAAGCTTTTATGTTCCGTTCTGCTTGGCGGCAACAAGAGAAACCTGTTGAAATTGGTTTAGTTTTGACATTTTGCGGCAAAACCAGCATGCTATATATCCGGTAATATTTTGGACATTTTGGCTCTAACATACTTCTAGCTATACTTTAGTATTTAAGAAAGGTGCAAACAAGTTTGTAAACCCCCCCAAAAGAAACTGGCATTTTCTCAGTATCAGCTTTTGATTAATGTCGATGTTTCTCCTTACAGGTTTTTCTTTGAATAAACCCCCCCGGCCCCAGTGATTAGTAAAAGAGAACCCTTTTCGTTTGCAATTGCATTATGTCTTGAGGCAGAGAAAGCGTTTCTGGAAGAGAAACCTACCTCCACTCATCGCTCTTTGAAAAACTGGAGCCGAGAGGAGTGGGTCTGTGGACTGGCACTGTGATGGGAATCATTGGTGGGGGAGGGGGATTTCTAACCCGGTTAAAAATTGGAGACCCCAACACTTCTGCATTCCAGGCACACTTGTTGGGGTCCACGGCTGCACCGGAGAAAGGGGCTGATCCGTGGTGGGCATGCTGCTTCATACCTCACTCAGGGTCGGAACTGGTCTGTGCAAGCGAAAAGGACAGAGAGGCCTCCGATTGCAATAATCCCGTGCAGATAAACCAGGCTTGTCCACCCTCTATCCTGGCACAGCAGGGAAGGTTAGATTTGGAAAACGGTCAGATTCATAAACAAACCCCTTTTCATGCTGACAAACCCAAACAAAGCTGGGACACGCCCAGGGGGGGAACGGCCCTCTCGGCGTCCATGTCGGATGCTCCTTGAGAACGGCTGGCTACCGCAAATGTCCCCTTTTGCTGCCTCCAGGCCGGTCCCCTTGGCTTCAAAGTGCTGACCTAGAGGACGGGCCACCATGGGGGCAGCACCACAAACCCCCACGTCGGAGCAGGAACTCCGGGGCCACAGGCTAAATCCTCCAGTCCCAGCGCAAAATCTTCAGCCGGGCCCTTGTCGCGCCCTCCTGCCTCTGCCTGAGTGGCGAGGGAGACCCCACGAGACGCGCACGCTCCACCTTCCTTCCCACCCGCTGCCATGTAGACGGTGCCCAGCTCTTTGCCTGTGGCAGCCCCTGCCAGGGAAGCCTGGCCACGCGGCCCGAGCCTGAGCGGCAGCCACGGTCCCTCCTCCCGCGGCTGGCCGAGCGCGGCGCAATGGGGGCCCAGGCCAGGCTGAGCGGGAAGGCCCCTGCCGGCCAGACCGAGCTGAGCGATATCCTGCGAGCCTCGCTCGCCTGTCCCCACAGCAGCTGCCTGCCTCTCTGGGCAGGAGAAGGGGACAAAGAAGCACCCACGCCTCAGGCCGGGGGATGAGGCACTCCCCTCCCATGGCAGCGCCCTTCGACTTCAGCCCCGCCAGCGAGGAGTGCTGGGGACCTTCCGAGCAGGATTCGGCCTCAGCAGGTCCCTGACCCCAGGGGCCAGGCTCCTGTCTCTCTGCAGGCCCCTGCCAGGCTTGAAGATCCAGGAGAAAAACAAGGGGGCCGGTTGCTGGCAGAGAATGGGGTCCGTCCCTCCACCGCGGACGTCCCGGCCCAGCGTGTTACGGCTGCAGAACTGGGCGCGGATCCGCTACCGTGGAGAAACAGGCCGCGGCAGATGCAGACAAGCTTCCCTTCAACAGCGCAGATGGGGGGCGGAGGCTGGAGCAGGCCAGGAGCGGATTGACCCTGAAACAAACCACGTAGTGCCACGGGGCCCCCCAGGGACGGGGGACCCCAAACTTCAGGCCAAATCTCATTTCCCAGCCTGCCCCCGAGTCCAGGCCAGCAGTGCAACGGGGCTCAGGCAGGCAGGCTGCTGCATGCCATGGCCGGTGGCCCCAGGCCAACCCCAGAAGCAGCCATCTGCTGGCACGTCTCTGCTCACCCCGGCCGGGGTGGGAGGGGAGGCAGCTCTGGGCGCTGCCCCCACCCCAGGGAGGGCACGGAGGCCTCTGCTCCCCTCCCCCCAGTGGGTGTGCAGGGATGTGCCAGCCGCGCGAAGGTGCCCTCTCTGCCTCCATACTGCTCCCAGAAGTGGCCAGCATGTCCCGGCATCCCCTGGGGGGGCGGTGTCTCCCAGCACGGCCCCTGCCATGAGTACCAACTCCGCATCTCCCATTGGCCAGAGGAGATGTGGGAGCTGTGGCCAATGGGAGCTGTGGAGGAAGCGCATGGAGACCCCCCCCTTGGCCCCACCCACCTAGGGGCTGCTGCCGGAGGGTTGTGTGAGCCGGTCGCTTTGGGAGCTGCACTGCCCGGGGTAAGCGCCACCCCTCCTGCACCCTAACCCTCTCCCCCAGAGCAGAGCCCACACCCTGCATGCACATTTCCTCCCATAGCCCATACCCCTCAGCCCCTCCCACACCCCAGTCCTCTGCCCCAGCCCAGAACCTGCACCCCACACCCAAACTGCCTCCCATAGCTTTGCTTCTCTTCCTTTCACCCAGAACCGTCCTTCTTCTCCTGGGCTGCAAGTAGCCATCCCTGGGAAGCCAAGCGGCAGGCACAGGATTCTGCCTCCCAGCAGCCAACCGCACCTCCCCAGGCTTTGGCAGAATGAACGGTGGAGGTCTACTAACCCCACTTTGCCGCACTGAGGTGCTTAGCTTCTGCCCTGCCTTCCTCAGCCTGACTTTCCTCTTTTGCCCCATCTCTGCCTCACTTCCTCCTTTGGCAAGTCCAGCAAAGAGGCCATCAGGAAGAGCCGGCCTCCATAGGCCAACCTCCAAGGGGAGAGGAGGCCAAGCCACGAGGCTCCACAAGGTGACTGGCCTAGATCCTCTAGCTTTCCCCTGCTGATGCCAAAGGGCTTTCTCAGCTCATTTCACCACCCTCTGTCCTTGAGGGGTTGGGGTTGTCCCAAGGATAGGCCAGTGGGAGAAGTAGGAGCACCTTGCTGGACAGCTAGGAAAAGTAAGCCCTCATGTTTCTCCCTGGTTTTAAACCAGGGACCTTTTGTGGGTTAGGCAAACGTGATAACCACTACACTACAGAAACTCTGTCCCAGGGCTCTGCCCCTCCCTTCAAATTCCATCCACTTGGCTGGCCCTCGCCCTGGCACACACCGATGGGTGAACGTGGAGAAAGTGGTGGCAGCCCTTCCATAGGTCAGCCGATGGAGCAAAGGACTGGAGCCGGTGCTCAGGAAGTCATCCTTACTTCACCCTTGTGACTCCAGCTTGAAGGAGGGCTTCTTTTTCTTCCCCTTGCTGAGAAAGAGGAAGAGAAGAAAGAAAGCTCAGGCGGGCCAACTCGGTGCACAAGCCCCCGCTGTCTTTTCCCGCTGGGGAGCCCGAAATGAGGGATCCCGTGGTGGGTAGAGGTACTACTGCACTCCAAGGAAACAGCCCACCCCTGCACACAAAGGGACCAAAGAGCACGCCAAAGCCTGGGATTGAACCAGGGACCTCTAGATCGTCAGTCTAACGCTCGCCTGAATGAGCAACTTTGGCACCTGCAGGGCACTTTTGTTGGCCTGCTGCTTCTCTGTCCAGGCTGTTTTTGTCAGCCATGGCACACAAAACGGACGTCCTACTGAGCAGCCCACAAAGGCAAGATGAATTTTTGCCTGCCTTGCTTAGCTTGACATGCTTCCTCACCCCATTCCCGCCTTAGTTCCTGGGTTACCTGGTGGCTGAAGGCGACTGGGGCCCAGCGGCACGGGGAGGAAGTTCGGCAGCTAGACCCCGGCAGCAAGAGTCCTGCCGCCACTTGCCGCCCCACCCTGCTCTCCCAGCTTCACCTACTGGCTGCCAGGGACTTGGGCCCACTAGCGTAGCGGAAGGAGATAGACAGATCCACCCTTGCCTTGATGCTCAGGATCATTAAAACATAACTTTGATTGGCGATGGCTAATGAGAGACTGACGTCACTTGCTATTTGATCACTTGAAAATGAGATTGGCCAGTCCTTGGATCTCTCTAAAGCTACGTTTCAGTTCACGAGGGCAAAGGCGAGGAAAAAGACCTTTGAACTCAAGCACTAGGATTAACATTCAAACCCTGGGTCTTACAGTAACTATTTAATGCTGGTCCACCCTGTGTTGGTGACAGTTCAATTTCTAGATGTTAGTACCTTTCAGTTACTATGAAAATTAAAAAGTTTCTATGGGCTTAGAGGAAATGTTTGTTTTTTTTTAATTTGCTATAAATGGCACGAATAAATACAGATTTACAGATCCTAGCCTGCAAATTTATTATCTTATATGATAGAGAAAATCGTGCATCCAAATTGTGCATGAAAACCATGAAATGAGCTACAAATGCAATAAAAAATAAGCTATTCAAAGTCTAAGATGGGGGGGGGGGGCAGCGAAGAAGCGTCTTGCCTGGGGTGCCATTTGGTCTAGAGGAGGCCCTGTCAGGGAGAGCAGGAGTTAGTTTCCCATGTCTATTTTCAGGCTGTAATCTGTGGGCACCCTGCTCTGTGGGAGGGATCCCAGGAGCCCAGACTCAGGGCTGGAGCAGGCCCCTGAGTTAGGGGGTGGCTGCGTGGTTTACAGCGCTCTGACGTCTGAGACCATCTGTCCTTCCCAAAGCCTCAGATCCTAGATCCGATATTTAACTAAAAAAATAAAAAAAATAAAAAGGCCTCAGGGCGCTGCACGGAGGTGCAGGTTGGGGCTGGGACTGGTAAGAGAGTGAGAGTAGCAGGTTTTCTGTATTGTTTCTGCTCTCTTTTTCTTGACTAGTTTCTCTCCTGCAGCAGACTGGCCTGATTTGCATGTGAGCCTGGCTAGCTCAGTTGGTAGAGCATCAGACTTTTAATCTGAGGGTCCAGGGTTCAAGTCCCTGGTCAGGCAGAAAGGGACCCTCTCCTGTTGTGCTATCCCCACAAGAAGTTCAGAAGGCATCTTTTGATGACCCTCCTTGACTTTTCTTTTTCAGGACTTGGCCTTTCCTAGGAAAGGCCCTTTACTCCCTGGGACTGAAGGAGCAACTTCCTCACATGCCCCCTGGACTCGCAGTCTGGAGAAAGAAAGGCCTCTGGGCCTGCAGCAAAGCGCTCTGTGCTGACTTGTTGAGCAAATGCAGGGCTGGCCAGAGTGGCATGTTCCCACAGGGTCCTCCCTGCCAGAAAAAATTGTCCCCATAGAGTGCTCCCTCCTGGAAGTCAACAGAGTTTGAGGGGTCACCTGCCGGTCCCGTGGTGTAAGGGCCAGCGCTCCTGCAATATAAGTTCAAGTCTCAGTGGGACTTCGGGGTCCTTTGGTTGCCAGCTGACCTTCTTATGATTTCTAAAGCTTCATCTTGCTCTCTCTCAAATGACATGGGAGCCTGTCTTTTGCCCACTAGCTGTTGTGACTTGAGCGCAAGAGGGGACGTTTGATCCAGAAGGCTGGCCGTGCCTGGAGTCCTGTAGGTAGGGATGCGAGCTGCATTTCCTCTCAGTCCAGAAGCTGGGCAGAAGTCAGGCCTAGGAGGCAGCCCTATTGGTTGACCTACTGGCCCAAAGTCACTTGGGCGGCGTTGGTGTTCCCCAGGAATGCTGAAGGGAGGGAGAGTTAATACTCCTCCCTGTCGGTCAGGGCGGAAGAGGAGGGCCGCAAGAGGGGGCAGGGTGATGAGCCGGGCCTTCTCGCATTCGGTCAGCGATGAGGTGGGGAATGCGAACTGGGAGAAGCAGTTGCTGGCCTGTGAGGAATCCCAGGCTTTGGCATGCTCTCTGTGTGCAGGGGGTGGCTGCTTTCTGCAAGCACAGCGGTGCTTTTACCAGCCATGAGTCCCTC
Organism: Chelonia mydas; assembly: GCF_015237465.2. Lineage (NCBI taxonomy): Eukaryota > Metazoa > Chordata > Testudines > Cheloniidae > Chelonia > Chelonia mydas. The sequence goes on along the minus strand of NC_051268.2, from coordinate 5,594,250 downwards.
ATTTCGAGCTCCCAAGCAAGAAAAGACAGTGTGGACTTGTGCACCGAGTTGACCCACTTGAGCTTTCTTTCTTCTCTTGCTCTTTCTCAGCAAGGAGAAGAAAAAGACGCCCTCCTTCAAACTGGAGTCAGAAGAGTGATGTAAGGATGACTTCCTGAGTGCCAGCTACAGTCCTTTGCTCTACCAGCTGACCTATCGAAAGGCTGCCACCACTGTCTCCAGGTTCACCCATTGGTGTGTTCAGAATGGAGAGGGGTAACTAGTGGTGGTCCCCAAGGGTCACGCCTAGGACCAGTCCTATTCAACTTATTCATAAATGATCTGGAGAAAGGGGTAAACAGCGAGGTGGCAAAGTTTGCAGATGCTACTAAACTGCTCAAGATAGTTAAGACCAAAGCAGACTGTGAAGAACTTCAAAGAGATCTCACAAAACTAAGTGATTGGGCAACAAAATGGCAAATGAAATTTAATGTGGATAAATGTAAAGTAATGCACATTGGGAAAAATAATCCCAATTACACGTACAATATGATGGGGGCTAATTTAGCTACAGCTAATCAGGAGAAAGATCTTGGCGTCATCGTGGATAGTTCTCTGAAGACGTCCGGGCAGTGAGCAGCGGCAGTCAAAAAAGCAAACGGGATGTTAGGAATCATTAAAAAAGGGATATAGAATAAGATGGAGAATAGCTAATTGCCCTTATATAAATCCATGGTACGCCCACATCTTGAATCCTGCGTACAGATGTGATCTCCTCATTTTAAAAAAGATAGACTGGCATTAGAAAAGATTCAGAGAAGGGCAACTAAAATGATGAGGGGTTTGGAACGGGTCCCATATGAGGAGAGATTAAAGAGGCTAGGACTTTCCAGCTTGGAAAAGAGGAGACTAAGGGGGGATATGATAGAGGTCTATAAACTCATGAGTGGTGTGGAGAAGGTGAATAAGGAAAAGTTATTTACTTGTTCCCATAACAGAAGAACTAGGGGCCACCAAATGAAATTCATGGTCAGCAGGTTTAAAATAAATAAAAGGAAGTTCTTCTTCACACAGCGCACAGTCAACCTGTGGAACTCCTTGCCTGAGGAGGTTGTAAAGGCTAGGACTATAACAGGGTTTAAACTAGATAAATTCATGGAGGTTAAGTCCATTAATGGCTATTAGCCAGGATGGGGAAGGAATGGTGTCCCTAGGCTCTGTCTATCAGAGGGTGGAGATGGATGGCAGGAGAGAGATCACTAGATCATTACCTGTTAGGGTCACTCCCTCTGGGGCCCCTGGCATTGGCCACTGTCGGTAGACAGGATACTGGGCTGGATGGACCTTTGGTCTGACCCAGTCTGGCCGTTCTTCTGAAGAGAGGGGCAGAGCACTGTGTCAGAGTCTCTGTAGTGTAGTGGTTATCACGTTTGCCCAACATGCAAAAGGCCCCTGTTTCGAAACATGACGGGCTACTTTTCCTAGCTGTCCAGCAAGGCGCTCCTACTTCTGCCACTGGCCTGTCCCTGCGATAACCCCAACCCCTAGCGGACAGAGGGTGGTGAAATGAGCTGAGAAGAAGCCTTTACATCAGCAGGGGAAAGTTGGAGGATCGAGGCCAGTGACCTTTTGAAGCCTTGTGGCTTGGCCTCCTCTGCCCTTGGAGCTTGGCCTATGGAGGCCGGCTCTTCCTGCCGGCCTCCTTTGCGTGACTTGCCAAAGGAGGAAGTGAGGCAGGGATGGGGCAAAAGAGGAAAGTCACGCTGAGGAAGGCAGGGCAGAAGCTAAGCGGCGAAGTGGGGTTAGTAGAGCTCCACCGTTCGTTCTGCCAAAGCCTGGGGAGGTGCGGTTGGCTGCTGGGAGGTAGAATCCTGTGCCTGCCGCTTGGCTTCCCAGGGATGGCTACTTGCAGCCCAGGAGAAGAAGGACGGTTCTGGGTTAAAGGAAGAGAAGCAAAGCTATGGGAGGCAGTTTGCATGTGGGGTGCAGGTTCTGGGCTGGGGCAGAGGACTGGGGTGTGGGAGGGGCTGAGGGGTGTGGGCTATGGGAGGAAATGTGGGTGCAGGGTGTGGGCTCTGCACTGGGGGAGAGGGTTAGGGTGCAGGAGGGGTGGCGCTTACCCCGGGCAGTGCAGCTCCCAAAGCGACCGGCTCACACAACCCTCTGGCAGCAGCCCCTAGGTGGGTGGGGCCAAGGGGGGGTCTCCATGCGCTTTCTCCACAGCTCCCATTGGCCACAATTCCCACATCTCCTCTGGCCAATGGGAGATGCGGAGTTGGTGCTCATGGCAGGGGCCGTGCTGGGAGACACCACCCCCCCCAGGGGATGCCGGGACATGCTGGCCACTTCTGGGAGCAGTATGGAGGCAGAGAGGGCACCTTCGCGCGGCTGGCACATCCCTGCACACCCACTGGGGGGAGGGGAGCAGAGGCCTCCGTGCCCTCCCTGGGGTGGGGGCAGCGCCCAGAGCTGCCTCCCCTCCCACCCCGGCCAGGGGTGAGCAGAGACGTGCCAGCAGATGGCTGCTTCTGGGGTTGGCCTGGGGCCACCGGCCATGGCATGCGGGCAGCCTGCCTGCCTGAGCCCCGTTGCACTGCTGGCCTGGACTCGGGGGCAGGCTGGGAGATGAGATTTGGCCTGAAGTTTGGGGTCCCCCGTCACTGGGGGGCCCCGTGGCACTACGTGGTTTGTTTCAGGGTAAATCCGCTCCTGGCCTGCTCCAGCCTCCGTCCCCCCATCTGCGCTGTTGAAGGGAAGCTTGTCTGCATCTGCCGCGGATCCGCGCCCAGTTCTGCAGCCGTAACACGCTGGGCCGGGACGTCCGCGGTGGAGGGACGGACCCCATTCTCTGCCAGCAACCGGCCCCCTTGTTTTTCTCCTGGATCTTCAAGCCCGGCAGGGGCCTGCAGAGAGACAGGAGCCTGGCCCCTGGGGTCAGGGACCTGCTGAGGCCGAATCCTGCTCGGAAGGTCCCCAGCACTCCTCGCTGGCGGGGCTGAAGTCGAAGGGCGCTGCCATGGGAGGGGAGTGCCTCATCCCCCGGCCTGAGGCGTGGGTGCTTCTTTGTCCCCTTCTCCTGCCCAGAGAGGCAGGCAGCTGCTGTGGGGACAGGCGAGCGAGGCTCGCAGGATATCGCTCAGCTCGGTCTGGCCGGCAGGGGCCTTCCCGCTCAGCCTGGCCTTGGCCCCCATTGCGCCGCGCTCGGCCAGCCGCGGGAGGAGGGACCGTGGCTGCCGCTCAGGCTCGGGCCGCGTGGCCAGGCTTCCCTGGCAGGGGCTGCCACAGGCAAAGAGCTGGGCACCGTCTACATGGCAGCGGGTGGGAAGGAAGGTGGAGCCTGCGCGTCTCGTGGGGTCTCCCTCGCCACTCAGGCAGAGGCAGGAGGGGCGCGACAAGGGCCCGGCTGAAGATTTTGCGCTGGGACTGGAGGATTTAGCCTGTGGCCCCGGAGTTCCTGCTCCGACGTGGGGGTTTGTGGTGCTGCCCCCATGGTCACCCGTCCTCTTGGTCAATGCTTTGAAGCCAAGGGGACCGGCCTGGAGGCAGCAAAAGGGGACATTTGCGGTAGCCAGCCGTTCTCAAGGAGCATCCGACATGGACGTGGAGAGGGCCGTTCCCACCCTGGGCGTGTCCCAGCTTTGTTTTGGTTTGTCAGCATGAAAAGGGGTTTGTTTATGAATCTGACCGTTTTCCAAATCTAACCTTCCCTGCTGTGCCAGGATAGAGGGTGGACAAGCCTGGTTTATCTGCACGGGATTATTGCAATCGGAGGCCTCTCTGTCCTTTTCGCTTGCACAGACCAGTTCCGACCCTGAGTGAGGTATGAAGCAGCATGCCCACCACGGATCAGCCCCTTTCTCCGGTGCAGCCGTGGACCCCAACAAGTGTGCCTGGAATGCAGAAGTGTTGGGGTCTCCAATTTTTAACCGGGTTAGATATCCCCCTCCCCCACCAATGATTCCCATCACAGTGCCAGTCCACAGTCCCACTCCTCTCGGCTCCAGTTTTTCAAAGAGCGATGAGTGGAGGTAGGTTTCTCTTCCAGAAACGCTTTCTCTGCCTCAAGACTTAATGCAATTGCAAACGAAAAGGGTTCTCTTTTACTAATCACCGGGGCCGCGGGGGTTTATTCAAAGAAAAACTGTGAGGAGAAACATCGACGTTAATCAAAAGCTGATACTAAGAAAATGCCAGTTTCTTTTTGGGGGGTTTACAAACTTGTTTGCACCTTTCTTAAATACTAAAATATAGCTAGAATTATGTTAGAGTCAAATGTCGAAAATATGACAGGATATAGTATGTCTGGTTTTGCCACAAAATGTTAAAACTAACCAATTTAAACAGGTTTCTCTTGTTGTCGCCAAGCAGAACCGAACATAAAAGCTTAATACCCTCAATGTGTTTGCATAGACCTGCCTTTCCGCTTCCTTTGGGTTTCATTTTATTCTATTTTCGTTTGTTATGTTACGTGAAAAAGACATGGCGGTGGCTGAAGCTCGTGCTTTCAGACAGTTAACAAACGTGGAATTGGTGTCACAGGGAAAGGAAGAACCTTGGGTCAATCGTCTGTAACGAACTCATTTGCTGAAACAGAGAACTCAGCAGGGGAGAGCCAGGCACCTTCTCACAGAGGATTGTTGTGGGTACCGATTTTAGCAGTTAAGCCCTATATTTGGTATAAATAATTAGTAACATGTAAGCCGTGTGCCTAATCGGGAGCTCTCTCTTTAAGAGACCAGTTGGTGGGAGGTAGGAGTGATCTGGTCTGGGTCATTGTTGCTAGGCAGATTAAGCACTCCCCATCCAGAAGCTTCCGGAAGTGGGTTGGGTGGTTTTGGGTCTGCGCCCATGGGTTCCCTGGTGCTGGACTCAGGCTGCAGTCATAGAATCACAGGGTGGGACGGGACCTCAGGAGGTCATCGAGTCCAACCCCTGCTCAAAGCAATCCCCAGTTTTTGCCCGGGTCCCTTGCGGGAGGGGGAAGGACTGCCCCTGCACTCCCCAGCCGCGGGAAGCGGAGGGGGGCGGCTGGCAGAGGGCACAGGGGAGTGGGCTGGGGCCGGGTTGCTCCACGTCCCACCATTGCTGGTGACTGCGGGGTCCGGCCCGACCCCTGCTGCCGGGGCAGGCCCCCTGCCCGTCCTCCGGGCTGCGTCCGTGGCTGGGGGAAGAGGCTTGGTGGGGGACAGGTTGGATGGGCCTGGGGCAGGGGGTGGGCCGGGGGCAGAGGACGACGAGGCAGGGTGGAGGGTGTTGTCTCGGGCCCCACGCCCCCCTCGGGACAGCCCTGCCCCAGGCAGTGGGTGCAGCCCACGGGCCGGGGGGCTGGCCAGGGGATGGGGCTGGCTGGCGGAGCTGGGGGGGGCCACATCTGCAGCAGGCAGCTGCCAGGGGCCCCGTGAAATGTGGGGCAATTTGGTGCCCAGAGTTCAGGGTGCCCTACACAGCTGCATATTCTGCACCCGCCTCGGGATGCCCCCGGACGGGATGGTGGGGTGGGAGGGGGGAGGCAGAGAGGGGACGGGGGGGCTCTTTTCCCTTCTCTCTTCACTTTCTGTTCTTCTCCCCCAGCCTGCGGCGGCTCCGCTGGGGCTGAGGCAGCTCCGAGGCTTCTCCCCGGGGCCGGGGGCAGAGAGTCACTTTCCTGCCCCCCCCAGCCCCCCCCCCCACCGGGGTCTCCCGCTCATCGGGGGGCTCCGGCTGGGGGCGGGCAGAGCCCGGGGGTGCCCAGGGGGCGGGTCCCAGCTGGAGAAAGCCCCCCCCGGCCGGGCACGGGGGGGGTTAATGACGGGCCCCCCCCAGCAGGGACCCCAGGGGGGAGCCGCAGCTGCCCAGCCCGGGCTCCCGGGTCCCACGGGGCAGCAGCAGCGTCTGGTCTGGGCCCGAGCCCCGCCCCCAGGCGCTGCCCCGCCCCCGGTCTGCTCCAGGCCCCGCCCCCAGGCGCTGCCCCGCCCCCGGTCTGCTCCAGGCCACGCCCCCAGGCGCTGCCCCGCCCCCGGTCTGCTCCAGGCCACGCCCCCAGGCGCTGCCCCGCCCCCGGTCCGCTCCAGGCCCCGCCCCCAGGCACTGCCTCGTGTCGGGTCTCTCGGAGGAGCAGCTGCGGCTTCCCCCGGGGTCTGTGCTGGGGGGGCCCGTCATTGACCCCCCGTGCCCGGCTGGGGGGGCTTTCTCCAGCTGTGTCCAGCCCCTGGCTCTGCCCGCCCCCGCCCTGGTGAGTGGGAGACCCCGCGGGGGGGGAGCGCTGGTGGGGGGGCAGGAAGGTGACTCTCTGCCCCCGGCACGGCTGGGATTGGGGGGGGGGCAGAGACTCGGGCCCGGCGGGGGGGGTCCCTTGGGGGGTGAGCAGGGGATGAAGCCGGAGTTGCGCGGGGGGGTGTTGAACTGTCTCTGTGCAGCCAGGAAATTCCCGGAGGGGGGAGTGGGGGGCGGGGGGGAGTTAATTGGATCATGTCCCTGTTTGTGCCCCTTCCACCCCCCCCCCCACGGACACAAATGCCCCCAGTTCTCCCCTTTTCTCTCTCGGTAGCTCCCACGTGGCTGTAAACTCCCCCCCCCCCCCCCATCCGCTCTCTCGTCTCCCCTGATCCCCCCCCGTCTCTCCCTCCTCCTCACATGTCCATTGAAACTCTCCTCCCGTGGGGGGGGGATTCCCCCCCCCCCGTTTTATCCGCAGCGATTTGTCCCGGTGTCGGGGGAAGTTGGAGCCCGGAGCCATCCCCCAACCTGGCTGCCCCCGGCGTGGGGGTGGGAGGAGACGCCGGGTCTCTGCCGGGGCGGGGAAGGGAGGGGCCGTGTCCCCCCTGGGGCTGCCCCCGATCCCGGCTTCCCAGTCCCACTTGCTGCCCCCCAACCACAGCACCGCTGCCCCCAGCCCCCACCTGCCCCCCACCTCCCCATCCCCCCCTGCCGCCCCCTCCCCTCCTCCAGGGAGCCCTCCAGCTCCCCCCCCCCGCCCTCTTCAATCAGCCCCTCAGAGGGCTCCCTGCTGCCCAGGTGAGCGGGGGCGGTGGGGGGGACCATCACTTTCTGTTTATGTATTGGACAGGCTGGATTTTATATGACAAACGGTCCCCCTTTTCCAGCTAGCTATTTAATAGCCACATCAAATCCCCCCCGGTCTTGGTGTTTATCCCATGTTCTCAGTTGCGTAGTTTGTGACACGTTTTCTCTGTACGTCTCAAAGATTGATAAAAAATACCCTCAACATTTGCCCCCCTTTTACTCTAGTTGTCTACTTCTAATTGAATATGCCCCTGAGAGCTTTCCCTGTCTCTGTAATTATAAATTACGAAGAAACTCTCAGATTCACACCTTTTCTCACATTCCTGAATATGGATCTAAAACGTTTGCCAATGTTGCCCATTTCTGCTCTATTCATTGACCAAATAGTGGTGGGATATACACTCAGCTTTTACCTCCTATCAACGACTGCGATAAAATCCCTCTCATTTTCCACTTTCCTCTCTATCATTTGCATAAATGGATCCAAAATCCCTCAGATTTCCACCCTTTCTCTTTCATTTCTGAACGCTGATCTGAAATCTCAGGTTTCCCTCTTACTATGTCATTATCAAATGTGAATTAAAAATCCTCCCGGGTTTGCGGCTGTTCCCCATGTCTCTAAATCCCAGCAACTTCCCCTTCCTTGGGGGGAACCTGTCGCCCTGAGTCCTTCTCCATCCTGGTTGGGAAATTAGCCCCCTGCAACAATGATCATCTTTCCCTCTCCTTTGAGAATTATTTGTTCCCTCCTTTCTCTCTGTTAAAAATGTCTGCTGATAAAAGAGACTAGCCATATATTCAAAACCCATCAAAGCCAGAGGCTACCCCTGTTTGGGGGATCAGTTCCCAGCTGGTAACAGGAGAGTTGTCTGGACCCTTTTCTTTTCTCTAGCCGGCACGGGATGGGGAGGTCCCTCTGAGTGCAGCGTGGGTCCAGAAGTATCCCAAACCCCATGACAAAGGTTCTCCGTGAGGGGTGGCTTCCTGCAGTGCTAAGATGCAGCCACCTCTGGGGTGGATCCATGGTGGCCATTATTTGCTGATGACAAGGCAAGGAAATTTCTTACCTATTTTGGCCCTCCAGGCCGTCCATTCTCCTGTTAAATAAGCATCCCCCGGGCTCCCTCTGCCCGTGTGACTGGCCAGCAAGGGGTGGTGATAACTTTCTATCCACTTGTCAGACACTGCGAGGGAACACTGTTGCTGGGGGGTGCATGTCTGTGTGGGGAGATTGCAGCGGGAGCTGAAGGGGCATTGTGGTAGGGGGAGGCCTCTGGGTGGCTGGGCAGGGGGGACCCTAGTCAGGTTGGTGGGTTCTCGAGGGTTTGGGGTTTCGGGGGGTAGTTCTGATGTGCCCAGCCCTAAGGCTCTGGGTCCTGGAGGTGGGTATCGCTGGGGGCCTGTTGGCTGCAGACCAGTGGGGGTGGGGGTCTCTTGGGGAGGTGGGGCAGGGGGTTAGAGGGTACCTGGTGCTGTGCCAGGGGCTCTGTCTGGGATTGCCCAGCTGGCTCCTGGGACCATTGCCATGCCCAGTGCCCAGAGCTGTGGTGGGGCGGTCCCTGGCGCAGAGCGAGGGGTCCTCCTGCAAAGCATCAGGGGGTCCTGCTGGGAGGAGGAGGGGGTCCCAGGCAAATGGCCTGGCAGATCCTGGTGGAGGGCAGGTGGGGGTCCTCGGCAGGCAGTGGGGAAATCCCAGGCAGGCAGTGAGGGACTATAAAATGACTGTACACAAACAGCCCCCCACCCCATTTCTCCTCCCATTTGCAGGAGCAAATCCAGCCCTGGGGGAGCAAACAACCCAGGAATGAGAGTTTCCTAGCAGACAGGCATGGAGAGGGCACAGGGAAAAGGAGATAGAGAGACTGAGAGGGTCCGTGGGATAAAAGAGTTTCGAGAGAGATTTCCAGCTCTCTAATCTGCCCAGACAGATGCATTACTGCACTGTGGGGAGAATCACTTTCCTGTGGACAAGACGAGGATCAGAGAGAGGAAAACCCAGTTCCTGACCCCATATCCCTCCTGCTGGGGTGTGGCTGCCGTGGGGTCAGTGTCAGTGGGAATCCTCGAAAGGGACTCCTTTGGTTCTGCTTTTTTCTAGGATTGCGTTCAGGGACTTTGTTATGGGATGCGGGAGGGAGAAAGGAGGTAAAAGTGTGTCTGTGGGCCTAGCCTGGCAGGAGGGGCCAGGTCTCTGCTGTAATGAAGAGACTGAGCATTTTCTCAGCACGGCAGAATCTAGGATCTCGCTCTGCAGGGAAAGAGCCTGGGGGAGGAGTGATGTGAAATGAACTAATGCCCGTTCCTAAACCTCCACAACGGCCCTTCTCGCCCAGCCAGGCTGCAGAACGACGCTCACGTTTCGTTCCGGTTCATCCCGTCCTCCCATGGGACAGGGGAGCGACATGGCCGCAGAGGAGCCAGCTGAGGTAGGGATTATTGGGGGGGGTTCTGATCTGTTCCTGCAGGAGGGAGAGGGACAGCAAATACACCGGAGAGGGGAGGGTTTGCACCGTCTGGTTTGGAGGTTGGAGCGGGGCAGGAAATGCACAGGGTGGAGAAAGGGAGGAGGCCAGGGGGTGGCAGACCTGCTGGGAGTTGTTGCCTAGATTCGAGGAAGAGACCCATGAGGTTCGGAGGTGGAAAAGCTCCAATTTGGTGAACAGAAAATAACCCAGCTACATGGGGCTGGGAAAAAGGCCCAGACTCCTAGTGCTGGAGCCTGAGCCAACTAACCAGCGGGTGCCTTGAAATATGAAGGGGGCAGCCAGCAGTCAGGCTTAGGGGAGATTCCCCTGCCTCATATCCAGCTCCTGACAAGGAGGAGGGTGTTGGGCTTCCTACAAGAGATCTCTCCATAGACCCGGCTCGGGGCAGCATCTCCTGTATCGGTCTGTGGCTAGTAGGTGTGTGATGGATCTGCTGGGAGAGAGGAGGGGCTCTCTCTTCGCCCCCTCACCCTGGTGTTTCCTGGGTGCTCTGAGTGGGGTGGGGGTGGGACTCTGCGATCCACCCAGAGTTTCCGTTTGATTGGCTCCTCTCCCCCACGAATAGTGGGGCTGTGAGTGGGGCAGCAGGTCCTGAGTGTGGGGCTCTTGCTCTTTCAGGGGCCGGTGACCTTCGAGGAGGTGGCTGTGTATTTCACCAGGGAAGAGGGGGCTCTGCTGGACCCTGCTCAGAGAGCCCTCTACAGAGACGTCATGCAGGAGACCTATGAGAATGTGACCTCGCTGGGTAAGGGTTCCTGTCCCCTCGGTTCTTGGAGGGGGAAATGAAGAGATGAGGTTCACCTCACCCCCGCAATGGCATCTCTGCTCTGTCCTGTTCCAGCATCACCCCAGCGTGCCAGTGACCCACACACGACCAGAGACCCTCCCCTGCTGCAGAACACTGTGGGGACAGAGCCCAGGGGCAGTACCGCACAGTGTCCGATATCTCCTCTTTGCACAAGTGAAACGGGGGGGTTAGGTCCAGCGTAACGAACAGAAGCTTCCTACTTGTGGCCTTCTCTCAAACCCTGAGCCTTCTCCACCCAGACCAGAATGTGCTTGGGGTGTAAGAAGCAGGCTGCTGGAGTCAGGGCTGCTGGTCCAGGGTTACTGATCACACAGACACTCGGGGCGTCCTTGAATGCTGGCTGGGGGAATCCAGACAAGGGAGCTCCAGCAGCAGAACATTGAATCTCACCCAGGATTACAGATGACACAACTCCTCATTGCTCCGGATTGCACCCGTGCATGCGAAAATGGCCTAGGTTGCTGGTGAAAATCCTTGAGACCCGGAGAGTTGCTCCCCCCATCCCCATGTGCAATAGCCAGAATCTCTCTTCTCTGCAGACTTGAGAGAAGTTTTTTGAGTCCCTCATTCCTGAAGTCACACGACCCCGATTCTTATTTTTCACATTCTGCTTTTCTAGACTATTTAGAGTCTGTTGCTTCTGAATGATAGTTTCTAATATCCCAGTTTTCTTCACACCCAGGGATTTTCCTACTCCCTCCCATTGCACTGGACTCACTAGGTTCCCAGTATTTAAGAACGACCACACTGGGACAGACCAAAGGTGCATCTAGCCCAGTGTCCTGTCTTCCGACAGTGACCAGTGCCAGGTGTCCCAGAGGGAATGAACAGAACAGAGAATCATGAAGTGATTCATCTCCTGTCACCCATTCACAGCTTATGACAAACAGAAGTTAGGGACACCATCCCTGCCCATCCTGGCTCATAACCATTCACGGACCTGTCCTCGATAGATTTCTCATGGTGGCTTTTTTTTTTTTTTGTAACCCTATTATAATCTTGGCCTTCACAACGTCCTCTGGCAAGGAGTTCCCCAGGTTGACTGTGCGTTGTTTTCCAGTGGGCTGCAATATGGTGCTATCCTGACATCTAGTACTGCTGAGATCCTGCATTCAGTGATATCCCTGCCCTTCCTGTTCCCGTTCTCATAAAACATTAAGAGCATTCAAATGCATATTTACCTTCATTCCCTCAGCGGTCCTCATGGGAATCCCTGATCGGTTCCAAAGTGTATTAAAACCTTTCTTAAAGGGTTACCTCTTGGTGGTTATCAGGTCCTGTGAGTTTGTAGCCTAGAAAGACCCCCCTCAGTCAGCTCAAACTCAGCTTTTTATCCCCCAAAAGTCTGTCGTCTTCAGTCTCCTGAATGAGGGGAAATCTGTCACTACCCCTTTCTGCGTTGGGTAAAGCTTCAAAAGGTGGAGCTCTGCATAACTAACCTTGAGATCTGGCATTCATCACCCCGTAGTGATACCAGCTTGCACAGGAAACCCATCCCGCAGCCCTTCCTGGTATCATCTGGCGCATCTTGGCATCGTAGTCTGTGAAGAATTCATGCTTTCAAGGGCTGGCTTAGCTATACAGATAACAGTCATAATTAGGGCAAGAGTTTGCAGGCAATGAAAACAGAGTAACTGAGAAACGTGAGCAATATCTAATCCTTTAAAGCCTGAAAGTGCCTTGAGGGGACAGGAGCCAGCTGTGTGGGGAGGTGGGGCCCAGACACTGGGCATTGAGAGCCTAGAGCCAGCTGTGCGCTGGAGAGACGGGGCATGAACCAGCTGTGTGCATGGGAGATGAGCAGGGGAGAGGTGCTGTGGACACGGCCGCGAGCAGCTGTGAGTGCCGTCCTCTCTGCAGCATGATGAGGGAGCCTGGCGTCCCACTGCTGATCCCAGACTTGTATGAGGAGGGAAGAAATTGTCAGCAAGTCTCAACCGCAGCCAGCCTGTGCCCTGGGGAGGAGTCGGGGGTCTCCAGGGAGAAATCTGGGGGGTTGTGACCCTGCATGCCCCACCCCCCCTCTGATCAGCAATTCCAGTTATTAACGATGATTCCAGAAACGAAGAGTAATTTCAGGAAAAAATGCAGTCCTAGCAACAATTTCCGGAAAACACTGGCCCTAGTTGTAACATTAAATCCGATAGTCTCAAGATATAGGCCTGTGTTGATCAGATCTGTCGCTCTGCCTTCACGGAGTTCACTCTGCTGGTGGGTTCTCCCCCTTCCCCCATTCTGTGTCTGCCTTGTCTATTTCCATTGAAACTTCTTCAGGGCACGGGCCGTCAACTCTTCTCGGTTTGTACTGTGCCTAGCAAAATGAGGACCCACTGTTAGTTGGCCCTTAGGCACTAAGGTAATGAATATGATTTATTATACTCATCTCCTGGCACTTTGAGCCAAGGAAGCCGGCCTCGGGACATTACTACTTAAAAAGGAGCTGGGCTTAAAAGCATGGAATATTCTTTGAGACAAGTATCCCACAAATTCCACTGACCTCCCTTGGTTTCTTTGCTTTGAGCAGGGTTTCCAGTTTCCAAATCTGATGTGATCTCGCAGCTGGAACGAGGGGAGGAGCCGTGGGTCCCAGACCTTCATGGCTCTGAGAAAAAAGTGCTCCCGAGAGCTGCCTGCACAGGTGAGGCATTGGTTAAACCAACCCCAAAACTCTCCATGAATACAGGAAACATTTGGGATGCCCTACAAAGACCTTGTGAGCTCTCCAAGTTCAGGATTGTTCCCTGCAGATATGGAACCATTAGGCAGAGGTCACTCATGGCTTCCCACCTATGCTGACTGACAGCTGCAGCAGGTCCCTCCCCAATCTCGCTGTCCCCTGAGATTTCTTCTGAGATACGGACCCAGAACTGATCCCTTCCTTTCTCTCCTCTGGGGAAGGTTTAAGGGAAAATCAGCTCCTGATAGGTTTGATCTCTCCTGTACATATTTTGGTTTCTTCATCCCTTTTTCCATTCTTCTCTCTGAGATTTCCTTTCTCTCTGGCGCAGGCAGAGACTTACGTCTGGATTCTCTCTGTCTCCCATCAGATGTTGGGATGGTGAGTGAAAACGAGGAGGAACCCCAGCAGGAAGATGCTGAGCGAGTAGAAGCACATGGGATGTTCTCAGGAAGGTCCAAAGGGAATGATTCTGGGAGCTGTGCACGCCCAGAAAAAACAAAAGCCTGTGAGAGTCAGCAGGGGCCAGAGGAAAACTTCAGTAGCCAGTCAGACCTTATTACACGTGAGAGAATGAACTTGGAAGGAACACAGTACACATGCCTCGAGTGTGGGGAAAGCTTCAAAGGGAGCTCTGACCTTCTCACACATCAGAGAATCCACACAGGTGAGAAACCTTACGCGTGCAGTGTGTGTGGGAAATGCTTCAAGCGGAGCTCACACCTCATTGCACATAAGAGAATCCACATACATGAGAAACCTTATGGCTGCCCTGAGTGTGGGAAACACTTCAAGCAGAGCTCACACCTTATTACACATTGGAAAATCCACACGGGTGAGAAACCTTATGGATGCCCTGAGTGTGGGAAGCACTTCATTCATAGTACATCCCTCATCTCACATCAGAGAATCCACACAGAAGAGAGGCCCTACACATGCTCTGAGTGTGGGAAAAGCTTCAATCGGAGCTCAAACCTGATCACACATCAGCGAATCCACACGGGAGACGCACCCTACACATGCTCTGAGTGTGGGGAACGCTTCCGTTATAGCTCAGCCCTTACCACACATCAGAGAATCCACACCGGTGAGAGACCCTACATATGCTCTGAGTGCGGGAAAAGCTTTAATCAGAGCTCTGTATTGACCACACATAGAAGAATCCATACGGGTGAGAAACCTTATGGATGCTCTGAGTGTGGGAAACACTTAAATCAAAGCTCAGCCCTTATGACGCATCAGCGAATCCACACAGGAGAGAGGCCCTACACATGCTCTGAGTGTGGGAAAAGCTTCAATCAGAACTCAACCCTTATTAGACATCAGAAAATCCACATGGGAGTGATCTGTAACAAATGCCTTGACTAGGGCTGGCCAAAGGTGGTTTGTTTTTTTTTAAATCACATTTGCTAATTCCCACTCAGTGATCTGTGCCCCATCTTCACCGTGGTTACTCAGCTCCCCCAGATGAGTTGCCTGCTCCTGCCTTTTGCATCTCCCCCTTCTTTGGGGTCAGTCCTGTGATCTTTTCTATCAACTCCTTTCCTTTTGAGTCGAAGGAGCGTGTGTCCCTCCAGCCAGGAATGTTCATCAGCTCCAGGTGGGGGAGAGAGGTTTGTTCCCAATAAGCTACACTGAGGCAAAAACTATCCGTGCCGTACATCCACTAGGACTGCACATGGCGTTGGCTGCTGAAGTCAGTGATCTTGGTGTTAAAAGACAATTACAGTTGTTGTGCAGATGCAGCCAAGGTGCAGTGGTTGGCATTAGCTTTCCCCGTGACCTGACCTAAACTCCATCACTTTTTCTAGTCTAAACAAACCCTGAGCATCATGGTTATAATGTCCCTCCATTTCATTTGCCTCCCAGAGCAGTTGTGGCCCCTGCCCTGCAGGAGGTTGCTCCTGAAGATCTCCCCTTCCTAATCAGGTGCATGTTGCCTATTTGGGAAATGCAGTCCCTTTCTAGGTAGAGATGGGAGAAATGGAAGTGACACTTCTGTTCAGCTCACTCCTGGGAGATGCTGTAAATGTGTAGGAAATGAAATCCATGATGAATGTGATGGAGCTGCAGAAAGACACCTATTTTGAGTAGATACCTGACATTTGGTGTCTTACAGGGTTTCTAAGCCGCACCTGAATTTAGTCCCTTATTTAAATCTGCGCCACCAGATTAAAGAAACAAAAGGGAATATTTGGGGGAGTTATACCTCACTATCGCTACTGGTCTGTTGTGTGGTTGGTGAAGAATTCTACACCAGAGAAGTGTAAAATTGCTACAACTCAGGTTAAAGATTTGACAAGAACTCAGGTAGAAATGACAGGTACGAGTGGTTGATTTTCACCCCAGAGGTGGACGCTCTGGTGACCTGTGGCCGGGGTAAACTGTTTTTAGAATGCTGCTCCCTAGTGAAGTGCATTGCTCACACTTCTAAAGGATGCCATGATGAAACTGGGAACAACTGTCTTTTACCATTTGGATCCAAAGTTTCCTGAAGCACAGAGAGAAACAGCTGATTCCTTCAGAGCCATCCCATGCCTATGGGTCCCAAATTGGCTGCCTTGCTGGACAAGAAGCACTTCCGTGTTGGTTAAATGATGGTAGCCAAGGAGGGATTCCAAGTTCAGACTGCAGGATACATGAATGCTGAGTCCAGAGTCTGTGGTTTGGTCTCTTAGTTTTGCTCTTGAGTCTAATGCTTTTGTCTCACCTCTCCGCCTCCTGCTACTCTGAAAGATTAGAAAGTGTGAAAGTAGAGCACAGGTGGTTTTTCTCATGATGCAGCCTTCCCACGTAGTGTGAGACCCCTTCCACCCACACTTCTGGGAGAAGACCCAGGGAGAAATGAACTCTCAGAAATGGAAGGCTCCTAGGTTATGGTAGAATGTGACTTCACACAGAGCTCACTGGGTGAAAATGGGAATTAAGAGAAAACTGCCCTAAAGGTTTATAGTTTGTAATCTTTGAATAAACTGTTACCAGCAACAAGAAAATTACACATGAAGTTTATTAGTGTAACGTAAGAGGCTGATTCTGTGATCACTTTCGGTGTTACAGTATAATTCAGGTTTTCTTCTAGCCCCCTCCTACAAAATAGCAAATGGTGGCTAATCCTGCAATTAAAACCTGACTCCAAAGGAATGAGAGTGGGGGAACATGTGAGAGAAAATAGCATGTACGAGAATAGAGACCCAGTATAGACTGGAATGATTTCTATTTCAAATGGAATTTATTTGGATACATTTTAAAATACATCTTCTGTTGGGAGGAAAATTACTTGAGACGAGATGTGGAACCTTTTCCCCAGTGAGAGGGGAACAGCCAGAGAGTTCTCCAGGGCTCTTGTTCGCAAAGCAAAGATGTCACCTTAGGCAGGAGATGTCAAGATCTACAATGGTGATGGGCGTGTGATGGGAGCTTTTCTGCGTGGTTGTTGTTTGGTTGTTTTTTTTCCTGTAATTTTTGTTTTGTTTTTGCAACCAGTTATTTTTATAGGTGCTGAGGCCCCTTCTCCTTTTGAGCACAGCTCTCTAACCCTCAGGCCTGGCTCTGGAAACCTCAGAACCGGCTTTGTGTTTCTTTCATGTTTGCTATCTTTGGGATTCGCACATCCACACGACATGCGGTTCACAGCAACGGATACTTTGAGAAACCTGCTGGGTGAAGCGGGTCTTTTCCAAACTGACATTGGCCCAAATTCTGCCTCAATTCAGCTGGATTGGGACACGTCTGTGTCAAAGGAGTGTTGACACCTGATTTGCCCAGAGACCTCAGGGGAGGGGTGGTAAGATATAGGATAAGTAGGAATTGACAACAATGAAGTTAAATATAAAGGTGAAAGACCCTCACCTTGCAGGTCAACAAGCCTGTTCTGTTCATTCCCTCCGATGCATCTGGCACTGGTCACTCTCAGGTAGCTCACTGGGCTTGATGGACCATTGGTCTGACCCAGTCTATGACCAGTCTTGGGTTCTTATGTTCTGTAAGCCCTCTACGGCCTTGTCTACACGGGCAAGTTTCTGCACAGGAAAGCAGCTTTCTGCGGTGCAACTCCCGAGGTGCACACACAGATTTCCTGATGCATGATAGAAAGGGGCCATGACAGGGACACACTGCAGTGCAGGGTCAAAGTGAAGGAGCTGTGGTCAGCCTACCACAAGATGCAGGAGGCAAACGGCTGCTCCATATTGGGGGCTAACTAACCCCAGCATCACAGCAAGAATCTACCTAGCGCCTGGAGAAAAAATATAAATGAGAGTCAAAGACACCCCCACATGGCCTGTCTCTTCCCCAATCTCAACACCTGGAAGATTGTCTGGAAGACTCAGAATTTGAACTGCAGAGATTGGTCCCAGGCTGAGAGGGAATTCAGTCTGTGTATTAAGAACTCAACATTGCCTGGAGAAACCAGTGAGTGAGAAAAGCTGTTTCATCCAATTCTTGCTTCGTATATTCAAATTAGAGTTCAGACTGAGAGTCTATTTCCATTTGTTATGTAACCACTTTTGACCTCTGTGACCAACTCTTATACTCAGCTAAAATCTAACTTTCTGTAGTTAATAAACTTATTTTAATATTTTATACTTACTCCTGAGTTTGTCCAAAGTGCTTGGGAAAGTTGCTCACATGACAAAGGCTGGTGCATGTCCCCTTTATTTTTGATGAAGTGGCTAACTAATTAATGAGCTTACACTTTTCAAGAGAAGGCCGTGAGCTGTGTAAGATGGTACATTTCTGAGGTGCAAGGCTGAGAGTGTTTGTCCGGTGGCAGCACCCAGTGTCCATTCCTCATTTACGAACTCATCTTCAGTCTCTAGGCCACTGAAACTAGCGAGGGGAGAGGATCCCAGTGGTCCTGCTCCAGCCTGAGCAAGCCCCTGTACTCCAAGCCTGGCAAGCCCGGGTCAGCTGGCCTGGACCAGTTGTGGGTTTTTAATTGGACATACACTTGGTGTCAAAATCCCAGCTTTCTCATCAGGAAATTAAGCCCTAGTCCCCCATATCACAGGTAGGGATAGTCACTGCTGTACTCATGAGGTCAGAAGTGACAACTGCCCCTGCACAGGGACCTAGGGGAACAACGTGGCCAGCTCCTTGGAGAGCCGTGGCTGTCAGGAGACCCAGCTAGGCAGGCGTTCTTCTGGCTTCTATGCAGGGGGAGATTAGTTGGGAGAAGTGGGGAGTTTGTCTCTGATTTACAGGGAGCTTTGCCAGAGTGGAGCCTGTAGGCCACATGGTGGGGGCTCTCCTGGGCACACAGGGTCAGTGCCCTGGAGCAGCTCTGAATCAAGCCCAGGCAGGACCCTCGTCAGTGTGACACCCCGCAGGGCACGGTCTCACTAGGGGAAGCCTCCTTGGACCTTTCAGCACCCGTGTTACACACCAGGAGTTTCCTGTAGTGAGTCATCTCATTAGGACCCCAGGCAAAGCCTTACACCCCGCAAAGGGAAGTCACGCACCCCCAACTTCCACAATCACCAGTGACCCTCAGCCAGTGTTGTAAAACAGAAGGGTTTAGTAGTGGTCGGGAATAAAGCATGGGAAAGTTCTGTGTTAGCACAGGAGAAAGGAAGATTCAGCAAAGTCCATCTTGGGGAGACCCAGAACTCAGAGCCTGGGCTCTCCCCTCACGTCCCCAAAACAGCAGACTCCTTGCTTCCAACAGCCACACCCTTTTGCCCCTCTTCTGTCCTTCATTCTGTTTCCCGGGCAAACTGGTCACCTGGCCGCCACCTCTTTCTGTGGTCTCCAACTCATCCCAGCCAGCTGGCTCCTTGCAGCGGGTACGCCCCGGCCATCTGTTGCTAGGATTCAGAATTTGTGGCCCTTGTCTGGGCCCAAGCACCTAGGCAGCAGTCACACCTGCCCTTTAGGGGTCTCTGCAAAGATTAAACACCCTTGTCTCACCACCTAGATCAGTGGTCCCAAAACTTTTGAGGGTCACGCCCCCTCTTATCCCCTTGTCCATGCCCCCCACCCGAGCCGTGGCTGGGAGTGGGTCCACAGCTACGGAGGAAGGGACATGGACAGGGGTAAGGGGGCTGAGGCAGGGTCCACAGCTTGGGGTGGGGGCTGAGAGTGGCAGCAGAGACCCAGCTGTAGGGCTGGGAGTGGAGCCCTGGGAGCAGGGCTGGCAACCAGGGCCAGCAGCGAGGGTTGGGGCCAGGAGTGGAGCTGGGCGGTGCTCCCTCCCCAGGACCCCACTGGCATTCCCCGGAATGTTCCTCCATTCCACCTGGTGGGATGCACCCCACATTTTGGACCTCTGACCTAGATAATCGTGCAACAAATAGGGGAAACTGAGGTATACACAATATGCGTGCAAAAGGTTCCGAAAATTCCCGCTTCATCACAGGGGTGTCAGTGGGGTCTGAGCTGGGCAGCAGCACAGAGAACGTGGGGAGGTTTCCCTTTGGAAAAATTAAACTGCAAAACATCCCCCCGTGTTCCGGCAAAAGCCTCTAATTTATTCCTTTACCCCCTCCCCATGAAAGTCTCCACCCCTGCCCTGGCCCACAGAGACCCCCTCCCTCCAATTCAGGTTTTTAACATTTCCTACTTTTCCTTGGCCTTGGACAAACATTTCCCCCATCAAAAGGCTCAAGGGCTTTCAAAATGAGAATAAGAGAAGAAACTAAAGCAAACCCAAAGAAACCGCCATCGAGCTCCCCGCCACACACAGGTTGGGGCTGAATTTTTCGACTGAAATTTTGAGGCAATAAAACTCAGACCGCTATTGTCCAGAAAACAAACCTAGACCTCCCATGCGGCACTTAGGAGATCTATTTCTGAGCCACCAAGGCTTCAGCTCCTTTTGTGAGATTTCCAGCTGCCCAATACTGCTGCTATGCCAGGGGCGCAGTTCTTGGCTCCAGGAAGCATTGATCGCAGCCCTGTTCTGTGTGTCCCAGGTTTCTCTAGGAAAGGGCAGTGAATGGTTCTAGGGTCCAGTGATCCTCCTTCAAATCAAGCTAGAACCTGAGAACCCTTCCCCTTTCCCAGCTTGTGGGAGGGGAGACCTTTAAAAGAGCTCTCTGAGCTATAGCATGTGGCTAAGTAAAGAGAAAAAGCCCTATATTCCCCCCCTGCTTTGGGTGCTGGGTTTACTCTTTGAATTTCAGGTGACTTCAAGTCTGGGAATTGTGCTTATTTATCAGTTTATCTAAAATCGGTGCATTCATTTGCGAACAACTGTGATGGCTGCGTAGTTAAGGCCTGGGGCTAAAAATCCAGTGGGATTTCTCAGCACCGGTTCAAATCCTACTCACAACAAAGACTGATTTTTCAAAAAGAAAAGGAGGACTTGTGGCACCGTAGAGACTAACAAAGTCCTCCTGTTCTTTTTGCGAACACAGACTAACCCGGCTGCTACTCTGAAACCATTGATTTTTCAGACACACTTTTTCACAAGGACAAGAAATCTGTACAACCTCCTGATATATTCTCAATTTACTCCCCCTCCGAAGGAAACCTCATTGTGCTTGATTACACTGTCATGGGATAAGAGGGAAGGTCCTCTCGTGGATCAAGAACTGGTTAAAAGGTAGGAATAAATGGTCAGTTTTCAGAATGGAGAGGGGTAACTAGTGGTGGTCCCCCAGGGGTCAGTACTGGGACCAATCCTATTCAACATATTCATAAATGATCTGGAAAAAGGGGTAAACAGTGAGGTGGCGAAATTTGCAGATGATCCAAAACTACTCAGGTGAGTTAAGTCCAAAGCAGACTGCGAAGGGTAACAAAAAGATCTCACAAAACTGGGTGAAAGGGCAACAAAATGGCAGAGGAAATTCAATGTTGGTAAATGCAAAGTAATGAACATTGGAAAACATCATCCCAACTATCCGTATAAAATGACAAGGCCTAAAATAGCCTTTTCCTCTCAAGAGAGAGATCTTAGAGTCACTGTGGATAGTTCTCTGAAAACATCCACTCAAGGTGCAGCAGCCGTCAAAACAGCAAATGCAATATTGGGAATCGTTAAGAAAGGGAGAGATAATAAGACAGAAAATACCATATTGCCTATCTATAAATCCATGATACGCCCACATCTTGAATAGTGCCTGCCGGTGTGGTTGCCCCATCTCAAAAAAGATACATTGGAATTGGAAAAGGATCAGAAAAGGCCAGCAAAAATGATGAGGGGTCTGGAGCGTCTGCCGTATGAGGAGAGATTAATCAGACTGGGACTTTTCAGCTTGGAAAAGAGACGACGAAGCGGGGATAGGATAGAGGTCTATAAAATCATGACTGGTGAGGAGAAAGTAAATAAGGAAGTGTTATGTATTCCTTCTCATCACACAAGAACTTGGGGTCACAAAATTCAATTAATAGGCAGCACATTTAAAACAAACAAAAGGAAGTATTTTTTCACACAACGCAGCGTCATCCTGTGGAACTCCTTGCCAGAGGAAGTTGTGAAGGCCAAGGTTATAAGAGGGTTCAAAAAAAGAACTAGATAAATTCATGGAGATTAGGCCCATTAATGGCTATTAGCCAGGTTGGATAGGGATGGTGTCCCTTGCGTTTATTTGCCAGGAGCTGGGAATGGGTGACAGGGGATGGATCACTTGTTGATGACCTGTTCTGTTCATTCCCTCTGAAGCACCTGGCACTGGCCACTGTGGGAAGACAGGACACTGGGCTAGATGGACCTTTGGTCTGACCCAGTAAGGCCGTTCTTACGTCCTTATGTCCTTTTGCTCCTTTCATGTAGATGCCTGGGATTCTGCCTCACAATGTGTCCCTGAGCTCTCAGCCAAAATGCCCCAGATGGGCAAACACGCTGGGCTCCTGAAGCCTCTGCCACCCACCTAGTGCCCTATGGCTCATCCCTAACCCTCGATGCTGCTCCTTTCTCGAGAATGTGAAAGGAGCGGAGGCGGTGCAGGAGCCTTCTGGGGACGCAGATCTG
Organism: Chelonia mydas; assembly: GCF_015237465.2. NCBI lineage: Eukaryota > Metazoa > Chordata > Testudines > Cheloniidae > Chelonia > Chelonia mydas. The sequence goes on along the minus strand of NC_051268.2, from coordinate 5,572,384 downwards.
AGGCTTTGGGAGGGACAGATGGTCTCAGACATCAGAGCGCTGTAAACCATGCAGCCACCCCCTAACTCAGGGGCCTGCTCCAGCCCTGAGTCTGGGCTCCTGGGATCCCTCCCACAGAGCAGGGCGCCCACAGATTACAGCCTGAAAATAGACATGGGAAACTAACGCCTGCTCTCCCTGACAGGGGCTCCCCTAGACCAAATGGCACCCCAGGCAAGACGCTTCTTCGCTGCCCCCCCCCCATCTTAGAGGTGCCACAAGTCCTCCTGTTCTTTTTACGTTATGATCAGGTCAGAGCAGATGTACGCAGTGATCTAGTCCGCCTGTAAAATCTATGAAGCAACACCAAGTACGATGTTAAATTAATCCTCAGAAACGGCTGATCTCCATCCAGATCCCAGCAAAGGGTTCCCAAGGAAGGGGGCTGTTCAGGAAGGAAAGAAGAAAGATGTCTGATCTGCGCTTTGGACAGAAAGGAGGGGAAGGAAATGGCCACACAATGGCAGCAGAACCTAAGCAATGAAAGACAACAGGCTTCTTCTGTCCACATTGATTCTGAACAATGAAGGAAACGGACTCCCACATCACGAAAAGTCAAAAAGCCATTTCTTTCTGTGGCAGGGAACACGAGGAGAAGAGAATTCCAGGAATTGCTGCCCAGTTACTTTAGAATTCTTTTATATTATAAAGAAAATTGTAACAAAATTAGTCTGAACTTGAGCTGCCTGTTATTAAAAGCTGGTTCCCCAATTCAGTTCCAACTGCTCTGCTAGGAACACCCCCAGGTGCCTGCTCACCCCAGGAAACCCCCACTCGGCACTGCCCTTAGCTCCAGGCTGCTGTCCCGGGGCGGGGCAGGGACTGATTGTTTTCTGCTGAGGAGGGAGGCAGTATAGGCCTCCGGTGTTGTGCTCCGAGCATCTGCCCAGCCCAGGCTGTCCCAGCAGTCTGGGAGCTGACCTTGTTCGTGAAGACAGAGGCAAAAAAAGCATTGAGTACATTAGCTTTTTCCACATCCTCTGTCACTAGGTTGCCTCCCTCATTCAGTAAGGGGCCCACACTTTCCTTGGCTTTCTTCTTGTTGCCAACATACCTGAAGAAACCCTTCTTGTTACTCTTAACATCTCTTGCTACCTGCAACTCCAGGTGTGATTTGGCCTTCCTGATTTCACTCCTGCATGCCCAAGCAATATTTCTATACTCATCCCTCGTCATTTGTCCAATCTTCCGCTTCTTGTAAGCTTCTTTTTTGTATTGAAGATCAGCAAGGATTTCACTGTTAAGCCACAGTAATGTCCCAAGCTCCCCAAGTCCCATTGACAGCTGAGCTCTTCCTGCCCATGGAGCCCAGCAGAGACAGTGGGTGGGGGGTGAGTTTGTACCCAAATAACTGACAGAGCCAAGCAAAGAGCAAAGAAATGTTTGCTTCAGTCACTAGGTCTCTGTTTCTATGGCTCACTCTCTCTCTCCCCTTCTCTGATAACGAGCAATGGTAAGAGAAGAAGAGGTTCAGACATGTGCTAGGTGGTGGCTAGGTTAGGATGACAAATTGAAAACCATCACAGAGCCCTCTACTGTGACACTGACACGACCCCATTCTGACCCTTTATTGACACTTCTCTAATAACTAACAAAAAAGAACAGGAGGACTTGTGGCACCTTAGAGACTAACAAATTTATATGAGCATAAGCTTTCGTGAGATACAGAATGCATCCGATGAAGTGAGCTGTAGCTCACGAAAGCTTACGCTCAAATAAATTGGTTAGTCTCTAAGGTGCCACATGTCCTCCTTTCCTTTTTGCAGATACAGACTAACACGGCTGCTACTCTGAAACCTGTCGTCATTAATAACTGTTTCCCTGACGTACGTTGCTAAGATTATTTCAATAGCTCCTACACTGATACCTGCTGCCCCTTCTGGCTGGTTCATTGCGCTGTTTGTAACCTGCACCTAAAATTACACCCTGCCTGGGAGCAAGATTCAAAACTGCCCAAGGAAACCCCATTGGGTTTCAAGTGCCGCACAAGCAGGGAGGCAAAGGGACAGTACAGGATCGCAGAGCTTCTCCTTTGTCCCAGGGAGAAGGGTCTAGGGGGCTAGAGTAGGGGGGCTAATAGTCATTACTCCTGGGTTCCATTCCTGGCTGTGGGAGGAAAGGGGTGTCGAGTGGATTAGAGTGGGGGGGGGGGGTGCCTAGGAGTCAAAGAGAAAACACCTCCCTTTTTAGCTTCAATGCACGTTGAACAAGAACATGGCTTCTCATGTCTTAGGTTCTGATGCCATCGTGTGGCCGTTTCATTTGGCTTCGTCTTGTGAAAAGGTTTGGGTGCCTTGCACAGACACGTTATTTCCTGGGGAGAGACGGAGAAGTGGAAGCTGCATTGATTTCATCCTCCGAAAAATAGATTCAAATAATCCCCAGACAGCTCCGTCCCACCCGTCCCCCCTCGCTGCTGCCAGTGAAGCTCAGTTCTGGGCCTGGTGTGCAGTAAATGTAGGGGTGACACTGCCTGCCTGGACTTTTCGGGAGAAAAAGTCAGACATGACACCATGCCTGGTGCAGGAGATGCAGATGTGTTGCTTGATTGTTTTTCTCATTTTAAATGTACTAGATCATTTCGATAGCAAAAAATATTTGTAAAAGACCATGAAAAAGGGAAGAAACCGTGAAAATACCCAAGGGAGAGAGGGGGTTTCTGAAAGCCGGGGTAGAGATGGAGATTTTCATGAAACGGGGACAGGCCAAAGAAGGGAGCAAAGGGGGAGGTTTTTTGTGCAGTTCCATTTTAACCAGCCTCACATCCTGGAGTCCCTAATGCCCCACCTTACCCGCAACGTGTGACCTCGAGACTCCTCCCCACTGCAAAAACTGCAGATCCCCCAGCACTGCTTAACCTAGCTGGATCCTCTGGCAACCAGATGTCTCTGCAGAACCGCCGTGGTTACTCTCCTGGGTGTCTGTTCAGGGACAGCTACCGACTTCTCCTGAGAATGCAGTTGAGAAATGGCTCGCCCCTCTCTAGATTCTCTCCTGTGGGCTCTGAGAAGCAGGATGGGGCGTGTGTGATAAAGTCCAGGCAACATTCCCCTTTCATCCCAGCCCTGGGACGTCACCAGTTGCCACCTATCCCCTGGCAGCAGTGAGGGATGTTTCCCACTGTCCAGGAGACGCCAGCCTTGGACCAAAGGCAGCTTGAGGCTTCTTCTCTCTCCCTTCTTGGAATCAAGTTCATGTTTTTTCCAAGAGTTAGAGCAGCCCGAACCCCCTGAGTCTGGATTACTGTCACAAGTTTGCAATCTCTCCCTGGAAGACAATTTCTTAATGAGTGGAGTTAAATGAGATGAGTGGAGTTAAATCAGTTCTCAGCCTGAGTCCTTTGCTCTTAATCGTGAGGATATTGTCCCCCCGTGGGGCCATTTCCTGCCTCTCTTTCACACAGAAGGACAATTTTCTTTGCGCAGACACAGAAACATCAAGATCTTTGTCTGTCCCTTGTACAAAGCAGGGTGTCAAATTCCAAGGAACCCTCCTCGTCTGCGATGGAAACAATGGAGAAGCAGGGGGCCCTGGGCACCTCCAGCCCTGGCCAGGAGATGTTCCCTCCCCGCTTTCTTTATGCTGCTGTTGTTATTTCATGGAAAGTCTGGGATGGGGGAAAAGCTGAGTTCACTCCCGGTGGAGGGAAAAAAGGACCCTGAGAATCTCAGGGCCTCAGGGAAAACCCAACCCCTGCTACCGGGATCAGTGAGGTGCTGGGGATTTGAGCAGGAAAGGGGCTGTGTGAATTGTCCAGGCGGGGAATGAATAACCATCGACAACTCGATCCACCTCACTAACCACCGACACAGGCTAATCACGCTGCAGAGAGAAGGGAAACGGGGAGCGATTCTTTGCTGTCAGCCATGGAAACAGTGACCCGAGTGCACTGCAGTGAATGTGCTGGGGAAAGCTGGACTTTACAGGCAGGTGGAAATAGCAGATCCGAGAAACACCTGGAGCCCCCCCCTCCACTTCTTCCACCGGGGTGAGGTGTTGAGCGACTCACAGCGCCCCCCAGCGCCGTTCCCTTTCAGCAGGGGGTGGCAGCTCCAGCCAGTCAATGCCGGGGAGAGGGCCGAGTGTATCTCTGCACCCTGAGTCCAGGGCAGGCCCTCTCTCTGCCCCACCTAGAGAAACTGGCCCTGCTGCAAAGTGACCCCTACGAACCAGCAACCTCCAGGACAGAGGGTTTGGCCCTCAGAGCAGGGAATGTGTCCCCCATGCTGCCGTTAGGCCCCTGGAGGCTCTGGAAACAGGAGGGCTGTGAGTGTAACCCACCCCAAACAGCCCCTATCTGGGGATGTAGCTCAGTGGTAGAGCGCATGCTTCGCATGTATGAGGTCCTGGGTTCGATCCCCAGCATCTCCAAGTTCTCTTTTCACCCTGCTGCTTTGCTCAGACCCAGCAGTCTCCCTGCAGGAGTTTCAGTCCTGCTCAGTGCGGGGCAGGTGCCCATTGCATGGAAGGTCTGTGGGGGTTTCTGCTCCTAAGTCACCTTGGTACTTTTAAGATTCCCACCCAATGGGCTGCTTGGGACAATGGCCTAAGGCTCTGGGAGGGAGTTTGGGTGTGGGAGGGAGAGGGAGAGGGGCTGGGCTCTGGGAGGGAGTTTGGGTGTGGGCTGTGGGTTGCGGCAGGGGGTTGGGGTGCAGGAGGGAATGCAGGGTGCGGGGTCTGGGCTGGGGCAGGGGGTTGGGGTGCAGAAGGGGGTGTGGGGCAGGCTCTGGGAGGGAATTGGGTGTGTGGTGTGGGCTCTACGCTAGGGCAGGGGGTTAGGGTGTGGGAGAGGGTGAGGGGTACAGGCTCTGGGAGGGAGTTTGGGTGTGGGAGGGAGAGGGAGAGGGGTTGGGCTCTGGGAGAGAGTTTGGGTGTGGGCTGTGGGTTGCGGCAGGGGGTTGGGGTGCAGGAGGGAATGCAGGGTGCGGGGTCTGGGCTGGGGCAGGGGGTTGGGGTGCAGGAGGGGGTGAGGGGTGCAGGCTCTGGGAGGCAGTTTGGGTGCAGGTGTGGGGTCTTGGCTGGGGCAGGGCATTGGGTGCAGGAATGGGTGGGATGGCCAGGTTCTGGGAGGGAGTTCAGGTGCGGGCTCTGGGCTGGGGGAGGGGGTTGGGGTGCAGGAGAGGGTGCAGGTCGGGCTCTGGGAGGGAGTTTGGGTGCAGGGGGTGGGCTCTGGGCTGGGGAAGAGGGTTGGGGTGGAGAGCAGGTGTGGGGGGAGGCCTGTGGGAGGAAGTTTGGGTGCGGGGTCTGGGTTGGGGTCGGGGTTTGGGGTGCGGGGGGGGGTGCGGGCGCAGGCTCTGGGAGGAAGTTTGGGTGTGGGGTGTGGGCTCTGGGCTGGGGCATGGGGATAGGGTGCAGGAGGGAGTGCAGGGGGGCGGACTCTGGGAGGGAGTTTGGGTGCAGGGGGTTGGGATCTGGGCTGGGCCTTGGGGTGCGGGAGAGAGTGAGGGGTGCAGCTCTGACCTCGGGCATCTCCCAAAAGCGACCCACACCCCCCTCTGGCAGCAGCCCCTAGGTGGGGGGGTCTCTGCCCACCGCTGCCCACAGACACCACCCCAGCAGCTCCCCTTGCCACAGATGGCCGAGTCGGCCCTCGGGGCGGGGGCAGCGTGTGGAGATCCCCCCACCCCCGGGGCTGCAGGGACCCGCCAGCCGCTTCGGAGACCGGCATGCCACGCGGAGCGAGGGTGGGCAGGAAGCCGCCTCAGCCCCCTTGTGCTGCCGGTGACGGCGGTGGGGGTCCCTGGCCCCTTTTAAATGGCCCGGGGGCAGCAGGTGGGGCTGGGAGAGACACCGGGCCCCAGACTTTGGTGGAGCCAGGCCCCCGTGCTCTTATGTAGCTGGAGCATGGGCACCCCGGGCCCAGAGAAGGCGCCGTCCCTGCGGCTGGAGGAGCATGGGTGCTAATCCACGTTTCGGCGTGTTGGGTTTTGGAAGGCCAAATGAACCCAGCCTCTGCTCTGGGCTCGCCCAGGTTCAGGGCCTGACGTTGCTTTGCCCAGCGACGAATCTCGGAACAGGCCAGCCATGAAATGACGGCAGAGCCTGAGGAGGGAAAAGCCTCCGAGTTCGTCTGTGGGCCTTGACGCCGAACGGGAGCCGTAATTTGACTCGCTTTGTGGCTGCGGCCGGTAAAATATCAGGGCAAAGTCGTCCCAGTGATTGTGACACTGGGTTTGAGGAGGCTTTGGTCTTATGACAATGTAACTAGCATGGTACACTCGTGTTTTTAAAGGTGGCTTCCCCAAGCAATCCCAAGTTGTCCTTCCCACAGCTGGGTGATGGTGGGCAGCCGGGGATCTCCCCAGTCTGTGGGGGAATCTCTCTGGGCCCCACTGTCAGTTCTCCAGCCTTTCTCCCCCTAACCATGCACACCTCTCCCCCACCCATTATCAATGCTTTACGGCGACCCCTCCCTCCCCTTATGGGATACAGACTCTCGGGGACAGAGACTGCCTGGGGCTCCCCTCTGCATGGCCCCAATGGGGAAGGAAAGGGACTGATGGGGGAGGAAGAAGACAGGCCGAAGGAGTCAAATGGGGCTAGACGAGAATAGAGGAGATTTTCTTCCTGTTAAAATGGACTGGAGTCTCATTACTGGAAAGCCACATCTTGAGTGAGGTTTGAACCGGCAGCCTTTCAATTGCCAGGCAAAGGTGCGAACCACAGAGACCGATCACGGCCGACTTCCCCACGCTGTCCAATGGAGCCCCTGCAGGGGTGCAAGTGGTTAGTGCAAAGGGCAATATTGCTGGGGTTGTGAGTTCAAGCCTTCCCTGCAGCCCTGGTTTCTATCACCCCATGTAGCTTCCCCAGCTTGCTTGTCCTCATTCCCATGGAAAGTGCCATGAGAGGAAGGTCTAAAATGGGGACGTTGGTGCAAAGCTTGGGACCCCCCACCCATGCTGGCATTAGCTCCGGGTGGGTTGCTCAGGGGCAGGGAGAATTGATTTCTTTGCTGCGGAGAAAGCTGCCAGGACAGGTCTGTGGGCACCAGAGCTCCCCGCTTCTTCCAGCACACGCCAGACTCCCTCACTGCTGGAGGAGGGTCCTATAAGCACTGAGCCTAAAGCTCTTCCAGCCTTCTTAGCGCAGCGGGCAGCGCGTCAGTCTCATAATCTGAAGGTCCTGAGTTCAAGCCTCAGAGAGGGCAACGCTTCTTGCTCCCTGCTTCAGATTTCCTAAAGGAAATCATGGAAAAGGGACTAGAGCTGAGTGGTTTCTAGACACCTCCCCATCCGTCTAACACACACCCAGAGACTTTTCTAAGGGGACGTCTACAGTACGAAATTAGTTCAAAATTATTCGATTCGAAATTTCGGGAGCTGTTTTAGACATTCAGGCTTCGGTGTCCCCACTAAAGCGCGTGAATTCGGCAGAGTGCGTCCAGAGTACCGAGGCTAGCATCGAACGTCGGAGCGGTGCACCGTGGGTCGCTATCCCACAGTTCCCGCAATCCCCGCCGCCCATAGGAATTCTGGGTAACTCTCCCAGTGCACGATGGGGCAAAACCATTCTTGCGGGTGTTTCTGGTGCGTGTCATCGGGAAGCTCTGGCGGACAATCGTTTCACGCCTTTTTGGCATGCAGATGCCATCCTGCTTTCAGCAGACGGCGCACCGCTTCCTCTCCTGCAACTATGAATCCGCCTCTCATTTCCTCTCCCCTTCCGATGTAATCTCTACTGTCTACTCTTCCTCTTCCTCTTCGAATGCTTCCGCCGCCAACTCTGCTCTCCGGCCGGTGCCACGCTTCCGCGCTTCTCCGGGTTGTCTGTCCTGGGCTCCCGCCTCCGTGAAAGCCACAGAAGACAACCATTTCCCGCCTTTGTTCGGCTACCACGAACCAAACAGCACCTCTTCCCCTGCCACTCTGCTCTCCTACATTTCGCGCCCGTTTTCCAGGATTACCCGTGCAGGCGCCATGGAGCCCGCTCAGATCTCCGCTGCAGTTCTGACCATTGTAAATACCTCTCGCGTTATCCAGCAGTATGTGCAGTCCCTGCAAAACGGGGCGAGGAAGCAACGACGGCGCGATTACTATACTGATGAGGACATGGACAAAGAGGGCACGGCATGTGGCAATTGGGAGATCACGGTGGCGCTGGGCCAGGTTCGTGCAGTGGCACGCCGATTCGGGGCCCAGGAAACAAGCACAGACTGCTGGGGCCGCATCGTGTTGCAGGTGTGGGATGATTCCCAGTGGCTGAGAAACTTTTGTATGCGTAAGGGCCACTTTCATGGAGCTTTGCGGCTTGCTGCCCCCTGCCCTGAAGCGCAAAGACACCAAAATGAGAGCCGCCCTCACAGTTGGGAAGGGAGTGGCCATAGCCCTGCGGAAGCTTGCAACGCCCGACAGCTACCGATCAGTCGGGAATCAGTTTGGAGTGGGGAAATCTACTGTGGGGGCTGCTGTGATCCAAGTAGCCAACACAATCATTGACCAGCTGCTATCAAGGGTCGTGACTTTGGGAAATGTGCAGACCATTGTGGATGGCTTTAATGCGCTGGGGTTCCCTGACTGCGGCGGGGCGATAGACATAACGCATATCCCTCTCTTGGCCCCGGAACAGCGGGGCGGCCAGCACATAAACCGCAAGGGGTACTCTTCCATGGTGCTGCAAGCCCTGGTGGATCACAAGGGACGTGGCGAAAGGGATGCACAAACAATCCAGTTGGGCCATTGCCCACAAGCTCACCGCCCAGCAGCTTGGACTCCTGATGACTGAGATGCTGAGACTCCACGGCCTCCGCATCCTCCACCCCCTCTGAAGGCAGGTTCCTTAGACCCCTGTTCATATTCCAGACCCCAGCCGGTGCAGCATCCCTGCCCAACCACTCACCATCTGCCCCAGGAGAACCAGCTGGTGGGCTGCATCCACAGGCAGATAGTTTATACCGCTCCCCTCAGAGCAGCAGCCACAGCTGTGGCAGCTAATCCCCACATCTGGCTGCCGGGGATGCAGCTGGATTGTTTGTGCATCCCTTTCAAGACTTGCCCTCAACAACCTGGCAGCCCCCAGCTTTCTCATTGCTCTGTGGTTGTTTGCTCTGTGAAAGGGGCCTCTAGGAATTGGTATTTCCAGATGCATTAAAGAATCATAAAGGAGACGGAAAAGTTAATGCCTTAGAAAAGTCTGTGTGTGTGTGTTAGATGGATGGGAGGGTGTCTAGAAACCACTCTGCTCTCGTCTTTTTTCTCGGATTTCCAGTGGTAATCAAGGTCGGCCATTGCCAGCAGTTGACAAGAACATGTGAGAACAGTGGGGGCGGGAAATAAACAGGAGGAAATAGTTTTACTTTGTGTAATGACCCATCCACTCCCAGTCTCTAGTCAAGCCTAAGTTAACTCTATCCAGTTTGCAAATTAATTCCAATGATCACTACAAAAGGTTTCCCCCACCCCACCCAGCTCTCCTCCTGGTAATAGCTCACCTTACCTGATCACTCTGGTTACAGTGTGGAGGGTAACCCCCATTGTTTCATGTTCTCTGTGTATATAAATCTCCCCACTGTATTTTCCACTGCATGCATCCGATGAAGTGAGCTGTAGCTCACGAAAGCTTATGCTCCAATAAATTTGTTAGTCTCTAAGGTGCCACAAGTCCTCCTGTTCTTATTCATGGTGTTGTATCCCCATAGTGTGGCCGTTTGGTGTCAGTCCTTTTAAATAAACAATGAGTTTTTTTCATAGAAACCATATTTTCCTCATACAGACACAGGAGTAGATTAATCTACAAAGGGAAGGTGATTCCAAGGCAGTTCCGGAGGGAGAAGGGAACGTTTTCAGCATCACTAAATTATTGTGTTGTACCTCACACACACACACACAGAGTGACAATAAACTCAATTAACTGAGCTACCAACACACTTCACAGGAATGAAATAAACAACTTTATGTTCAAGGAGTTCGGTGCATTTAAATAATATTAAAAATATGTTTTGGGCAACGCATGGAAAAGTCATTGTATTGGACAACCCCCTTGATAGAGTTAATACACCACATAATATTTAACGAAGTTAAGAACGATGTGCTTATAAATTAACGTGTTGTGCCATCTACACACGCACAAGACATAGAAAAAACTGAATTATTTGAGCTTCCAAAGTTTCCACTTTCTCACAGCATGTTAGACCCCCTGCTTTAAATGAAATATGTCTAAAGCCCAGATGTATGAAAGAATTGTCTCATTCTGTATTTCTTAGCTTTTATCTCAAAAGGTAACAGCCTCATAATCTCCCCCAAACACCCTGAGACCTCCCCAAATTATTAAAATGCCCCTGTCCTCAGCAAGGCCACGACAGTGACCCACAGCTAGCGTGTCTAGGCCAAGCTGTTCTGGCGGAGGCAACTCAAAGATTTTCTCTCTGCTTCCCTTGGCAAGGTCTGAGTGGGAAAACAAAATCCCCAAATAGAAAGTTTTCTGCTGAGAAACCAATACTAGTCTGTTTGGGGACTTTGATTTGAATGGATTATTATTATTCTCTTCTGATCTCTGAATTATTTCAGTTCAGTCTTTGTCCTCCAGAAGTGTTGCCAGATGTTGAGTTGTGGGGGAGAGAGGCCAAGTCATGATGTCTCTTCCCATCTTTCATATTTTCTTCCAACTTGCTAGGAAGTTCCTCTGCTTTGATGTTAGTCAAGCAGTGTCCATTGTCTCCGGGCTGTCTCGGAGGAGTCCGCATTGTACACGGTTCCTGGGAGAGTCCTTGGGAGCGTGGATACCTTTACTGGGCCAGCAGCAAGTCTGGCTTCTCCAGCGTCTCACCGGAAAGGCTGGTGGTGGCCATTTCCCAGCCTCATCACATATTTCAGTAACGCACCCAGAGCAAAACTCCACCACTTCCCAGACCAGGCTAGCACACACCATCCACCCAGGTATTAGCCTTCAACAGATCACGACTTTTACAATGATAGCTCACCAGGCCGACTTTGTACAAATCATACCTTAATTCTATGAGAGTGGTGACTATGGGGCTTCCAGGGTGCTGCTTTGAGCACAGCCTGCCACCCCTGGGCTGACATTGCAATGGAGACGTCCCCGTAGAGTCCCTCTCTCCCGGGATAAAGATGGCAGCAGGGCTGGCCTGGGTCACCTGACGTGGGCTCCTGGAGCTCAAGCTGTGGGGCCCAAATGTGGGGTGCAGATACTAGTGTTCATGCTGAAGTCTGGGTTCGGAAACCCTCACCCCCCGTGGGGTCTCAGAGGTTGCGCTCAAGCCCATCTGTCTCCACTCTCATTTTATAGCCCTGCAGCCCCAGCCCCAGAAGCCTGAGTCAGCTGCCCCTGGCTCTGAGACAGGTGCCCTGGGTGTTTTAATCGCTGTGCAGACATAACCTTAGGATACGTCTACAGTGCAATGAATCACCCACGGCTGGCCCATGTCACATTAATCAGGGTCATGCGGCTTGGGCTGTAAAGTTGCAGTGTAGAAATACAAAGAAACAAGAGCAAAAACCGGTTGCCTTTATAGCTAGATAGCTATAGATACATGGCAAATAGCAACAAGAATGAGCGTAGAGCTGGATCTAAAAAAACGAAAGATTAATCTTTGCTCTACAAATAATAACTACTGATAAATGGCGATATAAAAAAGGACCTCGAATTCCTTCATAATTTGATGGTTCTTGGAACTTCCAGGCATATTGGCTAGAATTTTCGAGACACAGATTGTCAGAAAAACGTTACACACTGAGTGCCCCACCTGAAACAACAGCAAATACTGTTGCCTAGATAGATAGATACATAGTCCATCAGAATCCCAAGAGCAACACAAAAGAGGAACAATCCTCCTCTGCTTTCATTTACCCCACCGCATCCCTCTCCGCTTCTTCTTCCGCCTACCTAGTGGCTTGTCCAGGAAAACCACTCCGCTGATTATAATTTTGGCATAGAAAGCCAGGGAGGGGATTTGCTTCCACTTGACGTGAGCAGATAGCATTCTGACTCAGTGTCTATAATCAGGTTTCCCAGCTTTGGCTTCCCCCAGTTTGTCACCTCTGCGCAGGCAGGAAGCAGCCAAAGTGCTGACCCTCGCGTCACATGGGCTCTGGGATCGTGATGTTTTGCACAGCATCGGCGAGTCCATGTTTCATCTCTTTGTCCTCCTGGGTAAGCCGGACCCTTCCCCACAAATGGTTTCCTCTGACGCTGGAGGGATCGAAGTACCTGCAGGTTTCCTTCACTCAGCTTTATTTTCCTGCATTTCTTGTGTCTTGCTGTGCCAGGGAGCTGGCAGGGAAATGCCCATGGGAAAGTGAAGTGAAAGTGAGCTTTCTTGGTTTGGAGCTTTCCTGTGTTTTGTCTCCTGGTGAGAAGGGGAAACTGGAGGAGCTATCGTAGCATTTCTGATGGATATTTGAGGTCAAAAAGAAGCCATTGGTGTTCTTTGTGTTCCTGTTCTTCAAAGAGAAACGCTGAAATAGCTGACGCAGTGGCTACTGAGAAAGCTCCACTAAACAGGCCAAAAGCTCGCCATGACTGGTTTTTGCAGTGTAGGTTATTACCACATTCGCCTCAGGCATGAAAGGCCTCCGGGTCATCGGGCAGAAACAGTGTCTTCTTTTGCTTCTGATTCTTTGTCTTTTCATTCACTCCAAGTCCTTTATCAAGCTTTCTTCCTCATTATTTTTTCCTTTCATGAAACTTTAGGGTCTGAAGGTGGGGATTACCCTGAATTTTGAGGGAAGGAATAGACCATAAGTTTGGAGATTGCCAGCTACATAACAAATATGAGCCTCGAAGAATCCCAACCTTTTGTCCTGCAGATTTAGCTCCAAGACAGGAGTTTCCCCCTCTTTCATTTCTTTTGAGCTAACTGCAAACAGCCTCATGTCCCCTTTTCATGTCAGAAATCTCTATTGACTGATGATCACATTTCCCCTCCTTTCCTGTCTAGGCAGGGTCGGGGTGTGAGGATTGAGAAGATAACAAATGGAAATTTTGAAGCCAGCCTTTTAACAGACAACATCACATTTCCTTTGAAATAACACTGATTTCCTTTCAGAGTGGTAGCCGTGTTAGTCTGTATCAGCAAAAACAATGAGGAGGACTTGTGGCACCTTGGAGACTAACAAATTTATTTGGGTGTAATCTTTCGTGGGCTAAAACCCACTTCATCACATGCATGGAGTGGAAAATACCGCAGGAAGATATATATACAGAGTCCATGAAAAGATGGGGGTTGCCTTAAAATCATAGAAGATCAGGGTTGGAAGGGACCTCAGGAGGTCATCTAGCCCAACCCCCTGCTCAAAGCAGGACCAACCCCAACTAAATCATCCCAGCCAGGGCTTTGTCAAGTCCCCTGCCCTCTGACATGTCCTTTCACAGAATCACAGAGTTGGAAGGGACCTCAGGAGGTCATCTAGTCCAATCCACTGCTCAAGGCAGGACCAATCCCCAGTTTTTGCCCCAGATGCCTAAATGGCCCCCTCAAGGATTGAACTCACAAAGAACTGTTTGAAATGGGCACCCTGATTACCACTACAAAAAGTGATTTTTCCTCCTGCTGATAATAGCCCATGACATGCTAATAAAGAAACAGCCGTGATTTAAAATCTCCACTCAGAAATGGTGAACAACAGCAGAACCCAAAGTAACTGAAGGAAGGGCAGATGATCACAGTTAGTTCAGTTGTTTCAGTCAATATTGTCTCAGATGTTCTGGGGAGAGAATTCCACGGTAAGTGATTTTGCATTTTTGCAGGACATCAGACCCCCTGGGGAGAAGCTCCTCAAAGAAAATGTGGCCCTAGGAGTGTCAGAGAAGGGAATCACTGTTTGCCTTACAAGGTGGGTGAGGGAAACCTGCAGGGACTTAGATTCCTCCAGAGTCTGGTGAAACCATTGGTGGGGAAAGTCCGGGGAAGCGGAGGAGGAGAAGGAGAGGTAAAAAGGGCTTGCAGCTCCTGTGCAATCCCCATGCTCCCAGCAGAAGGGTCCAGGGGGTTCAGCACTTTGGCTGGTTGTTGAGGACACAGAATTCAGAAGGTGGCAAAGCTCAGAGCCCCGTTACATGGAGTCAGAATGCAATCAGGTCACAATGAGGGGGAGCAAACTCCCTCCCTTGCTCTCTATGCCAAAGTTCCTATCAGCTCAATGTCCTTCCCAGAAGAAGGCCCAGGTCGGCTGCTGAGAGGGTTGCAATGGGGTCAATGAAGGCAGAGGAGGATTGTTCCTCCTGGGTTTTCTCTCTGTTGCTCTGTGATCCTAGTGGAGGAAGCTGACGCATCATTTGAGTTTGTTTCAGTGGCTTGGGTTGGGCTCAGGTTGTGACCCTGAGCACAGGGGTTCCTGCCCGCTCTGCTCTTAGCCGCTCAGGGAATGGACAAAGGAGCAGCTTCAGAAATTGGACAGAAAATAGCCTAAGGAAGTGCAGCACAGCTGAGAAGAACAACAGCCCCATCCTCTCCCTGGTGGTCTAGTGGTTAGGATTTGGCGCTCTCACCGCCACGGCCTGGGTTCAATTCCCAGTCAGGGAAAAGTGACTTTATATCAAAACACCTTAATTTATTCTTCACTTGCAATTTTAACAAATTGACGGTTTTTCCCTGACTCCCCCATCTTCTACGTGATCTTGGCAAGGGCTTTGGAGACCATATCAAAATCAAAGCTTCCCACTGACTAGGAGCAGAATGTGGACATGTTTCCACTGTGCACCTTGATGTCCACAAATAGGTGCAAATTCTTGTTCCCCCTTGCTAGCTAGCCTAACCAATGTTATAACAACAGTAATAGACACTCAGGTTGACCCAAGATGTCAGTTTTCTTGCTGAAACAAACCAAAAAATCATTTTGGGTCAACCAAATTATTTCACCAAATAAAATATTCACGCAAAAAACTTTCATCCCGCTCTATATACCAGTCTTTGGAAGTAACCATCTCGGCAAAACTGACCATTAGCCTCTTCCATTCCTGAGGTCTACCTGCTGTCGTGTTCTAAGCATAGACGATGGGCCTTTCACCTGTTGGCCACTGGTTACTACCTTGCTCAGGTAGCTACTGATGAAAGGCAATGTGGTTTAGTGGCAGACCTACTTCTATCCCTCTGCCCAACTAGGGGTGTTTGTTTCACACTGCATGAAAAAATACAATCAATGCATTTTGTTGATACCTAAATCTGGGATCAAGATGAAACATTGTG
Source organism: Chelonia mydas (assembly GCF_015237465.2). Taxonomy (NCBI): domain Eukaryota; kingdom Metazoa; phylum Chordata; order Testudines; family Cheloniidae; genus Chelonia; species Chelonia mydas. Next base: position 5,557,203 of record NC_051268.2, on the reverse strand, counting down.
ATTGTAAGTCAATGAGAAAATCTCTGCTGAGTTCGACAGAAGGAAGGTTTTCTCATCAGGTTCTAGCACACGATAAAAGTTCAGAAGGTTCTTCGAGCTTCCAGACACATGGGCCAGAATTTTCAGAAGGTCTCACCCCCACCCCTAGAGCCAGATTTTCAGGTGAACTCAGCTCCCATTTGGGCAATAAACATTTTGGCCAGATTTTCAGAAAGGCTCAACACACTGAGGGCTGAGCTATTTTGAAAACAAAAGGTGGTAGAAGTTGTGGGTGCTGGTTGCTTGGCCATCTGGCCCACCATGCAGGAGTTTGAGGTTCAACATTACTTTCTCAGAATGGTAGCAACCATCTTTTATTCCCTTAAAAAGGGAGCAGGGAAACGACATATAAAAATCGGCTGTGCTTTAGAAAGTCTCTAGAAGTTGAAAGAGATCTGCCATCTCCGCCTCCCTGGAAAGTTCACAACAAGTTAAAGAAAACTGAGATTGATAAGTGGCTTGACTAACAGTGACAGGCTGGCCGAGTGGTCTAACGTGTCAAACTCAAGGCTGCGTCTTTCCATCATTTGTGTTCTGGGCTCCATATGGAGGTGGGCGTTCAAATCCCCTTCCTGACACAATCATTGCCTTCTACCTGAGAAATAGCCTCATTTCAACCTCTCCTGTAACATTACAACACCAACTGCTTTGCATTTCTATGATAGAAGTTGGAGGGAATTCAAAAGTGGTGCATTCAGGGCACCTAGTTGAGGTCACGGGTGGTCTAGTTCTAAGCTAAGGTTGTTCAGTCCTGTCTGGGAGGGTAAGCTCTGGAGAACACGGATCATCTGGAGATTTCTGAGAGGAAGCAGGAACATCTGATCCAGCCGGCGGAGGACAGCCATCTAGGATCCTAAGGAGATATTTTGACATCTAGGGACTGAGAAGTAAATCTCAGAACAGAAAGCTGAGGTGGTGCTGATGACTATTTCCTGCGGCTAAGGCTAAATGGAAGTGTGTACATCTAGGAACAAGCAATGTCAGCCACGTATACAGCAACAGCGGGATCTCAGCTAGGTCATTTTACCTCTGTATTTGTTGTGCCCACTTCATCCAGTTCTGAGGTCCCCAGTTCAAGAAGGAGGATGAAACATTTGAGAGGAGAAAGAAGAGCCATGAGAAGGATGAAAGGCTTAAAAACCCCGCCTTGCTGTGATAGTCACAAAGAGCTCAGAAAAGGTTTAGGGGATGACGATCTCACTCCCTAAGTACCTACATGGGGAACAATACTTACTAACAGGATCCTCAACCTAACAGACAAATGTATAATGTGAGCCAATGGCTGGAAGTGAAGCTAGACACATTCAGATTGGAAAGAAGGCCTCCTTTCTGACAGGGAAGGCAATTAACCATTGAAAATCTTACCCAGAGTCCTGGTGGATTCTCCATTCCTGGAAATTTTCAAATCAAAAGTGGATCTATTTTTTTTTAAATGGATCTGTTCTAGTTGAAAAGGAATTCTTCGGGGGCAGGTTTCGGGCCCGTGCTAGACAGGAGGTCAGACTGGGTGTTTACGAAGACTCCTTGTGGTTTTAAAATATGGGAAACAAACCCTTAAATGACAAACACTTTATTCTGTGAACCAAAAAGAAGTGCTTCCCCTGGCTCTTTTTCTCATTTTGTAAAGAAGGGCTTGGAATGTCAACTCTCAGTGAAGTTTTGCCTTTAAACTGAATTAGGTGAATTTTCCAGCTCTTGATCCTCTGAGTCTAAGGAAGAATCCCTGAAAAGCAGGTGAGGTTTCAGGTGAGAATTTCATAGGTTAATCTGATGCCATCCAAGAGTGAACACTTAGGTAGGGAACAAGTGAGAATTTGTTGATTGAGAAAAATTCCTGGTGAAAATAGGCAAAGCTGTGGATCTTTTTAAACATTCCAGTGAATTTACACATGAAGATACAAACAGAGAGAGAAACACACAGAGAGAAAGAGAAAATCACACACTGCACAGGCCCATGCAGGCATTAACAAAAATCAGACCCCCACACAAACCCACACAGCACACAGAGAATCGCAGAATCATAGAATCACAGATTCAGAGCAGGCTGCACATCGGGGACAGGAGGACGGTGAAGAAATTTGGCATCATGTGACTTCCAGAAGAAAAAAGGGGAACGTCCATGTACCAGCAACGCCGGTACAGGTAAGTAACCGTTTTCATGTTCTCTCCACAGGTACTAATGCGGAGAGTGGACCAGATGATACGTCTGAGGGAAGGGAGCAGAAGGAGACTGCGCCAATTGGAAGGCATGAGATGCACTGTCCTAGGGTTGGGGGTTCCACGACCACCGCTCCCAAGAGAAGGAGGCGGGTGGTGGTGGTCGGGGACTCTCTCCTCAGGGGGACTGAGTCATCTATCTGCCATCCCAACCGGGAAAACCGAGAAGTCTGCTGCTTGCCAGGAGCTAAGATTCACGATGCGATGGAGAGACTGCCGAGACTCATCCAGCCCTCGGATCGCTACGCCTTCCTGCTTCTCCACGTGGGCACCAATGATACTGCCAAGAATGACCTTGAGTGGATCACTGCGGACTACGAGGACCTGGGAAGAAGGATAAAGGAGTTTGAGGTGCAAGTGGTGTTCTCGTCCATCCTCCCCGTGGAAGGAAAAGGCCAGGGTAGAGACCGTCGAATCGTGGAAGTCAACAAATGGCTACGCAGGTGGTGTCGGAGAGAAGGCTTTGGATTCTTTGACCATGGGATAGTGTTCCAAGAAGGAGGAGTGCTAGGCAGAGACGGGCTCCACCTAACGAAGAGAGGGAAGAGCATCTTCGCAAGCAGGCTGGCTAACCTAGTGAGGAGGGCTTTAAACTAGGTTCACCAGGGGAAGGAGACCAAAGCCCTGAGGTAAGTGGGGAAGTGGGATACCGGGAGGAAGCACGAGCAGGAGTGCGTGAGAGAGGAGGGCTCCTGCCTCATACTGAGAAAGAGGGGCGATCAGCGGGTTATCTCAAGTGCCTATACATAAATGCACGAAGCCTGGGAAACAAGCAGGGAGAACTGGAAGTCCTGGCAAAGTCAAGGAATTAGGATGTGATTGGAATAACAGAGACTTGGTGGGATAACTCACATGACTGGAGTACTGTCATGGATGGATATAAACTGTTCAGGAAGGACAGGGAGGCCAGAAAAGGTGGGGGAGTTGCACTGTATGTAAGGGAGCAGTATGACTGCTCAGAGCTCCGATACGAAACTGCAGAAAAACCTGAGAGTCTCTGGATTAAGTTTAGAAGCGTGAGCAACAAGGGTGATGTCGTGGTGGGAGTCTCCTATAGACCACCGGACCAGGGGGATGAGGTGGACGAGGCTTTCTTCTGGCAACTCGCAGAAGCTACTAGATCGCACGCCCTGGTTCTCATGGGCGACTTCAATCATCCTGATATCTGCTGGGAGAGCAATACAGCGGTGCACAGACAATCCAGGAAGTTTTTGGAAACGGTAGGGGACAATTTCCTGGTGCAAGTGCTGGAGGAACCAACTAGGGGCGGAGCTCTTCTTGACCTGCTGCTCACAAACCGGGAAGAATTAGTAGGGGAAGCAAAAGTGGATGGGAACCTGGGAGGCAGTGACCATGAGATGGTCGAGTTCAGGATCCTGACACAAGGAGGAAAGGAAAGCAGCAGAATACGGACTCTGGACTTCAGAAAAGCAGACTTTGACTCCCTCAGGGAAGTGATGGGCAGGATCCCCTGGGAGAATAACATGAGGGGGAAAGGAGTCCAGGAGAGCTGGCTGTATTTTACAGAATCCTTATTGTGGTTACAGGGACAAACCATCCCGACGTGTAGAAAGAATAGTAAATATGGCAGGCGACCAGCTTGGCTTAACAGTGAAATCCTTGCTGATCTTAAATACAAAAAAGAGGCTTACAAGAGGTGGAAAATTGGACAAATGACCAGGGATGAGTATAAAAATATTGCTCGGGCATGTAGGAATGAAATCAAAAAGGCTAAATCACACCTGGAGTTGTAGCTAGCGAGAGATGTTAAGAGTAACAAGAAGGGTTTCTTCAGGTATGCTGGCAACAAGAAGAAAGCTAAGGAAAGTGTGGGCCCCTTCCTGAATGAGGGAGGCAACCTAGTGACAGAGGATGTGGAAAAAGCTAATGTACTCAATGCTTTTTTTGCCTCTGTCTTCACGAGGTCAGCTCCCAGACTACTGCACTGGGCAGCACAGCATGGGGAGGAGGTGGCCAGCCCTCTGTGGAGAAAGAAGTGGTTCGGGACTATTTAGAAAAGCTGGATGAGCACAAGTCCATGGGGCCGGATGCGTTGCATCCGAGAGTGCTAAAGGAATTGGCGGCTGTGATTGCAGAGCCATTGGCCATTATCTTTGAAAACTCATGGCGATCGGAGGAAGTCCTGGACGACTGGAAACAGGCTAATGTAGTGCCAATCTTTAAAAAAGGGAAGGAGGAGGATCCTGGGAACTACAGGCCAGTCAGCCTCACCTCAGTCCCCGGAAAAATCATGGAGCAGGTCCTCAAGGAATCAATTCTGAAGCACTTAGAGGAGAGGAAAGTGATCAGGAACAGTCAGCATGGATTCACCAAGGGAAAGTCATGCCTGACTAATCTAATTGCCTTTTATGATGAGATAACTGGTTCTGTGGATGAAGGGAAAGCAGTAGATGTGTTCTTCCTTGACTTTAGCAAAGCTTTTGACACGGTCTCCCACAGTATTCTTGTCAGCAAGTTAAAGAAGTATGAGCTGGATGGATGCACTACAAGGTGGGTAGAAAGTTGGCTAGATTGTCGGGCTCAACGGGTAGTGATCAATGGCTCCATGTCTAGTTGGCAGCCGGTATCAAGTGGAGTGCCCCAAGGGTCGGTCCTGGGGCCGGTTTTGTTCAATATCGTCATAAATGATCTGGAGGATGGTGTGGATTGCACCCTCAGCAAGTTTGCGGATGACACTAAACTGGGAGGAGAGGTAGATACGCTGGAGGGTAGGGATAGGATACAGAGGGCCCTAGACAAATTGGAGGATTGGGCCAAAAGAAATCTGATGAGGTTCAACAAGGACAAGTGCAGAGTCCTGCACTTAGGACGGAAGAATCCCAGGCACCACTACAGACTAGGGACCGAATGGCTCGGCAGCAGTTCTGCAGAGAAGGACCTAGGGGTGACAGTGGACGAGAAGCTGGAGATGAGTCAACAGTGTGCCCTTGTTGCCAAGAAGGCCAATGGCATTTTGGGCTGTATAAGTAGGGGCATTGCCAGCAGATCGAGGGACGTGATCGTTCCCCTCTATTCGACATTGGTGAGGCCTCATCTGGAGTACTGTGTCCAGTTTTGGGCCCCACACTACAAGAAGGATGTGAAGAAATTGGAGAGAGTCCAGCGAAGGGCAACAAAAATGATTAGGGGTCTGGAACACATGACTTATGAGGAGAGGCTGAGGGAACTGGGATTGTTTAGTCTACGGAAGAGAAGAATGAGGGGGGATTTGATAGCTGCTTTTAACTACCTGAAAGGTGGATCCAAAGAGGATAGATCTAGACTATTCTCAGTGATAGCAGATGACAGGACAAGGAGTAATGGTCAAGTTGCAGTGGGGGAGATTTAGGTTGGATATTAGGAAAAGCTTTTTCACTAGGAGGGTGGTGAAACACTGGAATGCGTTACCTAGGGAGGTGGTGGAATCTCCTTCCTTAGAAGTTTTTAAGGTCAGGCTTAACAAAGCCCTGGCTGGGATGATTTGGTTGGGGATTGGTCCTCCTCTTTGCAGGGGGTTGGACTAGATACCTCCTGAGGTCCCTTCCAACCCTGATATCCTAGGATTCTATGATCATTTGGCCAACAACATGCAGCAAAGCACCCAACTAAGTTGCATGAATGCTCTATAAGCCACTCCTCTATTATACAGAGACACCAGCATATCTCCCCAGCTTTCAGCCTTGCACCTCAGAAATGTACCATCTTACACGGCTCACGGCCTTCTCTTGAAAACTGTAAGCTCATTAATTAGTTCGCCACTTCATCAAATATAAAGGGGACACGCACCAGCCTTTGTCATGTGAGCAACTTTCCCAAGCACTTTGGACAAACTCAGGAGTAAGTATAAAATATTAAAATAAGTTTATTAAGTACAGAAAGTTAGATTTTAACTCAGTATAAGTGTTGGTCACAGAGGTCAAAAGTGGTTACATAACAAATGGAAACAGACTCTCAGTCTGAACTCTAATTTGAATATACTAAGCAAGAATTGGATCAAACAGCTTTTCTCACTCACTGGTTGCTCCAGGCAATGTTGAGTTCTTAATACACAGACTGAATTCCCTCTCAGCCTGGGACCAATCTCCGCAGTTCAAATTCTGAGTCTTCCAGACAATCTTCCAGGTGTTGAGATTGGGGATGAGACAGGCCATGTGGGGGTGTCTTTGACTCTCATTTATATTTTTTCTCCAGGGGCTAGGTAGATTCTTGCTGTGATGCTGGGGTTAGTTAGCCCCCAATATGGAGCAGCCGTTTGCCTCCTGCACCTTGTGGTAGGCGGGCCACAGCTCCTTCACTTTGACCCTGCACTGCAGTGTGTCCCTGTCATGGCCCCTTTCTATCATGCATCAGGAAATCTGTGTGTGCACCTCGGGAGTTACACCGCAGAAAGCTGCTTTCCTGTGCAGAAACTTGCCCATGTAGACAAGGCCGTAGAGGGCTTACAGAACATAAGAACGCAAGACTGGTCATAGACTGGGTCAGACCAAGGGTCCATCAAGCCCAGTGTGCTACCTGAGAGTGACCAGTGCCAGATGCATTGGAGGGAATGAACAGAACAGGCTTGTTGACCTGCAGGGTGAGGGTCTTTCACCTTTATATTTAACCTCATTGTTGTCAATTCCTACTTATCCTATATCTTACCACCCCTCCCCTGAGGTCTCTGGGCAAATCAGGTGTCAACACTCCTTTGACACAGACGTCTCCCAATCCAGCTGAATTGAGGCAGAATTTGGGCCAATGTCAGTTTGGAAAAGGCCCGCTTCACCCAGCAGGTTTCTCAAAGTATCCATTGCTGTGAACCGCATGTCGTGTGGATGTGTGAACCCCAAAGATAGCAAACATGAAAGAAACACAAAGCCGGTTCTGAGGTTTCCAGAGCCAGGCCTGAGGGTTAGAGAGCTGTGCTCAAAAGGAGAAGGGGCCTCAGCAGCTATAAAAATAACTGGTTGCAAAAACAAAACAAAAATTACATGAAAAAAACCAACCAAACAACAACAACCACCCAGAAAAGCTCCCATCACACGCCCATCACCATTGTAGATCTTGACATCTCCTGCCTAATGTGACACCTTTGCCCTGGGGAACTCTCTGGCTGTTCCCCTCTCACTGGGGAAAAGGTTCCACATCTTGTCTCAGGTAATTTTCCTCCCAACAGAAGATTTATTTTAAAATTTACCCAAATAAATTCCATCTGAAATAGAAATCATTCCAGTCTATACTGGGTCTCTACTCTCGTACATGCTATTTCTCTCACATGTTCCCCCACTCTCATTCCTTTGGAGTCAGGTTTTAATTGCAGGATTAGCCACCATTTGCTATTTTGTAGGAGGGGGCTAGAAGAAAACCTGAATTATACTGTAACACTGAAAGTGATCACAGAATCAGCCTCTTACGTTACACTAATAAACTTCACGTGTAATTTTCTTGTTGCTGGTAACAATTTATTCAAAGATTACAAACTATAAACCTTTAGGGCAGTTTTCTCTTAATTCCCATTTTCACCCAGTGAGCTCTGTGTGAAGTCACATTCTACCGTAACCTAGGAGCCTTCCATTTCTGAGAGTTCATTTCTCCCCGGGTCTTCTCCCAGAAGTGTGGGTGGAAGGGGTCTCACACTACGTGGGAAGGCTGCATCATGAGAAAAACCACCTGTGCTCTACTTTCACACTTTCTAATCTTTCAGAGTAGCAGGAGGCGGAGAAGTGAGACAAATGCATTAGACTCAAGAGCAAAACTAAGAGACCAAACCACAAACTCTGGACTCAGCATTCATGTATCCTGCAGTCTGAACTTGGAATCTGTTACATTCCCTCATTGGCTACCATCATTTAACCAACACGGAAGTGCTTCTTGTCCAGCAAGGCAGCCCGTTTTATGACCCATAGGCATGGGATGGCTCTGAAGGAATCAGCTGTTTCTCTCTGGATCCAAACTTTGGATCCAAATGGTAAAAGACAGTTGTTCCCAGTTTCATCACGGCATCCTTTAGAAGTGTGAGCAATGCCACTTCACTAGGGAGCAGCGTTCTAAAAACAGTTTACCTCGGCCACAGGTCACCAGAGCGTCCATCTCTGGGGTGAAAATCAACCACTCGTACCTGTCATTTCTACCTGATTTCTTGTCAAATCTTTGACCTGAGTTGTAGCAATTTTACACTTCTCTGGCGTAGAATTCTTCACCAACCACACAACAGACCAGTAGCAATAGTGAGGTATAACTCCCCCAAATATGCCCTTTTGTTTCTTTAATCTGGTGGCGCAGATTTAAATAAGGGACTAAATTCAGGTGCGGCTTAGAAACCCTGTAAGACACCAAATGTCAGGTATCTACTCAAAATAGGTGTCTTTCTGCAGCTCCATCACATTCCTTATGGATTTCATTTCCTACACATTTACAGCATCTCCCAGGAGTGAGTTGAACAGAAATGTCAATTCCATTTTTCCCATCTCTACCTAGGAAGGGATTGCATTTCCCAAATAATAGGCAACATGCACCTGATTAGGAAGGGGAGACTTCAGGAGCAACCTCCTGCAGGGCATGGGCCACAACTGCTTTGGGAGGCAAATGAATGGTGTTTTGCTTAGTTCCAAATCATTTAATAGAGAATCCTCTTCCCAGCCCCTTTGGGAAATAGTGACCTTACCAATTGAAGAAGAGGGGGATTGGGATGGCGATGGAGAATCCCTCTGATTTACCCTATGTTCTTCTGTTGTTACAGAGGGGAAAAGACATTTTTCCCTATTCCTTCCCTGTTCCTGCTCTTTGCTATACTTCAATATATTTTAAAGGGACGAAAACGGTAGTAAAAATATCTGCCTTCAGGAAAGCCTGAAGCAACAGCGCTTTGATGAACTGTGACAACTGGGAATGAAACAATATGTTCCTGGTGGGGGAACTTGATGACTAACAAGTGTTTTTAAATGGGGGAACAGTATAACCGTGATGCTCAGGGTTTGTTTAGACTAGGAAAAGTAATGGAGTTTAGGTCAGGTCAAGGGGAAAGCTAATGCCAACCACTGCACCTCGGCTGCATCTGCACAACAACTGTAGTTGTGGTTTTACACCAAGATCACTGACTTCAGCAGCCAACGCCATGTGCAGTCCTAGTGGATGTACGGCACGGGTAGTTTTCCTCAGTGTAGCTTGTTGGGAACAAACCTCTCTCCCACCCGGAGCTGATGAACATTCCTGGCTGGAGGGACACACGCTCCTTCGACTCAAAAGGAAAGGAGTTGATAGAAAAGATCACAGGACTGACCCCAAAGAAGGGTGAGCTGCAAAAGGCAGAAGCAGGCAACTCATCTGGGGGAGCTGAGTAACCACGGTGAAGATGGGGCACAGATCACTGAGAGGGAATTAGCAAATGTGATTTAAAAAAAAAAAACACACCTTTGGCCAGCCCTAGTCAAGGCATTTGTTACAGATCACTCCCATGTGGATTTTCTGATGTCTAATAAGGGTTGAGCTCTGCTTGAAGCTTTTCCCACACTCAGAGCATGTGTAGGGCCTCTCTCCTGTGTGGATTCGCTGATGTGTGATAAGGGCTGAGCTTTGATTGAAGTGTTTCCCACACTCACAGCATCCATAAGGTTTCTCACCCGTATGGATTCGCCGATGTATGATAAGGTATGAGCTCCGATTGAAGCGTTTCCCACACTCAGAGCATCCATAAGGTTTCTCACCCGTGTGGATTCTTCTATGTGTGCTCAGTACAGAGCTCTGATTAAAGCTTTTCCCGCACTCAGAGCACATGTAGGGGGTCTCTCCTGTGTGCGTTCTCTGATGTGTGATTAGGGTAGAGCTCTGATTGAAGCTTTTCCCGCACTCAGAGCATATGTAGGGTCTCTCACCGGTGTGGATTCTCTGATGTGTGCTAAGGGCTGAGCTATAACGGAAGCGTTCCCCACACTCAGAGCATGTGTAGGGTGCGTCTCCCGTGTGGATTCGCTGATGTGTGATCAGGTTTGAGCTCCGATTGAAGCTTTTCCCACACTCAGAGCATGTGTAGGGCCTCTCTCCTGTGTGGATTCGCTGATGTGTGATGAGGGCTGAGCTATCAATGAACCATTTCCCACACTTAGGGCATCCATAAGGTTTCTCACCCTTGTGGATTCGCTGATGCGCAGTAAGGGCTGAGCTATAACTGAAGCTTTTCCCACACTCAGAGCATGTGTAGGGCCTCTCTCCTGTGTGGATTCGCTGATGTGAGAGGAGGGATGAACTGTCAATGAAGTGTTTCCCACACTCAGGGCATCCATAAGGTTTCTCACCCGTGTGGATTTTCCGATGTGGAATAAGGTGTGAGCTCTGCTTGAAGTGTTTCCCACACTCAGGGCAGCCATAAGGTTTCTCATCTATGTGGATTCTCTTATGTGCAATGAGGTGTGAGCTCCGCTTGAAGCATTTCCCACACACACTGCATGCGTAAGGTTTCTCACCCGTGTGGATTCTCTGATGTGTGAGAAGGTCAGAGCTCCCTTTGAAGCTTTTCCCACACTCGAGGCATGTGTAGCGTGTTCCTTCCAAGTTCATTCTCTCACGTGTAATAAGGTCTGACTGGCTACTGAAGTTTTCCTCTGGCCTCTGCTGACTCTCACAGGCTTTTGTTTTTTCTGGGCGTGCACAGCTCCCAGAATCATTCCCTTTGGACCTTCCTGAGAACATCCCATGTGCTTCTACTCGCTCAGCATCTTCCTGCTGGGGTTCCTCCTCGTTTTCACTCACCATCCCAACATCTGATGGGAGACAGAGAGAATCCAGACGTAAGTCTCTGCCTGTGCCACAGAGAAAGGAAATCTCAGAGAGAAGAATGGAAAAAGGGATGAAGAAACCAAATTGTGTACAGGACAGATCAAACCTATCAGGAGTTGATTTTCCCTTAAACCTTCCCCAGAGGAGAGAAAGGAAGGGATCAGTTCTGGGTCCGTATCTCAGAAGAAATCTCAGGGGACAACGAGATTGGGGAGGGACCTGCTGCCAGTTGTCAGTCAGGATAGGTGGGAAGCCATGAGTGACCTCTGCCTAATGATTCCACATCTGCAGGGAACAATCCTCAACTTGGAGAGCTCACAAGGTCTTTGTAGGGCATCCCAAATGTTTCCTGTATTCATGGAGAGTTTTGGGGTTGGTTTAACCAATGCCTCACCTGTGCAGGCAGCTCTCGGGAGCACTTTTTTCTCAGAGCCATGAAGGTCTGGGACCCACGGCTCCTCCCCTCGTTCCAGCTGCGAGATCACATCAGATTCTGGAAACTGGAAACCCTGCTCAAGGCAAAGAAACCAAGGGAGGTCAGTGGAATTTGTGGGATACTTGTCTCAAAGAATATTCCATGCTTTTAAGCCCAGCTCGTTTTTAAGTAGTAACGTCCCGAGGCCGGCTTCCTTGGCTCAAAGTGCCAGGAGATGATTATTATAAATCATATTCATTACCTTAGTGCCTAAGGGCCAACTAACAGTGGGTCCTCATTGTGCTAGGCACAGTACAAACCGAGAAGCGTTGATGGCCTGTGCCCTGAAGAAGTTTCAATGTAAATAGACAAGGCAGACACAGAATGGGGGAAGGGGTAGAACCCACCAGCAGAGTGAACTCCGTGAAGGCAGAGCGACAGATCTGATCAACACAGGCCTATATCTTGAGTCTATCGGATTTAATGTTACAACTAGGGCCAGTGTTTTCCGGAAATTGTCGCTAGGGCTGCATTTTTTCCCGAAATTACTCTTCGTTTCTGGAATCACTGTTAATAACTGGAATTGCTGATCAGAGGGGGGGTGGGGCATGCATCGTCACAACCCCCCAGATTTCTCCCTGGAGACCCCCGACTCCTCCCCAGGGCACAGGCTGGCTGCGGTTGAGACTTGCTGCCAATTTCTTCCCTCCTCATACAAGTCTGGGATCAGCAGTGGGACGCCAGGCTCTCTCATCACGCTGCAGAGAGGACGGCACTCACAGCTGCTCGCGGCCGTGTCCACAGCACCTCTCCCCTGCTCATCTCCCCTGCACACAGCTGGTTCATGCCCCGTCTCTCCAGCACACAGCTGGCTCTAGGCTCTCAATGCCCAGTGTCTGGGACCCACCTCCCCACACAGCTGGCTCCTGTCCCCTCCCCCCAAGGCACTTTCAGGCTTTAAAGAATTAGATATTGCTCACGTTTCTCAATTACTCTGTTTTCATTGCCTGCAAACTCTTGCCCTAATTATGACTGTTATCTGTATATCTAAGCCAGCCCTTGAAAGCATGAATTCTTCACAGACTATGATGCCGAGAGGCGCCAGATGATACCAGGAAGGGCTGCGGGATGGGTTTCCTGTGCAAGCTGGTATCACTACGGGGTGATGAATGCCAGATCTCAAGGTTAGTTATGCAGAGCTCCACCTTTTGAAGCTTTACCCAACGCAGAAAGGGGTAGTGACGGATTTCCCCTCATTCAGGAGACTGAAGACGACAGACTTTTGGGCGATACACAGCTGAGTTTGAGCTGACTGAGGGGGGTCTTTCTGGGCTACAAATTCACAGGACCTGATAGCCACCAAGAGGTAACCGTTTAAGAAAGGTTTTAATACACTTTGGAACCAATCAGGGATTCCCATGAGGACCGCTGAGGGAATGAAGGTAAATATGCATTTGGATGCTCTTCTTGACGTTTTATGAGAATGGGAACAGGAAGGGCAGGGATATCACTGAATGCAGGATCTCAGCAGTACTAGATGTCAGGATAGCACCATATTGCAGCCCACTGGAAAACAACGCACAGTCAACCTGGGGAACTCCTTGCCAGAGGACGTTGTGAAGGCCAAGATTATAATAGGATTACAAAAAAAAAAAAAGCCACCATGAGAAATCTATCGAGGACAGGTCCGTGAATGGTTATTAGCCAGGATGGGCAGGGATGGTGTCCCTAACTTCTGTTTGTCATAAGCTGTGAATGGGTGACAGGAGATGAATCACTTCATGATTCTCTGTTCTGTTCATTCCCTCTGGGACACCTGGCACTGGTCACTGTCGGAAGACAGGACACTGGGCTAGATGCACCTTTGGTCTGTCCCAGTGTGGTCGTTCTTAAATACTAGGGAACCTAGTGAGTCCAGTGCAATGGGAGGGAGTAGGAAAATCCCTGGGTGTGGAGAACACTGGGAAATTAGAAACTATCATTCAGAAGCAACAGACTCTAAATAGTCTAGAAAAGCAGAATGTGAAAAATAACAATCGGGGTCATGTGACTTCAGGAATGAGGGACTCAAAAAACCAAGTCTGCAGAGAAGAGAGATTGTGGCTATTGCACACGGGGATGGGGGGAGCAACTCTCCAGGTCTCAAGGATTTTCACCAGCAACCTAGGCCATTTTCCCATGCACGGGTGCAATCCGGAGCCGTGAGGAGTTGCGTCATCTGTAATCCTGGGTGAGATTCAAGGTTTTGCAGCTGGAGCTCCCTTGTCTGGATACCCCCAGCCAGCATTCAAGGACGCCCCGAGTGTCTGTGTGATCAGTAACCCTGGACCAGCAGCCCTGACTCCAGCAGCCTGCTTCTTACACCCCAAGCACATCCTGGTCTGGGTGGAGAAGGCTCAGGGTTTGAGAGAAGGCCAGGGGTAGGAAGCTTCTGTTCGTTATGCTGGACCTAACCCCCCCGTTTTACTTGAGCAAACAGGAGATATTGGACACTGTGCGGTACTGCCCCTGGGCTCTGTCCCCACAGTGTTCTGCAGCAGGGGAGGTCTCTGGTCGTGTGTGGGTCACTGGGGTGATGCTGGAACAGGACAGAGCAGAGGGGGCATTGTGGGGGTGGGGTGAACCTCATCTCTTCATTTCCCCCTCCAAGAACCGAGGGGATAGGAACCCTTACCCAGCGAGGTCACATTCTCATAGGTCTCCTGCATGACGTCTCTGTAGAGGGCTCTCTGAACGGGGTCCAGCAGAGCCCCCTCTTCCCTGGTGAAATACACAGCCACCTCCTCGAAGGTCACCGGCCCCTGAAAGAGCAAGAGCCCCCCACTCAGGACCTGCTGCCCCACTCACAGCCCCACTATTCGTGGGGGAGAGGAGCCAATCAAACGGAAACTCTGGGTGGATCGCAGAGTCCCACCCCCACCCCGCTCAGAGCACCCAGGAAACACCAGGGTGAGAGACGAAGAGAGAGCCCCTCCTCTCTCCCCGCAGATCCATCACACACCTACTAGCCACAGACCGATACAGGAGATGCTGCCCCGAGTAGGGTCTAGGGAGAGATCTCTTGTAGGAAGCCCAACACCCTCCTCCTTGTCAGGAGCTGGATATGAGGCAGGGGAATCTCCCCTAAGCCTGACTGGTGGCTGCCCCCTTCATATTTCAAGGCACCCGCTGGTTAGTTGGCTCAGGCTCCAGCACTAGGAGTCTGGGCCTTTTTCCCAGCCCCATGTAGCTGGGTTATTTTCTGTTCACCAAATTGGAGCATTTCCACCTCCGAACCTCATGGGTCTCTTCCTAGAATCTAGGCCACTTATTAAACGACTCCCAGCAGGTCTGCCACCCCCTGGCCTCCTCCCTTTCTCCACCCTGTGCATTTCCTGCCCCGCTCCAACCTCCAAACCAGACGGTGCAAACCCTCCCCTCTCCGGTGTATTTGCTGTCCCTCTCCCTCCTGCAGGAACAGATCAGAACCCCCCCAGTAATCCCTACCTCAGCTGGCTCCTCTGCGGCCATGTCGCTCCCCTGACCCATGGGAGGACGGGATGAACCGGAACGAAACGTGAGCGTCGTTCTGCAGCCTGGCCGGGCGAGAAGGGCCGTTGTGGAGGTTTAGGAACGGGCATTAGTTCATTTCACATCACGCCTCCCCCAGGCTCTTTCCCTGCAGAGCGAGATCCTAGATTCTGCCGTGCTGAGAAAATGCTCAGTCTCTTCATTACAGCAGAGACCTGGCCCCTCCTGCCAGGCTAGGCCCACAGACACACTTTTACCTCCTTTCTCCCTCCCGCATCCCATAACAAAGTCCCTGAACGCAATCCTAGAAAAAAGCAGAACCAAAGGAGTCCCATGACACTGACCCCACGGCAGCCACACCCCAGCAGGAGGGACATGGGGTCAGGAACTGGGTTTTCCGCTCTCTGATCCTCGTCTTGTCCACAGGAAAGTGATTCTCCCCACAGCGCAGTAATGCAGCTGTCTGGGCAGATTAGAGAGCTGGAAATCTCTCTCGAAACTCTTTTATCCCACGGACCCTCTCAGTCTCTCCATCTCCTTTTCCCTGTGCCCTCTCCATGCCTGTCTGCTAGGAAACTCTCATTCCTGGGTTGTTTGCTGCCCCAGGGCTGGATTTGCTCCTGCAAATGGGAGGAGAAATGGGGTGGGGGGCTGTTTGTGTACAGTCATTTTATAGTCCCTCACTGCCTGCCTGGGATTTCCCCATTGCCTGCCGAGGACCCCCACCTGCCCTCCACCAGGATCTGCCAGGCCATTTGCCTGGGACCCCCTCTTCCTCCCAGCAGGACCCCCTGATGCTTTGCAGGAGGACCCCTCGCTCTGCGCCAGGGACCGCCCCACCACAGCTCTGGGCACTGGGCATGGCAATGGTCCCAGGAGCCAGCTGGGCAATCCCAGACAGAGCCCCTGGCACAGCACCAGGCAGCGTCTAACCCCCTGCCCCACTTCCCCAAGAGACCCCCCACCCCCACTGGTCTGCAGCCAACAGGCCCCCAGCGATACCCACCTCGAGGACCCAGAGCCTTAGGGCTGGGCACATCAGAACTGCCCCCCGAAACCCCAAACCCTCCAGAACCCACCAATCTGACTAGGGTCCCCCCTGCCCAGCCACCCAGAGGCCTCCCCCTACCACAATGCCCCTTCAGCTCCCGCTGCAATCTCCCCACACAGACATGCACCCCCCCAGCAACAGTGTTCCCTCGCAGTGTCTGGTAAGTGGATAGAAAGTTACCACCACCCCTTGCTGGCCAGTCACACAGGCAGGGGGAGCTCGGGGGGACGCTTCTTTAACAGGAGAAGGGAAGTCCTGGAGGGCCAAAATAAGTAAGAAATTTCCATACTCTGTCACTAGCAAATAATGGCCACCGTGCATCCACCCCAGAGTTCGCTACATCTTTTACTGCAGGAAGCCACCCCTCACGGAGACCCTTTGTCACGGGGTTTGGGATACTTCTGGACCCACGCTGCACTCAGAGGGACCTCCCCATCCCGTGCCGGCTAGAGAAAAGAAAAGGGTCCAGCCAAGTCTCCTGTCACCAGCTGGGAACCACCAATCCCCCAAACAGGGGGAGGCCTCTGGCTTTGATTTTGTATTGAATATATGGCTAGTCTCTTTTATCAGCAAACATTTTTAACAGAGAGAAAGGAGGGAACAAATGATTCTCAAAGGAGAGGGAAAGATGATCATTGTTGCGGGGGGTTAATTTCCCAACCAGGATGGAGAAGGACTCAGGGCGACAGGTTCCCCCCAAGGAAGGGGAAGTTGCTGGCATTTAGAGACATGGGGAACAGCCCCAAACCCAGGAGGATTTTTAATTGACATTTGATAATGACATAGTAAGAGGGAAACCTGAGATTTCAGATCAGTGTTCAGAAATGAAAGAGAAAGGGTGGAAATCTGAGGGATTTTGGATCCATTTATGCAAATGATAGAGAGGAAAGTGGAAAATGAGAGGGATTTTATCGCAGTCATTGATAGGAGGTAAAAGCTGAGTGTATTTCCCACCACTATTTGGTCAATGAATAGAGCGGAAATGGGCAACATTGGCAAACATTTTAGATCCATATTCAGGAATCTGAGAAAAGGTGTGAATCTGAGAGTTTCTTCGTAATTTATAATTACAGAGACAGGGAAAGCTCTCAGGGGCATATTCAATTAGAAGTAGACAACTAGAATAAAAGTGGGGCAAACTTTTTTATGAATCTTTGAGACGTACAGAGAAAACGTGTCACAAACTACGCAACTGAGAACATGGGATAAACGCCAAGACCGGGGGGGATTTGATGTGGCTATTAAATAGCTAGCTGGAAAAGGGGGACCGTTTGTCATATAAAATCCAGCCTGTCCAATACATAAACAGAAAGTGATGGTCCCCCCCACCGCCCCCATTCCCCTGGGCAGCAGGGAGCCCTCTGAGGGGCTGATTGAAGAGGGCGGGGCGGGGGGGCTGGAGGGCTCCCTGGGGGAGGGGAGGGGGCGGCAGTGGGGGATGGGCAGGTGGGGGGCAGGTGGGGGCTGGGGGCAGCGGTGCTGCAGTTGGGGGGCAACAAGTGGGACTGGGAAGCCGGGATCGGGGGCAGCCCCAGGGGGGACACGGGCCCCTCCCTTCCCCGCCCCGGCAGAGACCCGGCGTCTCCTCCCACCCCCACGCCGGGGGCAGCCAGGTTGGGGGATGGCTCCGGGCTCCAACTTCCCCCGACACCGGGACAAATCGCTGCGGATCAAACGGGGGGGGGGGGAATCCCGCCCCCCCCCACGGGAGGAGAGTTTAGATGGACATGTGAGGAGGAGGGAGAGACGGGGGGGGATCAGGGGAGACGAGAGAGCGGATCGGGGGGGGGGGAAGGGGGGAGTTTACAGCCACGTGGGAGCTACCGAGAGAGAAAAGGGGAGAACTGGGGGCATTTGTGCTGGGGGGGGGGGAGGGGCACAAACAGGGACAGGATCCAATTAACTCCGCCCCCGCCCCGAGAATTTCCTGGCTGCACAGACAGTTCAACCCCCCCGCAGAACTCCGGCTTCTCCTCCCCACCCCCCAAGGGACCCCCCCGCCGGGCCCCAGTCTCTGCCCCCCCCCAATCCCAGCCGTGCCGGGGGCAGAGAGTCACTTTCCGGCCCCCGCCCCCCCCCAGCGCTCCCCCTGACGCTGGGTCTCCCACTCACCGGGGCGGGGGCGGGCAGAGCCCGGGGCTGGTCCCAGCTGGAGAAAGCCCCCCCCCCGGCCGGGCACGGGGGGGTCAATGACGGGCCCCCCCAGCACAGACCCCGGGGGGAGCCGCAGCTGCTCCTCCGAGAGACCCGCCACGAGGCAGCGCCTGGGGGCGGGGCCTGGAGCAGACCGGGGGCGGGGCAGCGCCTGGGGGCGGGGCCTGGAGCAGACCGGGGGCGGGGCCTGGAGCAGACCGGGGGCGGGGCAGCGCCTGGGGGCGGGGCCTGGAGCAGACCGGGGGCGGGGCAGCGCCTGGGAGCGGGGCCTAGAGCAGACCGGGGCGGGGCAGCGCCTGGGGGCGGGGCCTGGAGCAGACCGGGGGCGGGGCAGCGCCTGGGGGCGGGGCCTGGAGCAGACCGGGGCGGGGCAGCGCCTGGGGGCGGGGCCTGGAGCAGACCGGGGCGGGGCAGCGCCTGGGGGCGGGGCCTGGAGCAGACCGGGGCGGGGCAGCGCCTGGGGGCGGGGCTCGGGCCCAGACCAGACGCTGCTGCCCCCGTGGGACCCGGGAGCCCGGGCTGGGCAGCTGCGGCTCCCCCTGGGGTCCCTGCTGGGGGGGGCCCGTCATTAACCCCTCCGTGCCCGGCCGGGGCGGGCTTTCTCCAGCCGGGACCCGCCCCTGGGAAGCCCCGGGCTCTGCCCGCCCCCAGCCGGAGCCCCCCGATGAGCGGGAGACCCCGGTGGGGGGGGAGCGCTGGGGGGGGCAGGAAAGTGACTCTCTGCCCCCGGCCCCGGGGAGAAGCCTCGGAGCCGCCTCAGCCCCAGCGGAGCCGCCGCAGGCTGGGGGAGAAGAGCAGAAAGTGAAGAGAGAAGGGAAAAGAGCCCCCCCGTCCCCTCTCTGCCTCCCCCCTTCCACCCCACCATCCCGTCCGGGGGCATCCCGAGGCGGGTGCAGAATATGCAGCTGTGTAGGGCACCCTGAACTCTGGGGCACCACATTGCCGCACATTTCACGGGGCCCCTGGCAGCTGCCTGCTGCAGATGTGGCCCCCCCCAGCTCCGGCAGCCAGCCCCATCCCCTGGCCAGCCCCCCGGCCCGTGGGCTGCACCCACTGCCTGGGGCAGGGCTGTCCCGAGGGGGGCGTGGGGCCCGAGACAACACCCTCCACCCTGCCTCGTCGTCCTCTGCCCCGGCCCACCCCCATCCAACCTGTCCCCCGCCAAGCCTCTTCCCCCAGCCACGGACGCAGCCCGGAGGACGGGCAGGGGGCCTGCCCCGGCAGCAGGGGTCGGGCCGGACCCCGCAGTCACCAGCAATGGTGGGACGTGGAGCGACCCGGCCCCAGCCCACTCCCCTGTGCCCTCTGCCAGCCGTCCCCCTCCGCTTCCCGCGGCTGGGGAGTGGGGGGCAGTCCTTCCCCCTCCCGCAAGGGACCCGGGCAAAAACTGGGGATTGCTTGGAGCAGGGGTTGGACTAGATGACCTCCTGAGGTCCCGTCCCACCCTGCGATTCTGTGACTGCAGCCTGAGTCCAGCACCAGGGAACCCATGGGCGCAGACCCAGAACCACCCAACCCACTTCCGGAAGCTTCTGGATGGGGAGTGCTTAATCTGCCTAGCAACAATGACCCAGACCAGATCGCTCCTACCTCCCACCAACGGGTCTCTTAAAGAGAGAGCTCCCGATTAGGCACAGGGCTTACATGTTCCTAATTATTTATACGCAATATAGGGCTTAACTGCTAAAATCGGTACCCACAACAATCCTCTGTAAGGAGGTGCGTGGCTCTCCCCTGCTGAGTTCTCTGCATGGCATGGCAGGCTCAGGGAACGGGGCAGGAAGGAGCGGGAGACTTGGGGGAAGGGGTGAAGTAGGGACAAGGCCTGTGGCAGAGTCAGGGGTTGAGCAGTGAGCAAACCTCTGACCCCACCCCCCCCCCCAGCTCACTGGAAAGTTGGCGCCTGTAGCTACAGCCTCAGAGTTGGTGCCTATGCAAGGAGCCAGATATTAACTTCTGAAGAGCCACATGCAGCTCTGGAGCCACAGGTTGGCCACCTGCGCTCCAGAGGCTTAAAGCACACAGGATACAGTGGTTGGATTCCCTCACAGCTGTCTGATGAATGTCCAGTAGGGGGAGCTCAACTAGATTTATAATACCATACTAGGAAAGCAGAGGATTTTACTGCAACTATAAGGGGAACATGGGTAAGATCAAAATGAATAACTCATGTCCTGGCAGCCTGGGCAATATATCTCATGTTGCACATTAACTACTGCAGCAAAATGCATGAACAATGAATAATATTCTGTTGTAATGTCTACTCTTGAGTTCTGAGAACAAGAAAAATGACAGCAGCTTGTTATGTAGAGAATTCAGTAGGATAGCACATAACCCTGGAGGAATTAAAGTTTCTCTTTAATGGGAAATGGTTTGTTACCATCACATACCACGTGGTTAGCCTGTGAAACCTGGAACATGGAAAGCAATGTGGCAATGATTTACAATTAACTAATACAGTGCAACTCATTCCTTGGTTGTTTTGTGTTATGAAATTTGAAGAGATGTAAAATGCACCTGTGCTAGTTTATGTCCTTTTGAAATGGTAATTTCTGTTGCTGAGGGGCAGCATTTAGTACAGAAAATGAAACGTGCACAGAAAGGAACTCATCCATGAGGAACTGCTGAGGGACCGTAATGATCTGAAAAAGTGCTTTCTTGCAACACCCCCCCCCCCCGCATTATTTATGAAACTCCAGCCAAATAAATAAATAAAACAAAGCCTTTCTGTGCAAGCCCCAGTGCTTGCTGCTTTGCCACTGACTGTGCTCTTTCCTATCAAGGGTCGGCATGTGGCTGAAAAGAGGGCAGTACAGCTGTGCAGAACTCTAACCAGAGCCCCTAGACATCCTGTACTTGATTCGAAGCCTTTGACAGGGTACAGAGTGTGCTTCATGCAACTGGCCCAGTTCTGCTGGCTGGGGTGGAGTAGGTGAAGTTTGACACTTATTTATCCTGCTCTTCCCATGGCCTTAGAGAAGGTTGGCATCACTAGCCAGGAGTGGTCCTTCCCCTATGAGAGCATAATGGCTATGATTATAACCAGCTCATGGGCAAAGGTGCAAGGAGGAAGGCTTTCTGGGCGCTCTTAACTTTATTACCTTGCAGGGCTAGTCACGATCTAGCTCTTAATGTCTCCAAGTTAACAAAGCAGACTATATAGGACTCCATTTACAAAAAATGATGGGCTTGTACTCAAAGACAGTGACAGCCAGAACCACAAACATTTCTCTTGAAAGCTTGTATGTTGCCCTATAATCTTGCTTATAGTGAGGATGATAATGATAAATAACATCCATAGCGCTTCTCAGTCAAATGACTCAAAGTACTTTCCAGACATTGAGCAATTTAATGTCATGACAATTACTTAATATAGGCATTATTGATGTGATGCAGGCATTATCTGCATTTTACTGTTGGGGAAACTGAGGCACAGCGTTACATCTTGGGAGCTGGGCAGCAATCAATAAGCACACAGCATGCTGCACAATAGCAGAGGTTGGAAGTATTTTGGTCTAGGACATTGGTGCCCCAGAATTACTAAAAACACAGTGGGATCTTTAGCATCAATGTAAAGCTGACAGACAGTTTCTAAGCTTTCTATCAAAAATTCTACGGCATAGTAAGCCATAGTTTCAGTTTATCTCTCTCAGATATAAATGGGATGAGTTTATCCTGCCAGGATTTGAACTTGTGGTTCTAGTAAGTCTGGATATTTAAAACCCGATCCTTAGAACACTCAGCTAACCTCTCTGTAAAATAGCTTCTTTTAGTCCTGAATGGCCTTTTAAACTGAGTGTTTTAAAATTACAAGTGGCAAATTACTTATACTGGCATAGTTAGAGCAATCCCATAGTTCCCTGCTAATGTTCCAGTGGATAGGCCACTAGCATAAACAGGCACAGTCAATGGAGTAGCGTGCACTTCCACTAGCAATGAATTTGATTCCATATTGATGGTGATCAGAGTAGGATGAGACTGCATACCTAGAATCTACCAGCTGTGTGTTTGATTTCAGACTATTTACTGTCTTATTACCAGCAGTCTCAGACTGCTGTTATTTTTGGATAGCCTATTTGATCCAGCTGCTGTTCATGTCTACTTCTCAGTGAAAGTCTGTAGGAGATTAGCTGGAGACTAAGTTAGTTCTCAGCACGAGTGAAGTGAGCAGTAGCCCATCCATAAGGAGAGGCACTGAAATTGGTTTTTGTTGTTGTTCTTGCAGGGTGGGTCCCTCTATTCTCTGAACATTTCAAGTTGAAGGAAGAGTGTTCAATGGATGAGGAGAAACTTTTTGCAGGGGATGCTGAGAGTGCCTGCACCAACTAATGCAGCACTAATGCTGGAAGAGATGTAGGTGAAATTGGGTCGGAAAAGAGGACATATTAGACCAGCTTGTCAGTGGTGGGGCAAAAATGGATGCAACCAGTCCAATTTAGTCATATTTTGAGACTCTAGTTTTGCCTGGAAAAATAAATTTTCCAAGCAATTCTGATCATTTGTAAGCAGTGCAATTATTATGCAGCCTGCTGTGCATTATTGCCCAATAGTCATGAAATGTTCTGCTTTGTCTTTGTATCACAAGCACATCTTTTTTTTTTTTTTTTAAGTACAGGCTAAAAGTGCACAAGGCAATAAGAAATTACTATTGCATATAAATGGCTGCAATGCAAGGGAATAAGTTAATCATAAAATAAATTAGACATTAATTTACTACAACCCTCAGGAATAGAAAACTGCCAATGTGTCATAGTAACAGATAGTATTTTTCATTTTGAAAGGGAATTATAAACATAAAAATCACAAGCATCCTTGTGTGGTAGGTAAGCCGCTACTATTATCTTCATTTTGCAGATGGGGAAACAGAGGATCGACTTTGCTTTCACTGACACCAATATAAACCCAGAGTAATTCCACTCATTTCAGCTGATATCAGTGTGGGGCAGAATCTTGGCCTAGGGACATTAAGTTATTTGCCAAATGCTGCAAAGGGCATCAGGATTAGCCAAGATTAGAACGTGGGAGTAGTGTGCCTGCCCAGTCCTGTCTAGCACCACTAGACCATGTCTGTGATGATAAACTTTCTAATAGTAAGCAGAACACTTCTTCTGAGCATAGGGAAATGGCCTCCATTCATAAAATTATGACTACGTTGCTAAGCAAATTCTGCACAGCATAGACCCATGCATGATGTATTTCTGTAGTTGGAAAAAAAAGTTGTTTCCCATTGTGCATATCAATCTAGGCAGCTTAGTTTTACTCCTGAGGGCATTCTGCGCCAAAAAATTAAAAATTCTGCACACACTATTTTAAAATTCTGCCTTGGAGGTTGGCCAGTGGAGGCCGGCTCTTCCTGCTGGCCTCCTTTGCGTGACTTGCCAAAGGAGAAAGTGAGGCAGGCATGGGGCAAAAGAGGAAAGTCACACTGAGGAAGGTAGGGCAGAAGCTAAGCACCTCAGTGCGGTGAAGTGGGGTTAGTAGAGCTCCACCGTTCGTTCTGCCAAAGCCTGGGGAGGTGGAGTTGGCTGCTGGGAGGCAGAATCCTGTGCCTGCCGCTTGGCTTCCCAGGGATGGCTACTTGCAGCCCAGGAGAAGAAGGACGGTTCCAGGTGAAAGGAAGAGAAGCAAAGCTATGGGAGGCAGTTTGGGTGTGGGGTGCAGGTTCTGGGCTGGGGCAGAGGACTGGGGTGTGGGAGGGGCTGAGGGGTGTGGGCTATGGGAGGAAATGTGGGTGCAGGGTGTGGGCTCTGCACTGGGGGAGAGGGTTAGGGTGCAGGAGGGGTGGCGCTTACCCCGGGCAGTGCAGCTCCCAAAGCGACCGGCTCACACAACCCTCCGGCAGCAGTCCCTAGGTGGGTGGGGCCAAGGGGGGGGGTCTCCATACGCTTCCTCCACAGTTCCCATTGGCCACAGCTCCCACATCTCCTCTGGCCAATGGGAGATGCGGAGTTGGTACTCATGGCAGGGGCCGTGCTGGGAGACACCGCCCCCCCAGGGGATGCCGGGACATGATGGCCACTTCTGGGAGCAGTATGGAGGCAGAGAGGGCACCTTCGCGCGGCTGGCACATCCCTGCACACCCACTGGGGGGAGGGGAGCAGAGGCCTCCGTGCCCTCCCTGGGGTGGGGGCAGCGCCCAGAGCTGCCTCCCCTCCCACCCCGGCCGGGGTGAGCAGAGACGTGCCAGCAGATGGCTGCTTCTGGGGTTGGCCTGGGGCCACCGGCCATGGCATGCGGGCAGCCTGCCTGCCTGAGCCCCGTTGCACTGCTGGCCTGGACTCGGGGGCAGGCTGGGAGATGAGATTTGGCCTGAAGTTTGGGGTCCCCCGTCCCTGGGGGGCCCCGTGGCACTACGTGGTTTGTTTCAGGGTAAATCCGCTCCTGGCCTGCTCCAGCCTCCGCCCCCGCATCTGCGCTGTTGAAGGGAAGCGTGTCTGCATCTGCCGCGGCCTGTTTCTCCGCGGTAGCGGATCCGCGCCCAGTTCTGCAGCCGTAACACGCTGGGCCGGGACGTCCGCGGTGGAGGGACGGACCCCATTCTCTGCCAGCAACCGGCCCCCTTGTTTTTCTCCTGGATCTTCAAGCCCAGCAGGGGCCTGCAGAGAGACAGGAGCCTGGCCCCTGGGGTCAGGGACCTGCTGAGGCCGAATCCTGCTCGGAAGGTCCCCAGCACTCCTCGCTGGCGGGGCTGAAGTCGAAGGGCGCTGCCATGGGAGGGGAGTGCCTCATCCCCCGGCCTGAGGCGTGGGTGCTTCTTTGTCCCCTTCTCCTGCCCAGAGAGGCAGGCAGCTGCTGTGGGGACAGGCGAGCGAGGCTCGCAGGACATCGCTCAGCTCGGTCTGGCCGGCAGGGGCCTTCCCGCTCAGCCTGGCCTTGGCCCCCATTGCGCCGCGCTCGGCCAGCCGCGGGAGGAGGGACTGTGGCTGCCGCTCAGGCTCGGGCCGCGTGGCCAGGCTTCCCTGGCAGGGGCTGCCACAGGCAAAGAGCTGGGCACCGTCTACATGGCAGCGGGTGGGAAGGAAGGTGGAGCCTGCGCGTCTCGTGGGGTCTCCCTCGCCACTCAGGCAGAGGCAGGAGGGCGCGACAAGGGCCCGGCTGAAGATTTTGTGCTGGGACTGGAGGATTAAGCCTGTGGCCCCGGAGTTCCTGCTCCGACGTGGGGTTTTGTGGTGCTGCCCCCATGGTCACCCGTCCTCTAGGTCAGCACTTTGAAGCCAAGGGGACCGGCCTGGAGGCAGCAAAAGGGGACATTTGCGGGAGCCAGCCGTTCTCAAGGAGCATCCGACATGGACGCCGAGAGGGCCGTTCCCCCCCTGGGCGTGTCCCAGCTTTGTTTTGGTTTGTCAGCATGAAAAAGGGTTTGTTTATGAATCTGACCGTTTTCCAAATCTAACCTTCCCTGCTGTGCCAGGATAGAGGGTGGACAAGCCTGGTTTATCTGCACGGGATTATTGCAATCTGAGGCCTCTCTGTCCTTTTCGCTTGCACAGACCAGTTCCGACCCTGAGTGAGGTATGAAGCAGCATGCCCACCACGGATCAGCCCGTTTCTCCGGTGCAGCCGTGGACCCCAACAAGTGTGCCTTGGGGTCTCCAATTTTTAACCGGGTTAGAAATCCCCCTCCCCCACCAATGATTCCCATCACAGTGCCAGTCCACAGACCCACTCCTCTCGGCTCCAGTTTTTCAAAGAGCGATGAGTGGAGGTAGGTTTCTCTTCCAGAAACGCTTTCTCTGCCTCAAGACTTAATGCAATTGCAAACGAAAAGGGTTCTCTTTTACTAATCACCGGGGCCGGGGGGGTTTATTCAAAGAAAAACTGTAAGGAGAAACATCGACATTAATCAAAAGCTGATACTAAGAAAATGCCAGTTTCTTTTGGGGGGGGGTTACAAACTTGTTTGCACCTTTCTTAAATACTAAAATATAGCTAGAAATATGTTAGAGCCAAAATGTCCAAAATATGACAGGATATAGTATGTCTGGTTTTGCCGCAAAATGTTAAAACTAACCAATTTCAACAGCTTTCTCTTGTTGCCGCCAAGCAGAACCGAACATAAAAGCTTAATACCCTCAATGTGTTTGCATAGACCTGCCTTTCCACTTCATTTGGGTTTCATTTTATTCTATTTTCATTTGTTATGTTACGTGAAAAAGACGTGGCGGTGGCTGAAGCTCGTGCTTTCAGACAGTTAAGAAAAGTGGAATTGGTGTCACAGGGAAAGGAAGAACCTTGGGTCAATCGTCTGTAACGAACTCATTTGCTGAAACAGAGAATTCAGCAGGGGAGAGCCAGGCACCTTCTCACAGAGGATTGTTGTGGGTACCGATTTTAGCAGTTAAGCCCTATATTTGGTATAAATAATTAGGAACATGTAAGCCCTGTGCCTAATCGGGAGCTCTCTCTTTAAGAGACCAGTTGGTGGGAGGTAGGAGTGATCTGGTCTGGGTCATTGTTGCTAGGCAGATTAAGCACTCCCCATCCAGAAGCTTCCGGAAGTGGGTTGGGTGGTTTTGGGTCTGCGCCCATGGGTTCCCTGGTGCTGGACTCACGCTGCAGTCACAGAATCGCAGGGTGGGACGGGACCTCAGGAGCTCATCTAGTCCAACCCCTGCTCCAAGCAATCCCCAGTTTTTGCCCGGGTCCCTTGCGGGAGGGGGAAGGACTGCCCCCGCACTCCCCAGCCGCGGGAAGCGGAGGGGGGCGGCTGGCAGAGGGCACAGGGGAGTGGGCTGGGGCCGGGTTGCTCCACGTCCCACCATTGCTGGTGACTGCGGGGTCCGGCCCGACCCCTGCTGCCGGGGCAGGCCCCCTGCCCGTCCTCCGGGCTGCGTCCGTGGCTGGGGGAAGAGGCTTGGCGGGGGACAGGTTGGATGGGGGCGGGCTGGGGGCAGAGGACGAAGAGGCAGGGTGGAGGGTGTTGTCTCGGGCCCCACGCCCCCCTCGGGACAGCCCTGCCCCAGGCAGTGGGTGCAGCCCACGGGCCGGGGGGCTGGCCAGGGGATGGGGCTGGCTGCCGGAGCTGGGGGGGCCACATCTGCAGCAGGCAGCTGCCAGGGGCCCCGTGAAATGTGGGGCAATTTGGTGCCCCAGAGTTCAGGGTGCCCTACACAGCCGCATATTCTGCACCCGCCTCGGGATGCCCCCGGACGGGACGGTGGGGTGGAAGGGGGGAGGCAGAGAGGGGACGGGGGGGCTCTTTTCCCTTCTCTCTTCACTTTCTGCTCTTCTCCCCCAGCCTGCGGCGGCTCCGCTGGGGCTGAGGCGGCTCCGAGGCTTCTCCCCGGGGCCGGGGGCAGAGAGTCACTTTCCTGCCCCCCCCAGCGCTGCCCCCGCACCGGGGTCTCCCGCTCATCGGGGGGCTCCGGCTGGGGGCGGGCAGAGCCCGGTGGTGCCCAGGGGGCGGGTCCCAGCTGGAGAAAGCCCCCCCCAGCCGGGCACGGAGGGGTTAATGACGGGCCCCCCCAGCAGGGACCCCAGGGGGAGCCGCAGCTGCCCAGCCCGGGCTCCCGGGTCCCACGGGGGAGCAGCAGCGTCTGGTCTGGGCCCGAGCCCCGCCCCCAGGCGCTGCCCCGCCCCGGTCTGCTCCAGGCCCCGCCCCCAGGCGCTGCCCCGCCCCCGGTCTGCTCCAGGCCCCGCCCCCAGGCGCTGCCCCGCCCCCGGTCTGCTCCAGGCCCCGCCCCCAGGCGCTGCCTCGTGTCGGGTCTCTCGGAGGAGCAGTTGCGGCTCCCCCCGGGGTCTGTGCTGGGGGGGCCCATCAGTGACCCCCCCGTGCCCGGCCGGGGGGGGCTTTCTCCAGCTGGGACCAGCCCCAGGCTCTGCCCGCCCCCGCCCCGGTGAGTGGGAGACCCCGCGGGGGGGGGGAGCGCTGGGGGGGGGCAGGAAAGTGACTCATTGCCCCCGGCACGGCTGGGATGGGGGGGGGTCCCTTGGGGGGTGAGGGGGGGGAGAAGCCGGAGTTGCGGGGAGGGGGGGGGGTTTGAACTGTCTCTGTGCAGCCAGGAAATTCCCCGGGAGGGGGGGAGTTAATTGGATCCTGTCCCTGTTTGTGCCCCTTGCCCCCCCCAACTGGCACAAATGCCCCCAGTTCTCCCCTTTTCTCTCTCGGTAGCTCCCACGTGGCTGTAAACTCCCCCCCCCCCCCATCCGCTCTCTCGTCTCCCCTGACCCCCCCCCCCCGTCTCTCCCTCCTCCTCACATGTCCATTGAAACTCTCCTCCCGTGGGGGGGCGGCGGGATTCCCCCCCCCCCCCCCGTTTTATCCGCAGCGATTTGTCCCGGTGTCGGGGGAAGTTGCAGCCCGGAGCCATCCCCCAACCTGGCTGCCCCCGGCGTGGGGGTGGGAGGAGACGCCGGGTCTCTGCCGGGGCGGGGAAGGGAGGGGCCCGTGTCCCCCCTGGGGCTGCCCCCGATCCCGGCTTCCCAGTCCCACTTGCTGCCCCCCAACTGCAGCACCGCTGCCCCCAGCCCCCACCTGCCCCCCACCTCCCCATCCCCCACTGCCGCCCCCTCCCCTCCCCCAGGGAGCCCTCCAGCTCCCCCCCCGCCCTCTTCAATCAGCCCCTCAGAGGGCTCCCTGCTGCCCAGGTGAGCGGGGGCGGTGGGGGGGACCATCACTTTCTGTTTATGTGTTGGACGGGCTGGATTTTATATGACAAACGGTCCCCCTTTTCCAGCTAGCTATTTAATAGCCACATCAAATCCCCCCCCGTCTTGGCGTTTATCCCATGTTCTCAGTTGCGTAGTTTGTGACACGTTTTCTCTGTACGTCTCAAAGATTGATAAAAAATACCCTCAACGTTTGCCCCCCTTTTACTCTAGTTGTCTACTTCTAATTGAATATGCCCCTGAGAGCTTTCCCTGTCTCTGTAATTATAAATTACGAAGAAACTCTCAGATTCACACCTTTTCTCACATTCCTGAATATGGATATAAAACGTTTGTCAATGTTGCCCATTTCTGCTCTATTCATTGACCAAATAGTGGTGGGAAATACACTCAGCTTTTACCTCCTATCAACGACTGCGATAAAATCCCTCTCATTTTCCACTTTCCTCTCTATCATTTGCATAAATGGATCCAAAATCCCTCAGATTTCCACCCTTTCTCTTTCATTTCTGAACACTGATCTGAAATCTCAGGTTTCCCTCTCACTATGTCATTATCAAATGTGAATTAAAAATCCACCCGGGTTTGGGGCTGTTCCCCATGTCTCTAAATCCCAGCAACTTCCCCTTCCTTGGGGGAAACCTGTCGCCCTGAGTCCTTCTCCATCCTGGTTGGGAAATTAACCCCCCTGCAACAATGATCATCTTTCCCTCTCCTTTGAGAATCATTTGTTCCCTCCTTTCTCTCTGTTAAAAATGTTTGCTGATAAAAGAGACTAGCCATATATTCAAAACCCATCAAAGCCAGAGGCTACCCCTCTTTGGGGGATCAGTTCCCAGCTGGTAACAGGAGAGTTGTCTGGACCCTTTTCTTTTCCCCAGCTGGCATAGGATGGGGACGTCCCTCTGAGTGCAGCGTGGGTCCAGAAGTATCCCAAACCCCATGACAAAGGTTCTCCGTGAGGGGTGGCTTCCTGCAGTGCTAAGATGCAGCCACCTCTGGGGTGGACCCATGGTGGCCATTACTTGCTGATGACAAGGCAAGGAAATGTCTTACCTATTTTGGCCCTCCAGGCCGTCCATTCTCCTGTTAAATAAGCATCCCCCGGGCTCCCTCTGCCTGTGTGACTGGCCAGCAAGGGATGGTGATAACTTTCTATCCACTTGTTAGACACTGTGAGGGAACACTGTTGCTGGGGGGTGCATGTCTGTGTGGGGAGATTGCAGCGGGAGCTGAAGGGGCATTGTGGTAGGGGGAGGCCTCTGGGTGGCTGGGCAGGGGGGACCCTAGTCAGGTTGGTGGGTTCTGGAGGGTTTGGGGTTTCGGGGGGTAGTTCTGATGTGCCCAGCCCTAAGGCTCTGGGTCCTGGAGGTGGGTATCGCTGGGGGCCTGTTGGCTGCAGACCAGTGGGGGTGGGGGGCCTCTTGGGGAGGTGGGGCAGGGGGTTAGACGCTGCCTGGTGCTATGCCAGGGGCTCTGTCTGGGATTGCCCAGCTGGCTCCTGGGACCATTGCCATGCCCAGTGCACAGAGCTGTGGTGGGGCGGTCCCTGGCGCAGAGAGAGGGGTCCTGCAAAGCGTCAGGGGGTCCTGCTGGGAGGAGGAGGGGGTCCCAGGCAAATGGCCTGGCAGATCCTGGTGGAGGGCAGGTGGGGGTCCTCGGCAGGCAATGAGGAAATCCCAGGCAGGCAGTGAGGGACTATAAAATGACTGTACACAAACAGCCCCCCACCCCATTTCTCCTCCCATTTGCAGGAGCAAATCCAGCCCTGGGGGAGCAAACAACCCAGGAATGAGAGTTTCTTAGCAGACAGGCATGGAGAGGGCACAGGGAAAAGGAGATGGAGAGACTGAGAGGGTCTATGGGATAAAAGAGTTTTGAAAGAGATTTCCAGCTCTCTAATCTGCCCAGACAGATGCATTACTGCGCTGTGGGGAGAATGACTTTCCTGTGGAGAAGACGAGGATCAGTCAGAGGAAAACCCAGTTCCTGACCCCATGTCCCTCCTGCTGGGGTGTGGCTGCCGTGGGGTCAATGTCATGGGACTCCTTTGGTTCTGCTTTTTTCTAGGATTGCGTTCAGGGACTTTGTTATGGGATGCTGGAGGGAGAAAGGAGGTAAAAGTGTGTCTGTGGGCCTAGCCTGGCAGGAGGGGCCAGGTCTCTGCTGTAATGAAGAGACTGAGCATTTTCTCGTCACGGCAGAATCTAGGATCTCGCTCTGCAGGGAAAGAGCCTGGGGGAGGAGTGATGTGAAATGAACTAATGCCCGTTCCTAAACCTCCACAACGGCCCTTCTCGCCCGGCCAGGCTGCAGAACGACGCTCACGTTTCGTTCCGGTTCATCCCGTCCTCCCATGGGACAGGGGAGCGACATGGCCGCAGAGGAGCCAGCTGAGGTAGGGATTACGGGGGGGTTCTGATCTGTTCCTGCAGGAGGGAGAGGGACAGCAAATACACCGGAGAGGGGAGGGTTTGCACCGTCTGGTTTGGAGGTTGGAGCGGGGCAGGAAATGCACAGGGTGGAGAAAGGGAGGAGGCCGCGGGTGGCAGACCTGCTGGGAGTTGTTTAATAAGTGGCCTAGATTCGAGGAAGAGACCCATGAGGTTGGGAGGTGGAAATGCTCCAATTTGGTGAACAGAAAATAACCCAGCTACATGGGGCTGGGAAACAGGCCCAGACTCCTAGTGCTGGAGCCTGAGCCAACTAACCAGCGGGTGCCTTGAAATATGAAGGGGGCAGCCACCAGTCAGGCTTAGGGGAGATTCCCCTGCCTCATATCCAGCTCCTGACAAGGAGGAGGGTGTTGGGCTTCCTACAAGAGATCTCTCCCTAGACCCTGCTCGGGGCAGCATCTCCTCTATCGGTCTGTGGCTAGTAGGTGTGTGATGGATCTGCTGGGAGAGAGGAGGGGCTCTCTCTTCGTCTCTCACCCTGGTGTTTCCTGGATGCTCTGAGCGGGGTGGGGGTGGGACTCTGCGATCCACCCAGAGTTTCCGTTTGATTGGCTCCTCTCCCCCACGAATAGTGGGGCTGTGAGTGGGGCAGCAGGTCCTGAGTGTGGGGCTCTTGCTCTTTCAGGGGCCGGTGACCTTCGAGGAGGTGGCTGTGTATTTCACCAGGGAAGAGGGGGCTCTGCTGGACCCCGCTCAGAGAGTCCTCTGCAGAGACGTCATGCAGGAGACCTATGAGAATGTGACCTCGCTGGGTAAGGGTTCCTGTCCCCTCGGTTCTTGGAGGGGGAAATGAAGAGATGAGGTTCACCCCACCCCCGCAATGGCACCTCTGCTCTGTCCTGTTCCAGCATCACCCCAGCATGCCAGTGACCCACACACGACCAGAGACCCTCCCCTGCTGCAGAACACTGTGGGGACAGAGCCCAGGGGCAGTACCGCACAGTGTCCAATATCTCCTGTTTGCACAAGTAAAACGGGGGGTTAGGTCCAGCATAACGAACAGAAGCTTCCTACCCCTGGCCTTCTCTCAAACCCTGAGCCTTCTCCACCCAAACCAGGATGTGCTTGTGGTGTAAGAAGCAGGCTGCTGGAGTCAGGGCTGCTGGTCCAGGGTTACTGATCACACAGACACTCGGGGCGTCCTTGAATGCTGGCTGAGGGTATCCAGACAAGGGAGCTCCAGCTGCAAAACCTTGAATCTCACCCAGCATTACAGATGACGCAACTCCTCACTGCTCCGGATTGCACCCGTGCATGGGAAAATGGCCTAGGTTGCTGGTGAAAATTCTTGAGACCTGGAGAGTTGCTCCCCCCATCCCCGTGTGCAATAGCCACAATCTCTCTTCTCTGCAGGCTTGGTTTTTTGAGTCCCTCATTCCTGAAGTCACATGACCCCGATTCTTATTTTTCACATTCTGCTTTTCTAGACTATTTAGAGTCTGTTGCTTCTGAATGATAGTTTCTAATTTCCCAGTGTTCTCCACACCCAGGGATTTTCCTACTCCCTCCCATTGCAATGGACTCACTTGCAATGGACTCTTTAAGAACGGCCACACTGGGACAGACCAAAGGTGCATCTAGCCCAGTGTCCTGTCTTCGGACAGTGACCAGTGCCAGGTGTCCCAGAGGGAATGAACAGAACAGAGAATCATGAAGTGATTCATCTCCTGTCACCCATTCACAGCTTATGACAAACAGAAGTTAGAGACACCATCCCTGCCTATCCTGGCTCATAACCATTCACGGACCTGTCCTCGATAGATTTATCATGGTGGCTTTTTTTTTTTGCAACCCTATTATAATCTTGGCCTTCACAACGTCCTCTGGCAAGGAGTTCCCCAGGTTGACTGTGCGTTGTGTGAAGAAATACTTCCTTTTGTTTCTTTTAAACCTGCTGCCTATTAATTTCATTGGGTGATTCCTAGTCCTTGTGTTATGAGAAGGAGTAATTAAAACTTCCTTATCTACTTTCTCCACAGCAGTCTTGATTTTATCGACCTCTCTCATATCCCCCCTTTGCCTCTTTTCCAAGCTGAAAAGTCCCAGTCTTTTTAATCTTTCCCCATACAGAAGAGTTTCATACCTGTAATCATTTGGGTTACCCTTTTCTGAACCTTTTCCAATTCCAATCTATCTTTTTTTGAGATGGGGCAACCACATCTGCATGCAGTATTCGAGATGTGGGTGTACCATGGGTTTATATAGAGGCGATATGATATTTTCTGTCTTATTATCTATCCATTTCAGAATGATTCCCAACGTTCTCTTTGCTTTTTGACTGCCGTGGCACACTGAGTTGATGTTTTCAGAGAACTGTGCACAGTGACTCCAAGATCCCTCTGTTGAGTGGAAACAGCTCATTTAGACCCCATCATTTTATATGTGTAGTTGGGATTATGTTTTCCAGTGGGCTGCAATATGGTGCTATCCTGACATCTAGCACTGCTGAGATCCTGCATTCAGTGATATCCCTGCCCTTCCTGTTCCCATTCTCATAAAACAAGAAGAGCATCCAAATGCATATTTACCTTCATTCCCTCAGCGTCCTCATGGGAATCCCTGATCGGTTCCAAAGTGTATTAAAACCTTTCTTAAAGGGTTACCTCTTGGTGGTTATCAGGTCCTGTGAGTTTGTAGCCCAGAAAGACCCCCCTCAGTCAGCTCAAACTCAGCTGTTTATCCCCCAAAAGTCTGTCGTCTTCAGTCTCCTGAATGAGGGGAAATCCATCACTACCCCTTTCTGCGTTGGGTAAAGCTTCAAAAGGTGGAGCTCTGCATAACTAACCTTGAGATCTGGCATTCATCACCCCGTAGTGATACCAGCTTGCACAGGAAACCCATCCCGCAGCCCTTCCTGGTATCATGTGGCGCCTCTTGGCATCCTAGTCTGTGAAGAATTCATGCTTTCAAGGGCTGGATTAGATATACAGATAACAGTCATAATTAGGGCAAGAGTTTGCAGGCAATGAAAACAGAGTAATTGAGAAACGTGAGCAATATCTAATCCTTTAAAGCCTGAAAGTGCCTTGGGGGGAGGGGACAGGAGCCAGCTGTGTGGGGGAGGTGGGGCCCAGACACTGGGCATTGAGAGCCTAGAGCCAGCTGTGCGCTGGAGAGACGGGGCATGAACCAGCTGCGTGCAGGGGAGATGAGCAGGGGAGAGGTGCTGTGGACACGGCCGCGAGCAGCTGTGAGTGCCGTCCTCTCTGCAGCATGATGAGGGAGCCTGGCGTCCCACTGCTGATCCCAGACTTGTATGAGGAGGGAAGAAATTGTCAGCAAGTCTCAACCGCAGCCAGCCTGTGCCCTGGGGAGGAGTCGGGGGTCTCCAGGGAGAAATCTGGGGGGTTGTGACCCTGCATGCCCCACCCACCCTC
Source organism: Chelonia mydas (assembly GCF_015237465.2). Lineage (NCBI taxonomy): Eukaryota > Metazoa > Chordata > Testudines > Cheloniidae > Chelonia > Chelonia mydas. Next base: position 5,522,625 of record NC_051268.2, on the reverse strand, counting down.
TGATCAGCAATTCCAGTTATTAACGGTGATTCCAGAAACGAAGAGTAATTTCGGGAAAAAATGCAGTCCTAGCAACAATTTCCAGAAAACACTGGCCCTAGTTGTAACATTAAATCCGATAGTCTCAAGATATAGGCCTGTGTTGATCAGATCTGGTCGCTCTGCCTTCACCGAGTTCACTCTGCTGGTGGGTTCTACCCCTTCCCCCATTCTGTGTCTGCCTTGTCTATTTCCATTGAAACTTCTTCAGGGCACGGGCCATCAACTCTTCTCGGTTTGTACTGTGCCTAGCAAAATGAGGACCCACTGTTAGTTGGCCCTTGGGCACTAAGGTAATGAATATGATTTATAATAATCATCTCCTGGCACTTTGAGCCAAGGAAGCCGGCCTCGGGACGTTACTACTTAAAAACGAGCTGGGCTTAAAAGCATGGAATATTCTTTGTGACAAGTATCCCACAAATTCCACTGACCTCCCTGGGTTTCTTTGCTTTGAGCAGGGTTTCCAGTTTCCAAATCTGATGTGATCTCGCAGCTGGAACGAGGGGAGGAGCTGTGGGTCCCAGACCTTCATGGCTCTGAGAAAAAAGTCCTCCCGAGAGCTGCCTGCACAGGTGAGGCATTGGTTAAACCAACCCCAAAACTCTCCATGAATACAGGAAACATTTGGGATGCCCTACAAAGACCTTGTGAGCTCTCCGAGTTCAGGAGTGTTCCCTGCAGATGTGGAATCATTAGGCAGAGGTCACTCATGGCTTCCCACCTATCCTGCCTGACAACTGGCAGCAGGTCCCTCCCCAATCTCGCTGTCCCCTGAGATTTCTTCTGAGATACGGACCCAGAACTGATCCCTTCCTTTCTCTCCTCTGGGGAAGGTTTAAGGGAAAATCAGCTCCTGATAGGTTTGATCTCTCCTGTACACAATTTGGTTTCTTCATCCCTTTTTCCATTCTTCTCTCTGAGATTTCCTTTCTCTCTGGCACAGGCAGAGACTTACGTCTGGATTCTCTCTGTCTCCCATCAGATGTTGGGATGGTGAGTGAAAACGAGGAGGAACCCCAGCAGGAAGATGCTGAGCGAGTAGAAGCACATGGGATGTTCTCAGGAAGGTCCAAAGGGAATGATTCTGGGAGCTGTGCACGCCCAGAAAAAACAAAAGCCTGTGAGAGTCAGCAGAGGGCAGAGGAAAACTTCAGTAGCCAGTCAGACCTTATTACACGTGAGAGAATGAACTTGGAAGGAACACGCTACACATGCCTCGAGTGTGGGGAAAGCTTCAAAGGGAGCTCTGACCTTCTCACACATCAGAGAATCCACACGGGTGAGAAACCTTACGCATGCAGTGTGTGTGGGAAATGTTTCAAGCGGAGCTCACACCTCATTGCACATAAGAGAATCCACATAGATGAGAAACCTTATGGTTGCCCTGAGTGTGGGAAACACTTCAAGCAGAGCTCATACCTTATTCCACATCGGAAAATCCACACGGGTGATAAACCTTATGGATGCCGTGAGTGTGGGAAGCACTTCATTCATAGTACATCCCTCATCTCACGTCAGAGAATCCACACAGAAGAGAGGCCCTACACATGCTCTGAGTGTGGGAAAAGCTTCAATCGGAGCTCAAACCTGATCACACATCAGCGAATCCACACGGGAGACGCACCCTACACATGCTCTGAGTGTGGGGAACGCTTCCGTTATAGCTCAGCCCTTACCACACATCAGAGAATCCACACCGGTGAGAGACCCTACATATGCTCTGAGTGCGGGAAAAGCTTCAATGAGAGCTCTACCCTAATCACACATCAGAGAACGCACACAGGAGAGACCCCCTACATGTGCTCTGAGTGTGGGAAAAGCTTTAATCGGAGCTCTGTACTGACCACACATAGAAGAATCCACACGGGTGAGAAACCTTATGGGTGCTCTGAGTGTGGGAAACGCTTCAATCGGAGCTCATACCTTATCATACATCGGAGAATCCATACGGGTGAGAAACCTTATGGATGCCGTGAGTGTGGGAAACACTTCAATCAAAGCTCAGCCCTTATGACACATCAGCGAATCCACACAGGAGAGAGGCCCTACACATGCTCTGAGTGTGGGAAAAGCTTCAATCAGAACTCAACCCTTATTAGACATCAGAAAATCCACATGGGAGTGATCTGTAACAAATGCCTTGACTAGGGCTGGCCAAAGGTGGTTTTTTTTTTTTTTAAATCACATTTGCTAATTGCCACTCAGTGATCTGTGCCCCATCTTCACCGTGGTTACTCAACTCCCCCAGATGAGTTGCCTGCTCCTGCCTTTTGCATCTCCCCCTTCTTTGGGGTCAGTCCTGTGATCTTTTCTATCAACTCCTTTCCTTTTGAGTCGAAGGAGCGTGTGTCCCTCCAGCCAGGAATGTTCATCAGCTCCAGGTGGGGGAGAGAGGTTTGTTCCCAACAAGCTACACTGAGGCAAAAACTAGCCGTGCCCTACATCCACTAGGACTGCACATGGCGTTGGCTGCTGAAGTCAGTGATCTTGGTGTTAAAAGACAATTACAGTTGTTGTGCAGATGCAGCCAAGGTGCAGTGGTTGGCATTAGCTTTCCCCTTGACCTGACCTAAGCTCCATCACTTTTCCTAGTCTTAACAAACCCTGAGCAGCACGGTTATACTGTTCCCCCATTTCATTTGCCTCCCAGAGCAGTTGTGGCCCCTGCCCTGCAGGAGGTTGCTCCTGAAGATCTCCCCTTCCTAATCAGGTGCATGTTGCCTATTATTTGGGAAATGCAATCCCTTTCTAGGTAGAGATGGGAGAAATGGAAGTGACATTTCTGTTCAGCTCACTCCTGGGAGATGCTGTAAATGTGTAGGAAATGAAATCCATGGGGAATGTGATGGAGCTGCAGAAAGACACCTAGTTTGAGTAGATACCTGACATTTGGTGTCTTACAGGGTTTCTAAGCCGCACCTGAATTTAGTCCCTTATTTAAATCTGTGCCACCAGATTAAAGAAACAAAAGGGCATATTTGGGGGAGTTATACCTCACTATCGCTACTGGTATGTTGTGTGGTTGGCGAAGAATTCTAAGCCAGAGAAGTGTAAAATTGCTACAACTCAGGTCAAAGATTTGACAAGAACTCGGGTAGAAATGACAGGTACGAGTGGTTGAATTTCACCCCAGAGATGGACGCTCTGGTGACCTGTGGCCGAGGTATACTGTTTTTAGAACGCTGCTCCCTAGTGAAGTGGCATTGCTCACACTTCTAAAGGATGCCATGATGAAACTGGGACCAACTGTCTTTTACCATTTGGATCCAAAGTTTCCTGAAGCACAGAGAGAAACAGCTGATTCCTTCAGAGCCATCCCATGCCTATGGGTCCCAAATTGGCTGCCTTGCTGGACAAGAAGCACTTCCGTGTTGGTTAAATGATGGTAGCCAATGAGGGATTCCAAGTTCAGACTGCAGGATACATGAATGCTGAGTCCAGAGTCTGTGGTTTGGTCTCTTAGTTTTGCTCTTGAGTCTAATGCATTTGTCTCACTTCTCCGCCTCCTGCTACTCTGAAAGATTAGAAAGTATGAAAGTAGAGCACAGCTGGTTTTTCTCATGATGCAGCCTTCCCACATAGTGTGAGACCTCTTCCACCAAACTTCTGGGAGAAGACCCAGGGAGAAATGAAGCCTCAGAAATGGAAGGCTCCTAGGTTACGGTAGAATGTGACTTCACACAGAGCTCACTGGGTGAAAATGGGAATTAAGAGAAAACTGCCCTAAAGGTTTAGAGTTTGTAATCTTTGAATAAATTGTTACCAGCAACAAGAAAATTACACGTGAAGTTTATTAGTGTAACGTAAGAGGCTGATTCTGTGATCACTTTCGGTGTTACAGTATAATTCAGGTTTTCTTCTAGCCCCCTCCTACAAAATAGCAAATGGTGGCTAATCCTGCAATTAAAACCTGACTCCAAAGGAATGAGAGTGGGGGAACATGTGAGAGAAAATAGCATGTACGAGAATAGAGACCCAGTATAGCCTGGAATGATTTCTATTTCAAATGGAATTTATTTAGATAAATTTTAAAATAAATCTTCTGTTGGGAGGAAAATTACTTGAGACAAGATGTGGAACCTTTTCCCCAGTGAGAGGGGAACAGCCAGAGAGTTCCCCAGGGCTCTTGTTCGCAAAGCAAAGATGTCACCTTAGGCAGGAGATGTCAAGATCTACAATGGTGATGGGCATGTGATTGGAGCTTTTCTGGGTGGTTGTTGTTTCGTTGGTTTTTTTCATGTAATTTTTGTTTTGTTTTTGCAACCAGTTATTTTTATAGGTGCTGAGGCCCCTTCTCCTTTTGAGCACAGCTCTTTACCCCTCAGGCCTGGCTCTGGAAACCTCAGAACCGGCTTTGTGTTTTTTTCATGTTTGCTATCTTTGGGGTTCGCACATCCACACGACATGCGGTTCACAGCAACGGATACTTTGAGAAACCTGCTGGGTGAAGCAGGCCTTTTCCAAACTGACATTGACCCAAATTGTGCCTCAATTCAGCTGGATTGGGAGACGTCTGTGTCAAAGGAGTGTTCACACCTGATTTGCCCAGAGACCTCAGGGGAGGGGTGGTAAGATATAGGATAAGTAGGAATTGACAACAATGAAGTTAAATATAAAGGTGAAAGACCCTCACCTTGCAGATCAACAAGCCTGTTCTGTTCATTCCCTCCGATGCATCTGGCACTGGTCACTCTCAGGTAGCACACTGGGCTTGATGGACCATTGGTCTGACCCAGTCTATGACCAGTCTTGGGTTCTTATGTTCTGTAAGGCCTCTACGGCATTGTCTACACGGGCAAGTTTCTGCACAGGAAAGCAGCTTTCTGCGGTGCAACTCCCGAGGTGCACACACAGATTTCCTGATGCATGATAGAAAGGGACCATGACAGGGACACACTGCAGTGCAGGGTCAAAGTGAAGGAGCTGTGGTCCGCCTACCACAAGGTGCAGGAGGCAAACGGCTGCTCCATATTGGGGGCTAACTAACCCCAGCATCACAGCAAGAATCTACCTAGCGCCTGGAGAAAAAATATAAATGAGAGTCAAAGACACCCCCACGTGGCCTGTCTCGTCCCAAATCTCAACACCTGGAAGATTGTCTGGAAGACTCAGAATTTGAACAGCAGAGATTGATCCCAGGCTGAGAGGGAATTCAGTCTGTGTATTAAGAACTCAACATTGCCTGGAGCAAGCAGTGAGTGAGAAAAGCTGTTTGATCCAATTCTTGCTTAGTATATTCAAATTAGAGTTCAGACTGAGAGTCTATTTCCATTTGTTATGTAACCACTTTTGACCTCTGTGACCAACACATATACTCAGTTAAAATCTAACTTTCTGTAGTTAATAAACTTATTTTAATATTTTATACTTACTCCTGAGTTTGTCCAAAGTGCTTGGGAAAGTTGCTCACATGACAAAGGCTGGTGCATGTCCCCTTTATTTTTGATGAAGTGGCGAACTAATTAATGAGCTTACACTTTTCAAGAAAAGGCAGTGAGCCGTGTAAGATGGTACATTTCTGAGGTGCAAGGCTGAGAGCTGGGGAGATATGCTGGTGTCTCTGTATAATTGAGGAGTGGCTTATAGAGCATTCAAGCAAGTTAGTTGGGTGCTTTGCTGCATGTTGTTGGCCAAATGATCATAGAATCCTAGGATATCGGGGTTGGAAGGGACCTCAGGAGGTATCGAGTCCAACCCCCTGACCAGAGGAGGACCAATCCCCAATTAAATCATCCCAGCCAGGGCTTTGTCAAGCCTGACCTTAAAAACTTCTAAGGAAGGAGATTCCACCACCTCCCTAGGTAACGCATTCCAGTGTTTCACCACCCTCCTAGTGAAAAAGTTTTTCCTAATATCCAACCTAAATCTCCCCCACTGCAACTTGACCATTACTCCTTGTCCTGTCATCTGCTATCACTGAGAATAGTCTAGATCCATCCTATTTGGATCCACCTTTCAGGTAGTTAAAAGCAGCTATCCAATCCCCCCTCATTCTTCTCTTCCGCAGACTAAACAATCCCAGTTCCCTCAGCCTCTCCTCATAAGTCATGTGTTCCAGTCCCCTAATCATTTTCGTTGCCCTCTGCTGGACGTTTTCCAATTTTTCCACATCCTTCTTGTACTGTGAGGCCCAAAACTGGACACAGGACTCCAGATGAGGCCTCACGAATGTCGAATAGAGGGGAACGATCACGTCCCTCGATCTGCTGGCAATGCCCCTACTTATACAGCCGAAAATGCCATTGGCCTTCTTGGCAACAAGGGCACACTATTGACTCATCTCCAGCTTCTCGTCCACTGTCACCCCTAGGTCCTTCTCTGCAGAACTGCTGCCGAGCCATTCTGTCCCTAGTCTGTAGCGGTACATTGGATTCTTCCGTCCTAAGTGCAGGACTCTGCACTTGTCCTTCTTGAACCTCCTCAGATTTGTTTTGGCCCAATCTTCCAATTTGTCTAGGGCCCTCTGTATCCTATCCCTACCCTCCAGCGTATCTACCTCTCCTCCCAGTTTAGTGTCATCCGCAAACTTGCTGAGGGTGCAATCCACACCATCCTCCAGATCATTAATGAAGATATTGAACAAAACCGGCCCCAGGACCGACCCTTGGGGCACTCCACTTGACACTGGCTGCCAACTAGCCATGGAGCCATTGATCACTACCCGTTGAGCGCGATAATCTAGCCAACTTTCTACCCACCTTGTAGTGCATCCATCCAGCTCATTATTCTTTAAATTGCTGACAAGAATACGGTGGGAGACCGTGTCAAAAGCTTTGCTAAAGTCAAGGAATAACACGTCTACTGCTTTCCCTTCATCCACAGAATCAGTTATCATAGAAGGCAATTAGGTTAGTCAGGCATGACTTTCCCTTGGTGAATCCATGCTGACTGTTCCTGATCACTTTCCTCTCCTCTAAGTGCTTCAGAATTGATTCCTTGAGGACCTGCTCCATGATTTTTCCGGGGACTCAGGTGAGGCTGACTGGCCTGTAGTTCCCAGGATCCTCCTCCTTCCCTTTTTTAAAGATTGGCACTACATTAGCCTTTTTCCAGTCGTCCAGGACTTCCTCCGATCACCATGAGTTTTCAAAGCAAATGGCCAATGGCTCTGCAATCACAGCCGCCAATTCCTTTAGCACTCTCAGATGCAACGCATCCGGCCCCATGGACTTGTGCTCATCCAACTTTTCTAAATAGTCCCTAACCACCTCTTTCTCCAGTGAGGGCTGGCGATCTACTCCCCATGCTGTGCTGCCCAGTGCAGTAGTCTGGAAGCTGACCTCGTGAAGACAGAGGCAAAAAAAGCATTGAGTACATTAGCTTTTTCCACATCCTCTGTCACTAGGTTGCCTCCCTCATTCAGGAAGGGGCCCAGACTTTCCTTAGCTTTCTTCTTGTTGCCAGCATACCTGAAGAAACCCTTCTTGTTACTCTTAACATCTCTCGCTAGCTACAACTCCAGGTGTGATTTAGCCTTTTTGATTTCATGCCTACATGCCCGAACAATATTTTTATACTCATCCCTGGTCATTTGTCCAATTTTCCACCTCTTGTAAGCCTCTTTTTTGTATTTAAGATCAGCAAGGATTTCACTGTTAAGCCAAGCTGGTCGCCTGCCATATTTACTATTCTTTCTACACGTCGGGATGGTTTGTCCCTGTAACCACAATAAGGATTCTGTAAAATACAGCCAGCTCTCCTGGACTCCTTTCCCCCTCATGTTATTCTCCCAGGGGATCCTGGCCATCACTTCCCTGAGGAAGTCAAAGTCTGCTTTTCTGAAGTCCAGAGTCCGTATTCTGCTGCTTTCCTTTCCTCCTTGTGTCAGGATCCTGAACTCGACCATCTCATGGTCACTGCCTCCCAGGTTCCCATCCACTTTTGCTTCCCCTACTAATTCTTCCAGGTTTGTGAGCAGCAGGTCAAGAAGAGCTCCGCCCCTAGTTGGTTCCTCCAGCACTTGCACCAGGAAATTGTCCCCTACAGTTTCCAAAAACTTCCTGGATTGTCTATGCACCGCTGTATTGCTCTCCCAGCAGATATCAGGATGATTGAAGTCGCCCATGGGAACCAGGGCATACGATCTAGTAGCTTCTGCGAGTTGCTAGAAGAAAGCCTCATCCCCCTGGTCCAGTGGTCTGTAGGAGACTCCCACCACGACATCACCCTTGTGATGTCACACTTATGATGTCACCCTTAATCCAGAGACTCTCAGGTTTTCCTGCAGTTTCGTATCGGAGCTCTGAGCAGTCATACTGCTCCCTTACATACAGTGCAACTCCCCCACCTTTTCTGGCCTCCCTGTCCTTCCTGAACAGTTTATATCCATCCATGACAGTACTCCAGTCATGTGAGTTATCCCACCAAGTCTCTGTTATTCCAATCACATCCTAATTCCTTGACTTTGCCAGGACTTCCACTTCTCCCTGCTTGTTTCCCAGGCTTCGTGCATTTATGTATAGGCACTTGAGATAACCCACTGATTGCCCCTCTTTTTCAGTATGAGGCAGGAGCCCTCCTCTCTCATGCACTCCTGCTCGTGCTTCCTCCCGGTATCCCACTTCCCCACTTACCTCAGGGCTTTGGTCTCCTTCCCCTGGTGAACCTAGTTTAAAGCCCTCCTCACTAGGTTAGCCAGCCTGCTTGCGAAGATGCTCTTCCCTCTCTTTGTTAGGTGGAGCCCATCTCTGCCTAGTACTCCTCCTTCTTGGAACACTATCCCATGGTCAAAGAATCCAAAGCCTTCTCTCCGACACCACCTGCGTAGCCATTTGTTGACTTCCACGATTCGACGATCCCTACCCCGGCCTTTTCCTTTCACGGGGAGGATGGACAAGAAGACCACTTGCACCTCAAACTCCTTTATCCTTCTTCCCAGGGCCTCGTAGTCCGCAGTGATCCGCTCAAGGTCATTCTTGGCAGTATCATTGGTGCCCACGTGGAGAAGCAGGAAGGGGTAGCGATCCGAGGCCTGGATGAGTCTCAGCAGTCTCTCTGTCACATCGTGAATCTTAGCTCCTGGCAAGCAGCAGACTTCTCGGTTTTCCCGGTTGGGATGGCAGATAGATGACTCAGTGCCCCTGAGGAGAGAGTCCCCGACCACCACCACCCGCCTCCTTCTCTTGGGAGGGGTGGTCGTGGAACCCCCAACCCTAGGACAGTGCATCTCATGCCTTCCAATTGGCGCAGTCTCCTTCTGCTCCCTTCCCTCAGATGTATCATCTGGTCCACTCTCCGCATTAGTACCTGTGGAGAGAACATGAAAACGGTTACTTACCTGTACCGGCATTGCTGGTACATGGACGTTCCCCTTTTTTCTTCTGGAAGTCACATGATGCCAAATTTCGTCACCGTCCTCCTGTCCCCGATGTGCAGCCTGCTCTGAATCTGTGATTCTATGATTCTGTGATTCTATGATTCTCTGTGTGCTGTGTGGGTTTGTGTGTGGGTCTGATTTTTGTTAATGCCTGCATGGGCCTGTGCAGTGTGTGATTTTCTCTTTCTCTTTGTGTGTTTCTCTCTCTGTTTGTATCTTCATGTGTAAATTCACTGGAATGTTTAAAAAGATCCACAGCTTTGCCTATTTTCACCAGGAATTTTTCTCAATCAACAAATTCTCACTTGTTCCCTACCTAAGTGTTTACTCTTGGATGGCATCAAATTAACCTATGAAATTCTCAACTGAAACCTCACCTGGTTTTCAGGGATTCTTCCTTGGACTCAGAGGATCAAGAGCTGGAAAATTCACCTAATTCAGTTTAAAGGCAAAGCTTCACTGAGAGTTGACATTCCAAGCCCCTTCTTTACAAAATGAGAAAAAGAGCCAGGGGAAGCACTTCTTTTTGGTTCACAGAATAAAGCGTTTGTCATTTAAGGGTTTGTTTCCCATATTTTAAAACCACAAGGGGTCTTCGTAAACACCCAGTCTGACCTCCTGTCTAGCACGGGCCCGAAACCTGCCCCCGAAGAATTCCTTTTCAACTAGAACAGATCCGTTTAAAAAAAATAGATCCACTTTTGATTTGAAAATTTCCAGGAATGGAGAATCCACCAGGACTCTGGGTTAGATTTTCAATGGTTAATTGCCTTCCCTGTCAGAAAGCACGCCTTCTTTCCAATCTGAATGTGTCTAGCTTCACTTCCAGCCATTGGCTCACATTATACATTTGTCTGTTAGATTGAGGAGCCTGTTAGTAAGTATTGTTCCCCATGTAGGTACTTAGGGAGTGAGATCGTCATCCCCTAAACCTTTTCTGAGCTCTTTGTGACTATCACAGCAAGGCGGGGTTTTTAAGCCTTTCATCCTTCTCATGGCTCTTCTTTCTCCTCTCAAATGTTTCATCCTCCTTCTTGAACTGGGGACCTCAGAACTGGATGAAGTGGGCACAACAAATACAGAGGTAAAATGACCTTTCGACTCCTAGCTGAGATCCCGCTGTTGCTGTATACGTGGCTGACATTGCTTGTTCCTAGATGTACACACTTCCATTTAGCCTTAGCCGCAGGAAATAGTCATCAGCACCACCTCAGCTCTCTGTTCTGAGATTTACTTCTCTGTCCCTAGATGCCAAAATATCTCCTTAGGATCCTAGATGGCTGTTCTCCGCTGGCTGGATCAGATGTTCCTGCTTCCCCTCAGAAATCTCCAGATGATCCGTGTTCTCCAGAGCTTACCCTCCCAGACAGGACTGAACAACCTTAGCTTAGAACTAGACCACCCGTGACCTCAACTAGGTGCCCTGAATGCACCACTTTTGAATTCCCTCCAACTTCTATCATAGAAATGCGAAGCAGTTGGTGTTGTAATGTTACAGGAGAGGTTGAAATGAGGCTATTTCTCAGGTAGAAGGCAATGATTGTGTCAGGAAGGGGATTTGAACGCCCACCTCCATATGGAGCCCAGAACACAAATGATGGAAAGACACAGGCTTCAGTTTGACACGTTAGACCACTCGGCCAGCCTGTCACTGTTAGTCAATCCACTTATCAATCTTAGTTTTCTTTAACTTGCTGTGAACTTTCCAGGGAGGCGGAGATGGCATATCTCTTTCAACTTCTAGAGACTTTCTAAAGCACAACCGATTTTTATATGTCGTCTCTCTGCTCCCTTTTTAAGGGAATAGAAGATGGTTGCTACCATTCTGAGAAACTAATGTTGAACCTCAAACTCCTGCATGGTGGCCCAGATGGCCAAGCAACCAGCACCTACAACTTCTACCACCTTTTGTTTTCAAAATAGCTCAGCCCTCAGTGTGTTGAGCCTTTGTGAAAATCTGGCCAAAATGTTTATTGCCCAAATGGGAGCTGAGTTCACCTGAAAATCTGGTTCTAGGGGTGGGGGTGAGACCTTCTGAAAATTCTGGCCCATGTGTCTGGAAGCTCGAAGAACCTTCAGAACTTTTATCGTGTGCTAGAACTTGATGAGAAAACCTTCCTTCTGTCGAACTCAGCAGAGATTTTCTCATTGACTTACAATCACAATGTTTCATCTTGATTCCAGATTTAGGTATCAACAAAATGCATTGATTGTATTTTTACAAGCAGTGTGAAACAAACACCCCTAGTTGAGCAGAGGCATAGAAGTAGGTCTGCCACTAAACCACATTGCCTTTCATCAGTAGCTACCTGAGCAAGGTAGTAACCAGTGGCCAACAGGTGAAAGGCCCATCGTCTATGCTTAGAACACGACAGCAGGTAGACCTCAGGAATGGAAGAGGCTAATGGTCAGTTTTGCCGAGATGGTTACTTCCAAAGACTGGTATATAGAGTGGGATGAAAGTTTTTTGCGTGAATAATTTATTTGCTGAAAGAATTTGGTTGACCCAAAATGATTTTTTGGTTTTGTTTCAGCAAGAAAACTGACATCTTGGGTCAACCTGAGTGACTATTACTGTTGTTATAACAGTGGTTAGGCTAGCTAGCAAGGGGAAACAAGAATTTGCACCTATTTGTGGACATCAAGGTGCACAGTGGAAACATGTCCACATTCTGCTCCTAGTCAGTGGGAAGCTTTGATTTTGATATCGTCTCCAAAGCCCTTGCCAAGATCACGTAGAAGATGGGGGAGTCAGGGAAAAACCGTCAATTTGTTAAAATTGCAAGTGAAGAATAAATTAAGGTGTTTTGAAGTAAAGTCACTTTTCCCTGACTGGGAATTGAACCCAGGCCGTGGCGGTGAGAGCGCCAAATCCTAACCACTAGACCACCAGGGAGAGGATGGGGCTGTTGTTCTTCTCAGCTGTGCTGCACTTCCTTAGGCTATTTTCTGTCCAATTTCTGAAGCTGCTCCTTTGTCCATTCCCTGAGCGGCTAAGAGCAGAGCGGGCAGGAACCCCTGTGCTCAGGGTCACAACCTGAGCCCAACCCAAGCCACTGAAACAAACTCAAATGATGCGTCAGCTTCCTCCACTAGGATCACAGAGCAACAGAGAGAAAACCCAGGAGGAACAATCCTCCTCTGCCTTCATTGACCCCATTGCAGCCCTCTCAGCAGCCGACCTGGGCTTTCTTCTGGGAAGGACATTGAGCTGATAGGAACTTTGGCATAGAGAGCAAGGGAGGGAGTTTGCTCCCCCTCATTGTGACCTGATTGCATCTGACTCCATGTAACGGGGCTCTGAGCTTTGCCACCTTCTGAATTCTGTGTCCTCAACAACCAGCCAAAGTGCTGAAGCCCCTGGACCCTTCTGCTGGGAGCATGGGGATTGCACAGGAGCTGCAAGCCCTTTTTACCTCTCCTTCTCCTCCTCCGCTTCCCCGGACTTTCCCCACCAATGGTTTCATCAGACTCTGGAGGAATCTAAGTCCCTGCAGCTTTCCCTCACCCACCTTGTAAGGCAAACAGTGATTCCCTTCTCTGACACTCCTGGGGCCACATTTTCTTTGAGGAGCTTCTCCCCAGGGGGTCTGATGTCCTGCAAAAATGCAAAATCACTTACAGCGTTTCTCTTTGAAGAACAGGAACACAAAGAACACCAATGGCTTCTTTTTGACCTCAAATATCCATCAGAAATGCTACGATAGCTCCTCCAGTTTCCCCTTCTCACCAGGAGACAAAACACAGGAAAGCTCCAAACCAAGAAAGCTCACTTTCACTTCACTTTCCCATGGGCATTTCCCTGCCAGCTCCCTGGCACAGCAATACAAGACACAAGAAATGCAGGAAAATAAAGCTGAGTGAAGGAAACCTGCAGGTCCTTCGATCCCTCCAGCGTCAGAGGAAACCCTTTGTGGGGAAGGGTCCGGCTTACCGAGGAGGACAAAGAGATAAAACATGGACTCGCCGATGATCCCAGAGCCCATGTGACGTGAGGGTCAGCACTTTGGCTGCTTCCTGCCTGCACAGAGTTGACAAACTGGGGGAAGCCAAAGCTGGGAAACCTGATTATAGACACTGAGTCAGAATGCTATCTGCTCACGTCAAGTGGAAGCAAATCCCCTCCCTGGCTTTCTATGCCAAAATTATAATCAACGGAGTGGTTTCCCTGGACAAGCCACTAGGTAGGCAGAAGAAGAAGCGGAGAGGGATGCGGTGGGGTAAATGAAAGCAGAGGAGGATTGTTCCTCTTTTGCGTTGCTCTTGGGATGCTGATGGAGGAACCTAAAGCATAATTTGAGCTTGTTTCAACGCTTTTGCTTGAGCTCAGGTTATGAGCACAGGGGTTCCTTCACTCTCCTCCTGAGTGCCCTTCCAACCCTGATCTTCTATGATTCTATGATTGTATAGTGGCTAGTACACTGCATTGTGGTCGCAGCAACCTCGGCTGGAATCTGAGTAACAGTAAGCTTTTCATCAGCTCCAGACTTGTGATTTGCTGCATTCCAAGACTTAGCCACAAGGAAGGCTCTCTTTGCCTTGAACACACATTTCAAGTATTTCCCAGGAAGGTCTTTTCTGTTCAGAAGAAAGAGATACCAAAAAGGGAGCCCGGCAGATACAGTCAGCTCAGCAAGGAAAAACTGGCAGGCCAAGCCAGGAGCTCCTGGTTCCAAGAAAGGATCTTCAGCCAGCTCTTCTGAAAGATCACTCTCTAGAGGCCTTGCAAGAACCACTGCCCATGATCACTGAGAAAGAGCTGCCAAAACAGAGCGCTCCACTGTCTGCAGGCATGCAGCTATTAGGAGCTCTGTGCACAGAGAGGCCCCTGCTAGCAGAAAAAGGCTTTGGAAGTGTGTGACACTCTGGACCTCAAAGTAGCACCCTGGACCCCTATATTCACAGCTGTGCTGTGATTATGAAATGCTTTGTACAAAGCCTGACTTGTTAGGTATTGCTTAAAAAGTCTTGGTCCATTGAACATTCCTCTCCTGTTGGATTGTATGTCCTATCATTGTATGTGAAGTTGCAAAGTTCTGCTATTTGTTCGTTACTGAAATATGGGGTGAGTGGGAAAGGCCCGCAGCTAGCTTTTCAGTATCAACAAAGCAGCAGCCGACATCAGGACCGAGACGTGTGTTGGTGGCCCATCAAGAAGAATCCACTCTCCTAGAGACTTCTCAGCGAGGGCACGGTACACAGTGGGAGCTACGTAACCCCCACATCCCAGCAAAGGTCTTTCTAGCATCTGGAGAGAAAATATAAATAAGGGTTGATGACACCACCACATGGCCTCTCACCTCCCCCATCCCAGCATGTGGAAGATCATCCAGAAGACAAAGACGTTGAACTGGGGAGATTGGTCCCAGGCTGAGAGGGAATTCAGCCTGACTCAGAAGAAGTTGGGCAGCAGAAGCTCAGGGAAATTGAGGGGAACTCAAGATGTGTCCCAGTGTTGGCCAGGGTTTGTCCAGCACCTAGCACAAGAGGGGGTCCCAATCGCAGTCATGGTCTGTGCAGCACCTGGGAGCCCCGATCTCAGTTTCCTGATCACAGGCTGGGAATGGATAGAAGGAAAACTTTAGTACCTCAAGGTTAATGCACCTCTGTGCCAGTCCTTGCTGGGTGGCACTGCTGCTCTCCTAGGGAGTTGGCAGTACCAGTCCCATATGCTCTAGTGGTCAGGATTCCTGGTTTTTCATGCAGGAGGCCAGGGGTTCAACTCCTGGTGTAGGAACAGAGCAGAGCTTTTGCTCAGAGAGGAGGTAGGCCATGAAAGGAATGGGGAGGGATCCTGTCAGCAGGGGAGTTGGACAGTGCTGGGAGGGGATCCCAGAAGTGGGGCAAAGGTCTGTCTGGAGATCAGGGAAGGATCCCAGCAGGGTGGGAAGTGGGCAGCGTGGAGAGCACAGGACTGGCCTGGGGCCTGGCGAGAGCAATTGGGTCCTTCTAAACTCACCAACTGCAGGCTTGGAAGAATTACATATTTGTTGGCGAATGTCAATTTCTCTCTAAACACACAACACAATGACAAAATATTTCCATCAATAATCATCAAAACTGACAGACGGGCAAAGTAAGAAACATGCTGCTTGAGAACGTATCCTAGTCCAATCCTACAGTGTTCCCTTATGTCTTAGGTACCACCATGTGGGTGTTTCATTTCCCTCCTCATTTCCACACAGAGAAAAAATTTCCTTTGTGTGGATCCATGAACAGCAAAATCTTCCTGTGTCTCTCCTCTGAGCCAGGGCATTCAATTCCAGTGAAACCTTCTCTCCGGCAATGGCCATGGCCAGACAGACGGGACGCGGCCACCTTCCTCCCGGCAGTGAGATGTTCCCTCTCCTCTTTCTTCATGCCGCTGTTGTTATTCCATGAATCATCAAGGATGGAATAAAAAGCTGAATTTCCTCCAGGGTGAGGAAGGAAAGGAGCCACCAACTCCCCCCAAAATCTCAATGCCCCAGAGGAAACCTGCTATTGGAATCACAGAGGTGCTGGCGATATGTTGGGGACAGGGACCGTCTGAATTGTCATGGCAGGGAATGGACAATCTACAGCAATGTCATCAACCACAAACACGCTCTCCTCATGCTCCAGCCAGAAGGGAAACGGGCAGGAATTCTTGCGGGTCAGCCATGGCCACACTTACGGAACCACACAGCAGTCAGTGTGGGTGTCTTGCCATCCAAAGTGTAAAACGGAGCCAGTCTGGACTTCTGGTCTTACTCTTAGGCAAGTCGACATTCAAAGTGCTCCCGTGGCACAATGGCATGTGTTAATGAAGATGCTCTAAGCCAATGGAGGTGGTGGAACCTCCTTCCTTGGAGGTTTTTAAGGCCCGGCTTGACAAAGCCCTGACTGGGATGATTTAGTTGGGGATTGGTCCTGCTTTGAACGAGATGACCTCCTGAGGTCCCTTCCAACCTTGATCTTCTATGAGTCTATGAATAGGAAAGAGCTATCCTATCCTCGTAGTTAATCAGCCTCCCCAAGAGGTGGTAGCTATGTCAGCGGGAGAATCCATGGCTGTGGGTGTGCAAGCTGTGATGTTTACCAAGGGGGATAGCTCAGTGGTTTGAGCATTGGCCTGCTAAACCCAGGGTTGTGAGTTCAATCCTTGAGGGGGCCACTTAGGGATCTGGGGCAAAAATTGGGGATTGGTCCTGCTTTGAGCAGGGTGTTGGACTAGATGACCCCCTGAGGTCCCTTCCCACCCTGATATTTTATGATTCTATGATGTATAAAATTTAATCAAACCCCATTTTCAAAACCACCCATGGTCTGGGAATGGAACAGGAGCTCCCTGAAGCAGGGTCTGTCTTTCACGGTCCTTAAGATCATGGACTGGAACATAGCATCATTTTGGGGGTTTAGCTCAGTGTCGATTGTTGCACTGTAATTCAAGGGGTCCTTGGTTCAAATCCAAGTACCCCCTCAGAAGACTCTTTCTTAAATGAAAACTTTTTCAAGCATGTCAGTTAATGAGTTCCACTGGATGGGGATGGTTGAAATGAATTTAAATACAATATTTCCCTGTGTAAATGCATAAAAACATCATAAAGCTGTCCATCAGCTGAAATCAGTTCCAGTCCTCTAAGTGTCTAGTTTATGTTTTCATCAGTTAAACAAAGGTATAATATGAATGCATATTTGCAGATCCCTGTTCTTTAGGGGCTATGCTGTGTAGAATCATAGAATATCAGGGTTGGAAGGGACCTCAGGAGGTCATCTAGTCCAACCCCCTGCTCAAAGCAGGACCAATCCCCAATTTTTGCCCCAGATCCCTAAATGGCCCCCTCAAGGATTGAACTCACAACCCTGGGTTTAGCAGGCCAATGCTCAAACCACTGAGCTATCCCTCCCCGCCCCACGTCCAGTTGAGGTCTGATGAGCAAAGACACCTTGGTGAGGGAAAGGACACCAGCAACTTGCCTCCTTCACATTCAGGTAACATCTGGGCCCCCAGAACAAGGCATGAGAAGAAGCCAGTAGCTCTGAGCAGGAAAATAGCCACTAAAATGCTGGCTAGAGTTGCCAGGATTCCCAGAAATGCCACCATCCCCTGCCCACGAATATTCGTAGAAGGTGGTGTCTGCAGCAGGGACCAAAAACGCAGAGAGAAGCCCTCAAAAGTTCTAAGCTGCCAAGACCCAGACGGTGGTCAAGATCCCACCTAAAATCAAGACAGGAGAGAACAAGGCTAAAGCTAACTCCAAAGCACCCCAAGCCAGGGCTGAGAAGGTGGCACGGAGAAAGAAGTGAAGAGATTTCCATTGCGATGACTCCTGCTCCCCAAATGGGTCTTTATGAGTCACCATGGACTAGCCAGAGAGATCCAAGTCCTGCAGGACAAACAGCCCCCTGGATAGTAGAATGAAGGGGTGGCGGGGGTGGGGGCGGGAAGTGTTTCTCTCCCAGAGGAGAAGTGCTGTGTTTTGTGTAACACCTCCCAGGGGAGTGATGCACTGACAGAAGAGCTGCCCAGAGCTCCCACATGGGCTCCTTCTCTTTGACCTGCTTCTGCGGTTATTTCAGAACCAACCCTAGCGGGAGTGTGTCCCTGGGACTTCACCAGCTGTACCATAGGCTGTGTCTCCATCTCAGCTTCGATTAACGCAAGTTTTTAATTGACTCTTATTGTGATACTTTCCCAGTACTCTGCCTCGTTCTAACATTCTGGAGACAGATTGACTCTGGGGAGGAATGGACAAGTTTGTGTGACATTTGGTAAGTTGGTAGAAATAAGCTCAGGGGGTCTTTCATGCGGGTTCCCACATCTGTACCCCAGAGTCCAGAGTGGGGAAGGAACCTTGACAATAATAATAATCCATTCAAATCAAAGTCCCCAAACAGACTAGTGTTGGTTTCTCAGCAGAAAATTTTCCATTTGTGGGATTTTGTTTTCCCACTCAGACCTTGCCAAGGGAAGCAGAGAGAAAATCTTTGAGTTGCCTCCTTCAGAACAGCTTGGCCTAGACACGCTAGCTGTGGGCCACTGTCGTGGCCTTGCTGAGGTGGGGGCATTTTAATTATTTGGGCAGGCCCCAGGGTGTTTGGGGGAGATTATGAGGATGTTACCTAAGAAACACAGAATTCTTTAAGAAATCTGGGATTTAGACATATTTTATGGAAAGCAAGGGAGGTCTGAGTTTCTGAGAAGGTTTTTGTTTGCAGGAAGCAATGTGGCTTGATCTGTCATTGTTTCAAAGGGGAGATGGCGGTTTGTGAAGAAGGGGAGAAGACTAAATGCACACAACAAAGATGGGATTTGAACCCATGCGTGCAAAACATAACGGATTAGCAGACTATCACCTTAACCACTCGGCCACCTCATCTGAGCTGCCAAAGAAGAGACGGGAGGAGATGTCTAAGGCCAGCAGAGGTAGGGACAATAAGGAGTTTTTAAACACTAAGTGTAAGGAGGGTCTGAATGACCTCCCCCCTCACATCTAGTGATGAGCTGGGGGACAGACTTCAGGAACAGGCCGTGTTTACATAGACAGGCCTCCTCTGCCTAGGTATGCAGCAAGTATCCTTTGTACAAAACAAACAGACAAAATATAAAGGTAATTCTTCGGTTTTCCTGCAGTCAGGCAAAAAAAATGTGAAAAGAAAGGGGCATTTTTAAGCAATCATCTGTCCCCACCAAGGAGCTGGGGAATGTTTATTTTCTTTTTCAGACACTTTCTGGGCAAGCTGGGGCCAGTGCCAGAACGCCCTGGGTCCCCTGTCGCAACAAAACATTGTGTCCTGTGTTTGTCTTGTTGTTCCTGTTATTTTGGTGGATATTGTAAATTCTTCAGGCGTGACACCCCCTTTTAATTGGGCATGTCATGCTGCCCCTTTCGGGGCCAAGGGAAAATGTACCCTAATTCAACCTCTTCCACCCTCTACTCCGCCACCTCCCTCCAAATTGTCTGTGACACCCCCATCCCCACGGTGGTCTACCCCCATCCAGAGACCTGTGGTTCTTAATGCAGCTGGTTTACAAATGACTATCGCCCTGTTCCCCACTGGCTGGTGTCTCAGTACAAGATTTCCTAACTGTTCTCAGTTTACGAAAGAACGTGAAAGAATGTTGCCATGAGTAATTTCAAACTCATTTGAATTGGATGGAGGGGAATTAAACAAGAACATCGGAAAACGGCGAGCCCTCACAAATTACCTCTGGGAAAGCTGAAACTCATTGCAGGAAGCTGACTCAGCAGCTCGAATCCAACCCTTGGAACGTGCCCTGGGGCTACTGGACAGAGGGGGATTACGACAGGGGTTTGCACTTAGCTCAACGGACCGTTTGTTGGGAAATGTTATTCTAACCCTCGATCAGGGTTGGAAGGGACCTCAGGAGGTCATCGAGTCCAACCCCCTGCTCAAAGCAGGACCAACCCCAACTAAATCATCCCAGCCAGGGCTTTGTCAAGCCGGGCCTTATAAACCTCTAAGGAAGGAGATTCCACCACCTCCCCAGGGAACCCATTCCAGTCTTCACCACCCTCCTAGGGAAATAGTATTTCCTAATATCCAACCTAGACCTCCCCCACTGCAACTTGAGACCATCACTCTTTATTCTGTCATCTGGTACCCCTGAGAACAGTCTAGATCCATCCTCTTTGGAACCCCCTTTCAAGTAGTTGAAAGCAGCTATCAAATCCCCCCCTCATTCTTCTCTTCCGTAGACTAAATAACCCCAGTTCCTTCAGCCTCTCCTCATAAGTCATATGTTCCAGTCCCCTAATCATTTTTGTTGCCCTCCCCTGGACTCTCTCCAATTTGCTTCTGTAGTGGGAGGGGGCCCTGAAAACTGGGCGCAGTGCTCCAGATGTGGCCTCACCAGTGCCGAATAGAGGGGAGTAATCACTGCCCTCAATCTGCTGGCAACGCTCCTCCTAATGCAGCCCGATATGACCAGTTACCCGTATTGAATGCAGGCTCAGCAATATTTGATAAATGGGTTACTGCTGATCTGCTTTCAATGCTTCTGCTAATGCAGCCCAATATGACCAGTGTGACGCAGCAGGGAGTGGGGTGGATTGACTGGGGAATGTCGTCTAGTTCTGCTGGGACTGTCTGCACGGGGGGTGGGAGAGCAGGGGATGACTGCACTTGAGTGAGGAGACCTGAGCCTGTAACCTGAGCTGGGAGGGGGTTGGACCCAGGTGACACCTTTGCCCGGGAAACTGGACAAAGGCTGGAGGAGGAGCTGGGGGAAGGAGGAGTGAGACTGGGGGAGGGGTGGTTGTTTTCAGTTTTGGGCTGGGTGGTCGAACGCAGGGAACCCCAGGGCTGGGGTCTAAGCTCCCTGCCCCCCAGAAGGACTTGACTGAGGGGTTCTGGTTGTACCCACAAGCTCTGTTTTAGACTGTGTTCCTGTTGTCCAATAAACCTTCCACTTTACTGGCTGGCTGAGAGTCTCGGTGAATCCCAGGAAGAGGGGTGCAGGGCCCTGACTCCCCCACACTCTGTGACAACCAGTTACCCATATTGAATGCAGGCTCAGCAATATTTGATAAATTGGTTACTGTCCATTCAGTCGGTTATTTCCTACTTATTCATAACTAATGAAGATGCTCTAAGGGGAAGGGAGAGCGCTGTCCCGTCCGTGTAGTTAATCCACCTCCCCGAGAGACGGTAGCTATGTCAGTGGGAGAAGCTGTGTCGGTGGGTGGGCAAGCTGTGGGGTCTACATGTATAGATAAAGTTTAATCAGACCCCATTTTTAAAACCACCCATGGTCTGGGAGTGGAAGAGGAGCTCTCTGAGGCACGGCCTGTCCTTCAAAATCCTTAAGATCACTGACTTGCCTATGCCAACGCCATGGGGGTATAGCTCAGTGGTCGAGTGTTTGACTGCAGCTCAAGTGGTCCTTGGTTCAAATCCAAGTGCCCCCTTACAAGCCTGTTCCCTTAACAAAAATAAGGGCCTATCCATCCCCATTATGTTTGGGGGCTCCACTGAATAGGGATGAATGGAAACACTCAGTGTTTTCCTGTGCAAATGCATAAAAACCTAGCAAACAGGTCCCTCAGCTGAAATCAGTTCCAATCCTCTGAGTGTCTAGTTTATGTTTTCGTCAATGAAACAAAGACACATGAAGGCACATTTGCAGGTCCTTGGTCTCCATGGTCTACAATGTGTAGAAGAACAAGAACCCCATCCCCTTGGGAGGAATGGACTAGTTTGTGTTACATTCGGTAAGTAAGTTCCCATTGGGACTGAGAACTCTACTGGAGGTGGACAGGAGCCTGCTCCAAAAATAAAATAACCACGATTTACCAAACTACCTGTTACACATTCGATCCTCTCTTTGTGCACACAATATACATTGGGGCTCGAATAAATGGCCACCTTCCTTTAACACAGATG